>NC_081565.1:62929920-63115138 GCF_022355385.1 Mustela nigripes | reverse complement strand
AGTCCCATATCGGGCTCCTTGCTCCGCAGGGAGCCTGCTTCTCCGTCTGACTCTGCCTTCCACTCTGTCTGCCTGTGCTCGCTCTCGCTTGCTCTCTCTGACAAATAAATAAAATCTTAAAAAAAAAAAAAATAGAATATGGGAGTTAGAAAACACAGTCTGAGCACTAGGGGTGCTCAGCTACTAGGTTCTTAATTGTTTCTAGGACATTTAAGTATATAGAGCTAAGAAATACACACACACACACACACACTTTTTAGATAAAAAAAATATGAGTTTATTCATTATTTCCATTTGAAATTTAAGACTACAGATTTTTAGTGAAGTTTTCTTACATTTGTTTCTTTGTTACTTCCATGCTGAAAATCCCAGTTGTCAGTAACATCACTCACTTGCTACTCACATAAGTAACAAACAACATTACCAACATTGTGTCCAATAATATGATTACTAAAAAGTTATATAGAGGGAAATGAGTAATCAAAGTAATCAAAGGGAAGTGAATAATCACTTTAGTTTCTCCAGGTGGTTATATCACCAACTTGATAAACATTAGGCTACCTTGATTAATTTTGTTTTCAAATTTTAGAGACTGAATTTTAACTTAAGTCTAATTTTATAATTATATAAAACATTGGTGTTTCCAAAGTTCAGTCTGATAAAACACTACACTTTCCAGCTAGCTTCTATCTGTTACCTTTCTCTGGCCTATATTATGATTTTTTAAAATAAAACCTATGTGTATACAGGTCTCCCCTGCTATCTGAAAGTAGGGCATTCCTTTGAAACACTTTATAGTCCAAAATGGCATAAAAAAAAGAAGTGAGTACCATTAATTTATATTAAAAGTTTTTTGAGGGGACGCCTGGGTGGCTCAGTTGGTTAAGCAGCTGCCTTCGGCTCAGGTCATGATCCCAGCATCCTGGGATCGAGTCCCATATCGGGCTCCTTGCTCGGCGGGGAGCCTGCTTCTCCCTCTGCCTCTGCCTGCCATTCTGTCTGCCTGTGCTCGCTCTCTCCCCCTCTCTCTCTCTGATAAATAAATAAAATCTTTAAAAAAAAATAAAATAAAAAAAATAAAAGTTTTTTGAGCATTCCTAGGCTCCAAAATTAACTGCTTGGGCTTTTCCAGTACTTTAGGACACATCTTGCTAACAGATGCACAGGAGAAATTGAGATAAAGCACAGATGCTCCCAGACACAGTTCAAAGCTGTCCACTTGATGCTGAGATAGACTGAGTGGAGTTCCCACGCAATGAGTTTTCTGAGGCTTCTCTCGCTGCTCAGGATACACTTTATACACTTTGTCTAACCGCATAATAAAAGCTGAATACTACTTTTTTTTGCCTTTTCTCATAAAAGCAAAAGTCCTCTTTGGATTTCTTTCAGTTTGCAGAGACTGGTGTTGAGGTGGGCTTTTGTAAAAGCTTAATGTGAACTTCTAAAAAGTGGGGGATACTTGATACATTTGTACATCTCACTATTTCTTAGGTGAATGGTAATATACGTTCCACTTTGCTCTTACATGAACATACCCAGGAGATGCTCTCCAGCAATATATAGAGATAGTCTTCTTGTTTACTATCCATAATTTTTCTACCAAATTTCTCTCTAGGTGAGTTTGGGTTGTTTCTACTGTTTTGCTATTATAGATTCTTATGCATATATATATATATTTTTTTTGATCATTTTAACAAATGCATATGCTTGTGGAACCCAAACTTGTCCATCAAGATACAGAATATTACCACTGTGCCAGAAAGTTCCCTCATGCTCCTTCAGAGGCAACCACTGCTTTGATCTTTTTTCTACCATTTGCTTGATATTTTAAAGTTACTTTATAAATATGCATGTTTTGGATGCTCTATGATTAGATTTCTCTAATAGTTTTCATGTCATTAACCTATAACCTAGTACTGTAAGTTACATTAGCCCTTCTATGAAGGTATTATATATAGATTTGATTGCCTTCCCACTCATCACCTAATTTTTTTTTCTTTTAAAGTTTATTGAGATGCGATATCCATTCTATAAAATTCAACCGTTTAAACTATACAAGTCAGTGGTTTGGGGTATATTATGTTATTAATTTTTTTAAATGGTGGTAAAACATATATAACATAGAAAACCACCATTTTAGCCATTTGTAAGTGTACAGTTTAATGGCATTAATTCCATTCACACCATGTGCAGTTGTTACCACCATCCATCTCCAGAACACTTTCATCCTCACAAATATAAACATTGTATCCATGAAATAATAAATCCCCATTCCTCCCTCCCCTTAACCTCTGGCAACCTCTATTCTTCTATATCTCTATGAATTTGCCTATTCTAGGCACCTCATATAAGTGGCATATTGTATTTGTCCTTTTGGGTCTGACTTATTTCACTTAGCCTTATGTTCTCAGGTTCATCCATGCCATGGGATGTATCAAGGCTTCATTTCTTTCTTTTACATATGTTTTCTTTTTGGTGCTAAATGCACGTAACATAAAGTTTTAAATTTTAATCAGCCATTACCATTACCATTACCATTAATCAGCCATTACCATTATCTATTTCCAGAACATTTTCATCACTCTGTACCCATTAAGCAGTCCTTCCCTGGGCTCCCTGCCTCCAGTCCCTGGGGGCTATTAGTCTGCTTTTTGTCTCTATGAATTTGCCTTTTCTGGATATCCCATATAAATGGAATTGTACATAAACTTCCTGTGCCTGGTTTATTTAGCATGAGGTCTTCAAGGTTTATTTGTGTTGTAACATGTATCAATACTTCATTTCTTCTTATAGCCAAATAATTTTCCATAGTATTAGATATACCACATTTTGTCTATTAGTCAGTTGATGGACATCCAAGCTGTTTCCACTTTGGTGATTGTGAATAATGCTGCTGTAAACAGCATTATTGAATTGCCATATGTGGCACCATTTGTATTTTCACATGGGCATATGTTGTCATTTCTCTTGGGTATACACCTAGCAGTGATATTACTAGGTCAGATGGTAACTCTAGATTACATTATTAAGGATTTGCCAGACTGTTTGTTTGTTTCCTTCCTTCCTTCCTTCCTTCCTTCCTTCAAGATTTTATTTATTTATTTGACAGTGAGAGAGGAAACACAAGCAGAGGGAGTGGGAGAGGGAGGAGCAGGCTTCCCGCTGAGCAGAGAGTGCGATGGGGGGGGGCTTGATCCCGGGACCCTGAGATCATGATCTGAGTTGAAGGCAGGCTCTTAAATAAGACTGAGCCATCCAGGTGCCCCTGCCAGGCTGTTTTCCAAAGTGGCCACACCATTTCGTATTACCAGGTTCCAAGATTCCAAGCTCTCCACATCTTCACCAGCACTTGTTAAATGCCTTTTTTTATCCTGATGATCCCACTGAATGTGGAGTGGGTATAAGTCATTGTGGTTTTTGTTTTTTTTTAAAGATTTATTTATTTATTTGACAGAGATCACAAGTAGGCAGAGAGGCAGAGAGAGAGAGGAGGAAGCAGGCTCCCTGCTGAGCAGAGAGCCTGATGTGGGGTTTGATCTCAGGTCCCTGGGATCATGACCTGAGCCGAAAGCAGAGGCTTTAACCCACTGAGCCACCCAGGCACCCCTGTCATTGTTGTTTTGATTTACATTTCCCTGATAGCTAATGATATTGAGCATCTTATTGTCTATTTTTAAATATTCTTTGGAAAAATGTCTGTTCAGAGCCTTGCCTATTTTTCAGTTGGGTTATTTCTCTTCATTGAGTTGTAAGAGTCCTTTTTGTATTCCAGACATAAGTCCGTTATCAGATATATAATTCACAAATATTTTCTACTGTTCCAGGGGTTTCCTTTTCACTTTCTTAATGGTGTCCTTTGCAGCACAAAAGTTTTCAGAAGTTTTGGTGATGTCCAGTTAATCCACTTTCTCTTTTGTTGCATATACTTCTGGTGTCACCACTGCCTAATCTAACTGAGGCCATGGATATTTATGCCTGTGTTATCTTCTAAGGGGTTTGTATGTCTAACTCTTATATTTATGTAAATGTGTGAAGTAGGGGTCCGACTTCCTTTTGCGTGTGGATATCCTGTTTTCTCAGACTCATTTGTTGAAAAGACTACTGTTTCTCCTTTGAATTATCTTTGGCACCTGCTTGAAAAAAATCAGTTTATCGTAAATGTGAGGATTTACTTCTGGGCTCTGAATTCTAGTCCATCGATCTATCAATCTGTCTTCTGTTTTCTTTTAAAATTTCATGAATCTGAAGAGGGTATTTACAAAACTATACTATGTATTTGAAACCCACTGTTTTAAAACTCTTTTCATGGTTGCCTCTATTTGTTTTAACATAACAGCTCCTCCCTTTTCTTTTGCAGTTACCTCATTTTGTGTGTAATGCCATCTGGGAAGGGACTGCAGGGAGGTGAAGTGTAATGTTAATGGGATGGTGATGTTCCCATTTTTCAAAGACAGTTTTGAAACAGGAAGTGAGGGGTGCCTGGCTGGCAAAGTTGGTGGGACATGTGGCCCCCGATCTCAGATGTGTGAGTGGGAGCCCCACATTCGGCATCGAGATTATTAAGAAAGAAAGAAAACAAGAATTACCTTCAGTTGGCAGTGATAGCATAAAATGATTAAAATAAGGAAGCTATATGGTTCAGAGATTGTCTTACCTTATGTAAATTTGAGATGCGGGATCATGAAGGTATGCTAAACTAATAGTAACAACTTTGTCTTTGAGAAAAGACGTTTTAGAGCCATCAAAAACTTCTGCTTCTTAATAGAGTTCCTGAGTTGGAGTTAGAAGAGGAAACTCAAGTTCAAGAGATGACCCTTGATGAGTGGAAAAACCTTCAAGAACAGACAAGACCAAAGCCTGAGTTTAACATCCGGAAACCTGAGTCTACTGTCCCTTCCAAAGCAGTGGTGATACACAAGTCCAAGTATAGAGATGATGTAAGCATGACATTTTCTCCTCTAGAGGTAATCGTCTAGATTACCTTTCTAGAAACCAAATGACCCTTTCCACTCCTAGGGTGAAAATGGGACATTAGTATTTGGCATTCTTTTTTTTTTTTTTAAGGTTTTATTTATTTGTCAGAGAGAGAGTGAGAGAGAACGCGCGTGTGCGCACAAGCAGGCAGAGTGGCAGGCAGAGGCAGGAGAGAAGCAGGCTCCCCGCTGAGCAAGGAGCCCCATGCGGGACTCAATCCCAGGACCCTAGGATCACAACCTGAGCCAAAGGCAGCGGCCCAACCCACTGAGCCACTCAGCTGTCCCAGCAGTTGGCATTTTAATTTCTACCTAGGAGTAATCAGATACAATATATGCCTAATTTTATCTGTATCTCTTATCTGTATTGTTTGTAAAAAGAGTAGAAACCTGACCTTTTGACACTTCATACAAAGCAGTTGCCGTGACAGTGCATTTTCTGCTCAACCCAGAACTGTGCTTTGACTGTGCAAATACTGTGTGTTAATGGCATTTCATTTTTGTCTCAAAAGAGAGGTACAGTGTTTCATGAACAATGCCATGTCAAGGGATAACTCCTGTATTTCATGATAGAGTAGTTTCAGCTCAAACTCTGCATAAGAGCATTTAATTGGGAGTGATTGATCCTCTGAAACCAGCTGCAGTTCTGTGCTCTGTGCATTGCAGCAGCTCCACCCTGTGGGCCTGACTGCTGAGACTCCAGGGAGAAGCCCCCGAGACCAGGCGGCGCGGTCAGGATCGCTCACAGCTCACGGTGTTTTTCCCTCTTTTGAGGGCCTCATTTCTCAGTTCGTGTTAGCCCTTTTTTGGAGCCTAAGCTTTGGAAAGATCTTCTGCATAGATTGTTTGGATGGTCACTGTGTCATTTAGTCACATTCCATTTATGTTCCTGAACGTAAGGGTCCCCTGCAGCATTCATTGCTGCAAGTCCAGCTAGCTGGGTTGGCTCTTTTCCAATTCACTTTTGTTCTTTTTTGTTCTGTGGCATCGTAAATAAAGCTTTGCCTCAAACAAATGTGCTGTCAGGATGGGATGTGAAATGGGTAGTTGACAGGTCAGGCGAAAACTGAAGCTGTTTGTCCTGTATCCACACCAGATTCACCCGCTGTGCCTCCAAAGAGGGGTCTGGAGCATCTGAAGCACCTGGGTTAGCTGACTCATGCAGCCTGGCCTCAGGAAAGCACGTCTTTGGTCCTTGGTAATCTTAGGGCACTGAGCCAGGAAGTGCTCTGAAAGTGACAAAAGCCCAGTCGTGGGGGTCACACATTTACTTTGTGCTGGGGACCCTAAGAAATGGAGCACTGCAGTGGTCTCTCCTGTTTGCCAAGTCCAGACCAGCAGCAGCCTGTGAACTGAGTAGGGCCTTTGCTCAGCATCCCAACGAGGTACCCCCAGAGCCTCCCCCAGAGCCCGCAGTTTTCTACAGCACATGCTGGGCGGTTAATTTGCCTCTTGCTGTTTTTTTTGTGTTTGCCTTTTTTACCAGAGTGCCAGTGCTCCTGAATTGTTCTTTCTTTCACCGTTTTAGCTTCAACAGTCCATTTACCTAAGGCGCAGCTTTGAAGGCAGTCTGAGTGTTAAACATGAAACCTGTAATGAACATGTGGCCAGAAGGGCTTGCTTGATAAGTTCAGGGAAGCTTGATTCCATTTCCTGGACGAGTTTTAGGCATGTTTAGCATTATAGCACTTTGGAGATTTCTCATCTAGGACTTTCGGCATATTTCCTGTAGATTTATATTTTACTCAAAAGGGAGAGGTTTGTTTTATCTCGTACTAGGAATTGATGCCAAATCAAATTTGGAACAAGATACATTTAATGGAGTTTCCTTTAACAAGACGCAGAATTTATTTGACCTCTTAAAATGTCATTTCTCAAAGTATTTTGACTGATAATCGTTCTTAAAAAGCAGCTTGAGGGCGCCTGGGTGGCTCAGTGGGTTAAGCCGCTGCCTTCGGCTCAGGTCGTGATCTCAGGGTCCTGGGATCGAGTCCCGCATCGGGCTCTCTGCTCAGCGGGGAGCCTGCTTCCTCCTCTCTCTCTCTGCCTACTTGTAATCTCTCTCTTTCAAATAAATAAATAAAAATCTTTATAAAAAAAAAAAAGCAGCTTGAGTTCCTTCTGCCGCATCAGTGGTGATCCTCCAATAACCGTACTCTCTTGTTTTACTAGTTCCCTATATTTTGAGTCAGAACTGTTTATTGTAAATCATGCAGTTCTTAACATATGGTATTTGTACAGTCAGCACCCACATTGAAAGGAGTTTTTCCATCAAGTTCTATTCTAGGAAGGTGATATTTCATTATTTATCAAAGTAGAATTTGTGAACAAATAAGACAGAAATTAAGACTTTTAAAAATCTTAGCCAAAATACATTTAGGTACAGACCATTCGTATCGATTGCTGTTAGGCACGTCAGATCTTACATCTTAACCTGCCAAACCGATAGAAACTTGGTCCCACTTGAATTAATAGTGACTTCAAAGATGTTTGGATGAAGACTGTGCATATGAGAACACGTGGCTGGGGAACGGGCAGATCCCCCCCTTGCTGGAACCAGAGCACCAGAGTCCCTACCTCTGCCTTGCCCTGGAGTCCAGTGCTGACAACACATGGTGGGGGCAGCAGGCACTGTCCCACCGTGATGCCATTTCAGCTCCCTGGAAGCATGGCTCTGGGACACTAAGCTGAGTGAGTGTCCATGGAGACGTGTGTGCATGTGATGCTGAGATGCTGTGACTGTTTCAGATGGTAAAGGATGACTATGAAGATGATGCCCACGTTTTCCGGAAAGCAGCCAATGACATCACATCCCAGCTGGAGATTAATTTCGGTAACCTCCCTCGTCCTGGGCGTGGAGCCAGAGGTGGCACACGGGGAGGCCGGGGAAGGATCAGAAGGGCAGAGAACTATGGACCCAGAGCAGAGGTGGTGGTGAGTGTTTGTGTTCTCAGTCCTGAATGGTCTTTTACAGCTAGTGAGAGGATGAGGATGCCCTGGGCTGTGCAGCTGGGAGGGCCATCAGGGTCTGCTGTCCATCCCTCTGTCTGGTGTGGGTCTGACATCGAGGCATTTGGAACAATGATGGTAACAGTATGGACATTGTTGGTACAGACCATTCAGTAGCCCCAGCCTCCACGGTCACCAGGGAGAACCACTGCCATGAACAGAGAAGGACAAAGGCTTGGGAACCAGTCAGATCACCTGATGGTTACTTAATATGATCTGATTGTATGGTGCTTTCAGGGCAGACAGGACCTTCTGTAAGGCTTCAGGGCCTCCTTGTGACCTCCCCAGGTTCGTCATCTCACCTCAGACCATTCTTCCCTGCTTCTCAGCCAACACCTTTACCTCTAGTTCTTCAGACAAGCATGTTCCTGACCCCACAGGGCCTTTGTACCTGATAGTCCTTCTCTTATCCCTTTGCTTGCTCACCTAGAGTCATAGACCCTCTGACCTTGCCCCCTCACAGGAGTCTTCTCTGGGCACATGTCCTTCCAGACCAGGTCAGAGTCCTTGAGCAAACAATTTTATTTTTCTTTGAAGCATTATCTTCATTTTTAACTCTATCCTAAGGGGTGTGATTATTGATCAGTGTCTGCTGTCTCTACAGTGGATGACAGAAACCATGTGTGCTTTGCTCACTATTGGTTTCCCCTGTGCCTCGCACACTTTTGAGTGTGTATTAGGCACTTCATAAACATTTCTGAACATGTGCTCTTCCAGCTCAGACCTGCCCCCAGACCCCCACCTTTCACTGTCAAGGTACTCTGTTTGGAGATCTGTATTCTCTTTGCTCCTTCACTGAGGCTTACCTCTGGAAGAACCTTCTCTTCTAGAAGCCCCTACCTGACCATGGTGTACACTCTGCCACCAGACTGCAGTGGGAGCCCCTCCTGGGGTCTGTTCACTGGACACTTGGCTGAAGTTACCACACTGTGATTTCCTCAGGGCTTCTCCCCTGACCTCAGGGGGACCCAGGGCAGCCAGGAACTGTCTCTAATCAACCTTGTATCTCCAAGTAGTAAACATTCTATATCATGTTTATTAGATGAGGGAAGTGCCTGATACTCAGGGACACTGAGTATCACTGAGTATGATACTCAGGGTCACTCAGTAAGGGTTTGTGGGAGAAAGGGAGGAAGGCGGGCACTGCTGGCCATCTTGTAGTGGGGAGAGGAATGATTCTGAGAAGGGAGAGGCACCCTTCTGTGTCCCCCACTCTGTCTTCTCTTTGTACTGGGGGCCTGCCTCTCCCCAGTGTTTGGGCCATATCCCCCATTAGCGCCTTCCCTGGATGAGAGTGGGCCTGTATTTCTAGAGGGATGTGCCCAAGTGGGAATGGGTAAAATGACTGTTGATTTCAAAACTTTTCTTTTTTTTTTTTTTTAGACACAAGATGTTGCTCCCAACCCAGATGACCCTGAGGACTTTCCTGCTCTGGCTTGAGAGAGCCCTATTTCCCTAGCAACCTAAAACAGCGTTGGTGTACCTATGAGAGACTTTTCTTGCTGTGGGGAAGAGAGTCAGACTCTAAGAACAATAGATGTTGCTTTTTCCCGTGTAGTGTGAATTTGTTGCGCTTTTTTGGCCTGGGGGCTGTGGGATAGGGATTTCTCCAGACCCAGAGCAGCAGTTCCAGTCGGGGGGTTAGTCCGGCACTTTCTCAAGAAGGTGGAGAATGGTGATTATTTTTTTATTTAAGGAATTCCAAATGAAGTTCAGAAACAGTGTTTAAAATGTATATATAGAGATTGTATTGAATCCTCCACAAAAACAGGGAGAGTAAAGATGTAAAACAGAATCTGCTGAGACTACTTCGTAAATTGTACAGAATTGGAAGGCTGTGTTCTTTAGTATTAGAGGAAATATGCATAACTTGGACCATTAACTTAAAGCAGTCACAGCCTACTTTTCAGAGACGGAGGAATTAAAATACAACTGTATTTACTGGTTACTTGTAAATGTTACACTCTCCTGGTATTTTTTGAGTTCTGGTTTTCATTTAATAATATTAAGCAGCTAGTGTATATATAGCCACTGGCCACCACTCTGTGACAGAGAATTAGGAAAAGTATTGTTTTTTTTAATGGTGATTTAACTACCTCGTGGTTTCCGTGTGTATGTACACACACATACACACATGCTTAGTATAAATGTGCATATTTAGGGTTCGGGTGGTTTTTAGGATGAGTATTAAGCATATGATTTTTAAAATCATGTTATTTAACCCATCAATCAAGTGAAAGGGGTCCAGGCAAAAGAGTATTGCAACTTAACACCATACCCTTTTCTCCCTCAAAACTAGTATCTGAATACAGTGCCCATGTACAGATGCCCTCAGTCCTTGTCCCAGCAAGACTTGTAAATAACTAGTATTTATTGAACACCATGTGCGGTTTTTCTCACTCAGCCCTTACACCAGTTGGAGTTCCTATTTCTTGCCTGTGGTGAATGTTTGGGGTTAGGGGCCACCTCTGAGTTTCAGCCATTCCCAAAGTCCTGCCCTGCCCAGCAGAGCAAGCCCTGCAGGAGCCACACTTGGTCGTGCGCCTGGGGTGGGAACTGGGGCTGAGGCAGCTCTAACAGCTGTGGGCAGCTGGGGTGATGCTCTCCCCTTGTACCGCAGACACTCAAGATAACATTTGCCTGTTGTCACCAGTTAACATGCTTGTGTTGGAATCTGAACTTGGTCCCAGGATCTGTGCTTTCCCCTCGCTTTGCTATGCTGTTTAAGATGGCTCTGAACTTGAACCCAAGTGTAAATAAAGGTTGGTATTCCCTCCTAACTGTGTATAGAAAGCTGAATCCTTTTGGTCACTCCCAGGTCAAGAGAAAAGAATGTGGAAAAAGACCCAGTAGAAGGAATCGGCTGAACCTCCTGCCCCAACCATGTGATGACTGCTTAAGGACCTTTGCTGTGGGTGAATGACTACTCTTGGTTTCATTATTAAATTAATATCTGAGTACTAAGATCTATTAACTGTTTTATTCCATTGCCATGGGAAGGACACAAGTGGGACTGCCCTGATCTAAGTCAAGTCTCTGGAGAGTGAATGTCAGCTTTAGCTACAGTGATCAGCTGGGACAGCGTGAGGCTGTGCCATTCCTTGGCAGGCTTAATGCCGTCACATGAAGTCATCCTGCCTGCCTTGGCTTTGAAGATTGGCAAAACGGAGATCCCTTTCAAGAAAATTCTCATGTTATAAATAATGCCTGAAAAGCCTGTAGTACTAGATTTAATACTGTATTTGCAAACACCGCATCCTTCCCAGGCATACTGACATTCCCTACCAGGGAGCAGTCTTGGGTCCTGTAGTTGGAAATAGTTTTGGGGACAGGGTACAGTTTCTGAGCCTGTAGAAGACTGCTCAGTGGGGCAGGTGGATGGCGGGTTTTAGTCATGTGGTTGTCCAAAGTGCCCCAGAGAAGAGTGGGCAGAAGCAAAGAGCAGGGGAAATCCCTAACACTGCAGGGAAAAATAAAAGGTAGGCAGGGCTGTGTTCAGACATATAAACAAGGGAAGGCCTTCCTGGTCAAAGTTCCCCTACAACTCTCCTTTGAGGTGCTCGGGTGTAGACATATCATGAGGCAGGTCACGTTTCTAGCTAGTAACAACCCAGCAAGTTAACCCCACAAAAGGAAAGCCAGGCTCCAAGACTCTTGGAAGGCAGGGGTCAAGTATGTTTGAACTCCAGAGTCAGGTGTGCCAGCCCCAAGCCCAACTTGAAGGAGCTCACAGTTGGATCCCAGGCAGCCAGACAGCAGCTGAAGATGGGCTGGGGGAGTAGGCCCAGGGCCTGGAGCTGGGAGAGCTTCACAGTGATGTGACCCTTGAAGGGAGGGGGTCCGGTACCCAGCCTTGATGGGGTGAAAACCCAAGGTGGTGCTCTGACAAGGTCTGGGGGAGGAGGCAGACTCACTAGAGGCTGCCGGGCTGGGAATTGCCTTAGGAAGTTCAAAATCATGCACTGGATGGTTAAATAAAGAAGCAGTAGATTTTCAGCCTGGTGCTGATAAGCATTTGTTTTCATTCCATGTGACGCAGGCCCCTCCGGAGCCCAGGAGGCCGCAAGGGGGTCACTAGTTCAGGACTTCTCTCTCTCCACTAGCTCCTCCAGGCCATTGTGTTTCTTCCGGAACCATACCCTGTGGTGTTGGAAAGTCCTATGGAGCTTTTGGACCTGGGTCTCAGAAGCAGGGAAAGATTAGCCCTCAAAAACAGGAACTGACCTCTCCTGAGCTGTTCAGGAAAGAGCCACGCTGCCAACAGCAGGCGGGGTTGCCCTCCCCCTCAACATGGTGTTACCCAGCTGGATAAGACCATGAGAGACGATCTGCCCATTTCCTTTCACTGCCCCCATCTCTCCCTCAGCCTCTACGAGGGTATGGTCTGTGGAAACAACCACCAGGGATCCGCCCTTCTCTCTGGATCGTCCAGCACTGGCCTGGAATCAGGCCCTTTGGCGGCCGGCGGCCGGCACCACTGCCCGCGACACGGCCCACGTGTGTGCGGCTTCACCTGGCTCCATCCCAGAGGGGTCTGTATTTATGTGGTAAAGGGAATGAGGAAGGAAAAAAAGGTATTTTAAAAACATCTTTATTGTGGGGGCACCTGGCTGGCTCAGTCAGTATAGTGTGTGACTTGATCTTGAGGTTGTGAATTTGAGACCCATGTTGGGTTTGGAGAATACTTAAAACTAAAATCTTAGGGAAAAAGGTCTTTATTGTAAAATACTATGGATAAAAGCTCAAAACTTCCTTATAAGCACCACCTAAGAAACAGATTTTCCCAGGAGTCTGTCCATGTGCCTCTGCCAATCACAGCCTCCCCTCCCTCAGAAATGAGCCACTACCCTGACTTAGTCCCAAGGGTCACGCCAACATTAAGGCTTTGTGCTTGGGAGTTTTATACATCTGCAGGATCCCCCTCCCGCCCTGTTGCAGAGCCCCCCTAAGGAAACAGGGTGCCTGAGCAGCTGCTGTGTGCGGTCTTACAGTTGTCTCGTATTTCCCAGGCAGGGAACAGGGGAAGCACGTGTGTCTTCTCAGTTCCTAACAACTGCCTGGGCAAGCATGAGATGAGATGAGGCAGAAACAGGATTCACTCCTCAAGCCTAGTGTTCCTTCCACACTCCTGAAATTTCCACTTCAGTAACTAGTCTCTAGGGTAAAGCTGGTAGGAGGACAGGGACAGGCCAGAGGACAGGTTCCTCGGCAGGAGATCAATGCAGCCCCACCATGTGCTGTTTGAGGCCGTGTTCAGCCCCTCCCCCGGGACCTCCACGACTGCACACAGTGGCCTAAGTGAGTCCCGCCTGACATTCTCCTGAAAACACGATGGGATTAGAAGTGTTCCAGGAACGCTTTATCAGTTCTCCTGCTCAGGTGAAGATGGCAAGATTTGAGAGGCCACAAGATTAGGTTCAAGGTCACCAGTGAGGCACTGGAGGAAATGAACAGAAGCTTGGCTCTCCCAGGGGCCTCATGGAACCTAAAGGGCCCAATGGCTCCTGAGACCTCTGATGGGCTCAGGCTGCTTCTGCCCATCTCCCAGTGCTCCAGAAAGCCTTTCCCTCGGCCACAAGGTTTCCTGTGACTCAGGGTGATGCTGGAATTTCCCCAGCCAAGCCACAATGCCTTCTAAGCCTTGTGACTTTGCAAAAACGTGGCCCCATTTCAGAGGGCCGACTTGGGAGCACAAAGTCATCTGGAAGTGGGAATGCCGGTCATGTGAGACTGGAGTGGTGTCAAGGTGCACATAAGTCTCTCCAGAGCTCCCATGGTTCTCTAACGCTCTCAGTGAGGTAAGAACCTTCCTCGAGAACAGCCATCCCACCAGGGCCACTGAGAACAGCCCCCAAGTGTGTGCTGTCCAACCCGGGGGGAGCTCGCCCCCACCAATGACACACCTACACAACTGCGTCAGTGGCCCTGGTCTGCACTTATCCTGTCTAGACGCTGGCAGCATCCGGGCCACTGGCAGGAAAACTCAAGTACCTGAGGTAAGGCCTATGTTGTCAGCAATGCAAAGTGGTCAGCCCCCATGTACTGCGAGGTGTGGCAAAGAGAGCTGGGAGTGAGCGGGCTGCAGGAGCAGCCTTCAGGAAGAGGGAAAGCAGGCTGGGTAGAAGGGAAGGAGCAGAAACGTGGAGGCCACTCAGCCTAGTGAGGGAAGTGGCGGCCAGGACCTGTGAACAGGGTGGAAAGATACCCCCACACCCACCACCCCCTCGGGGACTTCCAGCAAGGATCTATTGATGCCCGGGGTGAGACCTTGGAAGGACTGGTGCACCTGTACGAGAAGCACTCCTGGAGCCAGAGGGTGCCCAGCCAGGGAGGCCATACGAGGCCTATATATGAACTCAAAAATTCTGTGGTAATTTTTCTTGAGGGGGACAGACCGGCTTCCAGCAGGTAAGTCACTGGGGCCCCTGATGTAAGAAAGTTCCAAGAAACACTATTTACTGGGGGCTTGGGATTGACCTGGCCCCACAGGGGCGTCAGCCTGGTCCCTTCCCATCCCAGGCACCTTTCCAGGTTACGTACTGGTAGGCCCAGATCTAGCCTCGGCCTGAAACCTTGAGGCCCTGTGGAGGAAGAGGACACACACTCTTGCCAAGGCTGAGGGACGTGCTTGAAGGAACAGGCTTAAACCGCACCTGGAGAGAATTTCCGCTGGTGAGCACTGTGCTGTCCAGGAGAGAGCCTCTTGGGAGCTCTAGTCCTCACGGATCCCAAGCCAGATTAAAAGCCGGTCTAGAAAGTTTACAGCTCGAGACAGCCAACTATCACTGGAAAAGGGAGGAGATGGACAGAACTGTATTTATGACACCAGAACCTGTCTTACGGGGGTCAATGGGTGTGGCAAGGGCTAGTTTAATACGCCAGCTAGAGGAGAGACTCCCCAGCACATGCCCTCAACTCTTTGGTTCACTGCAAGGCAAACTGGGCTTGGCCAGAGCAGAACCACCCTGATCAAGGGGTCCCAGGCAGTGATCAAGGCCCTGCTCTGTCCTGTCCTAAGAGCCTGCCAGCCACTGGCCTGCCTGCACTGCTCCTGTGAGGCATCCAGCTTGGTCACAACAGTCCCCTTGCTCTCAGGAATGGAGACAACCTCTCAGTGGCGGCCACACGACGGGATAAGCCAGGGCCAGGCAGGAAGGCAGTTCACTCACGGTCTCAAGGCCCCCCCAGTCTCACAAATCCTCATGAACCCCATTCCTGAGGACTGAGCACCCTGGCACTTTCTCACCAAGTGAAACCTTTCCTCCAGCCCCTTCTTTTGCCCACTGGGGCTTGGGCCAGAGCAGAACAGGGCGACAACATTCACTTCTAAAAGGTCCTAAGAGCAGCCATTCCTGTTTCCATGACACTGCCCAGGGAAGCTGTTCCTGACTGGGGCGGCGGGGGGGAAGGGGGGGAGCATCGCTTCCTGAAGATGGCTGAAAATGTGCGGGGGTATCTGGCTTACATAGTGGCTGGGACTATGACTGGCATTTTGTGGGTGGGGATGCCAGACTGACTGCATTCTCCGGAGAGTCCTACGCAAGAAGTGTCCCGCCTATAAAGTCTTCTTGTTTTACATGAAGAAACACACCCATGAGAAGAAACCATTGTCTTTCTCCAATTAAAAGAATGCACAAACCATACTACCTCCTCCACTCTTTTCCCACTGAAAGCCTCTCCCTGTTTAAAAATAGGACACAGGGCCAGTGTCAGAATCCCAGGGGCATGGGCCGGTCCCTGGTGATGGCCAGCGGATGTGGGGTCCGGTCCTGTCAGGTGAGAGGCCGCCTTACCTGGGCATTTCGGTGTGGATGGAGCACCTGTCATCCAGGAGCATGTCAAAGCCATGCAGACTTGCTAGCAAAGAGATGAGACACAGTTAGACAAGGCCAGGCTGCAGGGGAGGCTCTGCATTCCTATATGGCTGGGCCAGCACCCCCAGTGAAGAGGCAAGAGGTGTCTGGGGTGGCCCGCAGAAGGGTTTGCCTGGAGTCCATGTGTTCCCCCCTGCTCAAAGAAGTGAGAAAAGTAGTGAGGCTGTGATAGGTACACACTGTGCCAACCACTTGGAAGACAAAAGGCCCCGAATCCCAGTAAAGGGGCAGTTAAAGTTTGGACCCGAAAGAGCGGGGAGTAATGGTGACCGGTGACCTACAGCACTGAGGCCAGTGTCCTGCTCTTTCCTTAGTGACCTCAGCAGGGCCCTGCCAGCTGCTGCTAAAGGAGGGAATAGAGGGGTCTCTCCACTGCCCCAGATCTTTGGGAGAGCCATTTGTTCTTTTTTAAAAAACACAATATATATATGGCTCTTGGTATGTGCCAGGCACTTGTTCTAATTAACAAATACCAACTCATTTAATCCTCATACAACCGAAGCAAAGGTTTGCACCCAGCCTGGGTCCAGAATTTACGCTCTGAACAATTATACCAAGCTGCTTTCTGACAGAATGTACACGAAAGCTTTAAATCACTGCACATTCTCGACCCAGTAGAAATGCCTTTGGTCAGAATTTATTCTAAGGAAATAAGCACCACCACCCAGGAAGAACCCACAGACAACGTGTACAGGGCCCTGCACTAGTGCTGCTGGCAACCCCCGTGGGCAACAATGGGGAGACGGACTGCTGACGTGGGGTGCTCCACGTCATGTTCATGGGGAACTCCACCCCTGAACTCTAGTTCCGCCTTCCCAAGCCCCAGCACCACACTCAGACATGTGGGGGATGGGAAAGAAACAGTCAATGGGTGGGACGCTCGGTGCTTGGCACTACGACCTGTGATAGGCACCAAAAATACCAGCTATGGAGCGCTCAAAATCAGTCTTTCGTTACCTAAGTATCTAAAGAAAATCACCTTAAATGTATGAAAAAAATTAATTTATTGAAAGCTTTGTGCCAGTACTGTTTTGCTTTGCATAGATTATCTCATTTAATTCTCATCCTGATGAAGACAGGAACTGCTTTTCTTCCCATTTTACTTAACAGAAGGGGTTTAGCAGGTCACCAGTGTTGCCAACAACAGAGAGCAAGAATCTACAGGAATAGGGTCTCCGGGGCTCATCACCACACTGCACGGCCCTGGAAGATGGGACTTGGGGTTTTACCGCAAATCTTACAAGAGCCAAGCCAGCCCCCTTCACAGCACTTCCATACTTCATGCAGTTTGACCCTTGACTATCACCGGAGCTCTGACTGGTCAGCAGGAGGGCGTGTGACCTAGTGTGGGCCTCAGGGCCAACCGCAGAGGGCAGGCAGATGCTGCGGGCTTTCAACAGAGGACAGAGCCCGCGAATCACACTCCGGGGGTAGCGGTGCCTGGTGGAAGTTTGGATGTGGGGAGAAGGCAAGTCCCTGTGGTCTGTACTTTGAAATCTGTATCCTGGCATGAATCAAAGCTGAGTTCTTTTGGGAACAGGACAGCACTCCTAACAGAACAAGCTCCTCCGTTCCTGACACATCCTGTGCATGATGGTGCGGGCATGAGGTCCTTGGGGTTCGGGCCAGCAAGAGGCCATCAGAGGGGAGGCAGGAAGAGGGCTTTGGGATGGCATCCATGCTTGGACATCAGAATGTGGGCACCTTGGCGCTAGTCCTGCCCCTCGCTTAGCTCTTTAATCCTGACCTCGGCAGGTCATGAGAGGGGAATATAGTCTACAATCCATGAGACTCGAAGGGCCTGATTTTTGTGTCTTATCCTCAGTAATTCCTCCAATCAAACCTTTGCATTCCTTGAGTTAGTGCTGGGTATATCTAGAAGGAATTCATAACAGGAGCCCCTCACTATCTTGTCTTAAGGAAGGGGCATCCCCCAAGATCTTACTGAAGCATTAACCCCTAATGATTCAGAATGTGACCGCACTTGGAGACGGGTTTTTAAAGAGGTAATTAGTTAAAATGAGCCCATTAGGATGGACCTTATTGCAATCTGACTGGTATCATAAGAAAAGGAGAGGACAGACAGAAGGACACCAGGAACTGGAGTGTACAGAGAAAAGCCCAAGGATGGAAACCTACCAACACGCTGAGCTCGGACTTCCAGCCACAGAACTGGAAGAAAATAAACTGGTTCAGCTGCCCAGTCTTGCGAACTGATACAGAAGGTTATATCCACTTCATACTTCAACCACTCCCTACCATGATTTCGAATGGCAAGTGAATACAATAAACCAAAAGGCTGTTTGGTTAATACTTTTAATTATATGATTATAATGATACAATTTTCACTATTCAATGTTTTGTATAAAACCAGTTACAATACACAAGATTTTCAAACTTGACAATACGTACCAAACTACATAGATATGCAAAGTTTACAGGCCATTATGAAGCTTTATCTTAAAAATACCTTCAGGAAAATAAACATTCATTCAACCAGCTCTCTTGGCTTTATAAAATATGATTAGAAATATACATTTTAATAAAAAAATCAGGACAATGATTGATCAAATACTGATTAATCAGTTACATTTTAAAACTTTTAATAATCTGTACATGAGTGCAGGTTGGATAAAAGTCTGCAAGTTATTAATATAAAACTGCAGTACTATAATCAGATGAACTTACCTGCTGCTGACAGTTAATTCTACTGGGCAATTAAGGAGGTAATTTCCTACACAGTATAGGTGAATTGTCCAGTCTTTTGGACATATCTGTAGTTTTTCCACTTAGCAACAAGAGGAATACTCAGATTGAGGAGAAATGGAGGAGCAGCAGCTAGCCTGACCAGGACAGTTTTTCGCAGGAGAGAACTATTAAAGAATTAAAACAGTTTTTTAAAGTCGTTTTTGATGAGCACTGCTTTCCAAAATGCAAGAATTACTTGTAAAAATGTATGAAGAGAAACAGTTAAGCTAATTTTAGAACAAACATCAAAAGAGCGCATTGCTCATTTGTCATGAATGGTGGTGACTGAAGCAAAGGAAAGCCTCCAGAAGCTCTTGGCACAACACCACCCAAAGCGCCTGATGGTCCGCAGGGTGTACCGAACCGGCCATCAGGCTCCAAGGGCAAGCACATTTGCCTCGTGAGAACACTTGGGAATTCCTCTTTAAAAATGTGTGGCCCAAGAAAAGAGGTAGAAATCACCCCCGTGAGAGGGGAGGAGGGAAGAGAAGGAAGTGGGTGGGTGACAGGCTAATGGGGCCAAGTTTAGAACAGAAGAACGCTGGAGATGAGAAGAGCAGCATGCCACCCAGAAGCGGCTACTGGGACAAGGAAGGCTACTTGTTTTAGTGAGGCACAGCTCAGGATTTACCCCTCTTCATAGACAGCTAAGAGAGATTTCTAGTTTTTCTTTAGCATTACAAAAGAGAAGTCTGTCTATACTTTCTAGATACCCGGTTTTGCAGACGCCCTTCCTTTGGACTGTCTCTGACTTTGGACAGGAGTCCCCCAAAAGCTTCAAGAACACCTAAAAATATTCATTTCTAATTTTAATCCCAGTGGAAACTATCTCGGTGTCCTTTCAAAGCTATTTAAGGCTTCAAGTTTGAAGAAATCTCTCCATCTGACATGCCCTACTTCATATTCCATAGCAACAGGGTCTTTCTTATGACAAGGGAGTTAGAATCTCGGAAGATTCTGGGGTGCTGAAGTTTCCGTTAGGGGAAAAAAAGAATCCACTCTTATTCATAGCAGAAAGAACTTTCCATCAGTCAGACCCAGACACTTCCTGGATTCTACATACACCCCCAGTAAGTTTACTGGTGTGCTGTGAAGTCGCCCTGAAGCACTATTACAACTCCCCAGTGCGTTCTACGGAATGCTTCTTTATCAAATCACTAGTTTCCCATGACTCATTTTAGTGGGCCTGTTAAACACAAAAAGATTTTTTAGAAAGAGCCACAGTGATAGCAATTCTAGCTGGAAACTTGAGCAGCCAACACAAAAAGGCAATTTGTAAAATAAAAAAGTACTGTGGTTAATGCTGAAGCCCAGATTTTTCACTCTTGGCCAAGACACCAAATGGCTTATTCACTATGAGGGAGACAGCACATGTAACTTTTTCTGATGTAGTAAAAAGCCAAACTGGGGACAGTTGAGATGGAAGTTTGATTTTCATAACTACCTGGATTATTTATGCAGGAGAGATGGCCTTTAAAATTGTCAAGGGAAGAATTGCCCTGAGAATCCAATGTTTTATGCAAGGGCACAGTCTGAATACTTAGTATTATCTCCGAGACAGCAAATAGAATGTTTCTCCTCCCACCCAGAGCTTAGCAAAGAGGGGTCTTCCCATCCAGTAAGTGGGTCTTTGTGTCTCTTCACTTCCAGGGACAGAAAGCCACCTTTTTTTTTTCCTGAGATCTAGTCCCCAGTGTTCAAAAGCCAGCATGACCCATCCCCTGACGGGGAAAGGCCACTTGTCTGACCAAGACAGTGGCACCTGCCATCTCCCCTCAAAGCCAGTCAACCTTCTAATTTACTCCAAGAGAGTAAATATCAAAATGGAGCCATGGTCTTCCAGTAACTTTTTGCATTAACAGACTTGAATCTGTTTATTCCAACCACTTCTTACCACTCTAAGTTTTGTTAAAAAGGCAGCTTTTTAAAATGGAATTGCCTGCTCACCTGGTTCATTCATCTTGTAATGTGAAAGCATTTGCCTTCTCTAGCCTTTCCATATTGTATCCCCTGTTTTCCAAACCAGGACAGGCAAAAATTGGTTAACAATAACTAAAGCCATTCACTTTTTATTATGGAGGTAACCAAAGTGACTGCAAAATATTCTTGTATTTTGGGCCCCATTTTTTTGTTTTACCAGCAAATAAATTATTTTTGTGATTGCTTTGTATCACAGATCTGCTGTGTTTTGTAGGGGGGGGCGAAGGCACTCTGCAAAGAGTTAGTTGTATTCCCTAACCAAAGGCAACAGTGAGTCTCTTATTTACAAACAACGGAAATCCAGATATGAATAACTGTTACTGAAATCAAAGGGTATGTGAATGGCCTTAGGCAGATCACACACACAAAAAAGAAATCCACAATGCTACAAAGAAAGACCCTAATAAAGCAGTACCTTTTTTTTTTTTTTTTCTTTTAAGCCACCATTATTTGGGATGGCTGTTTCCAAGGGAAAACACCAACAGTGCTGTTTTTTTGTTTTTGTTTTCAAATCATGTGTGGAAGGAAATATGATTTTAGTTTGTAGGACTGAGCAACCAAACAGTGGGCAGCCTTGGCATTCTCCAGTTCCTCAACAACACATAGAGGAATGACTTACAACAATCTTCCAACTCTGAAGCCAGTTTCCCCTCCCGAGTCTTCCTAGAGCTACGGCTCACATTCTCTTACCAGTTTAGGTTGCCAAAGTACCACTTTTTATCACAACATCCAACAGTGTTCAAACAGGGTTTTCACAGGTTCTTGTTAATAAAGCACTCTTTGGTGGAAGACAAGCAGTTTGGGTACTTAACAGAGTTACCATTACAACCACGTTACAAATGTTGAACTGAAGATGGTTAAACGAAACGGTATCAAATTACAGAGAGAATCATTTCAGTAACGCCTGTTTTCTCTTTACAAATTTTGACACAGGATGAACAGAAAATAAATACATAAAAAACCTCCATCAGATCCTCACTTCTTCTGAAGGCCAGCAGCTAAAATGATTGCCATCACAGGGACACACGTGCACCACACAAACTGGTCAGCTCTCCTGACAGCAGAGGGCTTTTGATATTTACACCTGAGACTAAATTTACAACAGCTTTTTTGTCATTAAACTCCAGACATTTCTATAAAAGGTGAGCTGGGCCTTCTTCAAGTCACTGCTTGTGCCCAAACTCATGTAGTTATTTAAACTCCAGTGGACATTGTCTTCCTTGAATAAACTTCTTAGGTGGAAAGCAGCTAAGGCTTTTTGCAATTTTGTTTTGTTTCCAAATAAATTGTGCTAAGTCCTGCTGTAGTTCTCTGTTCCTAGAGTCTTCCTTCAGTTCTGGTCACAGGTTTTTACTTAACGCAAGACTGTTTTAGTCCTTGAAATGGAGGGACTACAGGGGGAGAAAAAAAAGGATTTTACCATGAAGGTTTCCAAGTGTCCCGTATGTAGTTACCAAAAGACAAGGAAGGCAACATAATAAAAGTAGTGACATGCTAAAAAGTATACACTTTGTATAATTTTTTTAATGACAAGTATTTTGGAAAAGACAGTACAGTACCAACCATAAAGTAAAGACAAACGGGAGAGAAAGGCAGAGCAGAAAAAGGTTCAGTTCTGCAAAAAAATAAAAAATAAAAATAAAAATAAAGAAAACAGGAAGGGTGGGCAGAAGCAGCAGAGCAATGCGAGTACCATAATGCCATTAAGGGCATTTGTTGCAAAGCATTCCTTTTCCTTCCTTCCCTCTGAGGAACCAGGCTGTGGGAAAGGTGGAAAGAATGAAAAGATAAAGAAGTGTTACTTGATTATCTCCAAAGTCAGAATTCGGTCACAGAAAAAGCTCTGGCCCCTCAAGCAGTTTCCAGTGGAGCTTGGGCCTACTGCCAGCTGGGCACCACCCTCCCCCCCAGGAAAAGCCATCCCGCCTTTGGAAACTGACCTGGACTGTCACCCCACCTCCCTTCTATCCTCCCCAATTTATTCTGTCAACTTTGAACTCAACAGCAACTTTCAGAGAAGAAACTAAGCAATGGGTTGAGTCAGAGAAGCCAGTTCTCATCTGGAGGTGCCCTCACTGGGTGCTGATGGCGCTCTAGGAGAGTAGCTTGTCTGAATCCATCACTTAGTCTCTGGAGACCCCAATGGAACACTGCGTTTCTATAAGGGTCCAGGTCAACTGGTGCACCCAAGTGGAGAAATGTCTGGAATTTCAAAGGGGAATCAGTATCTTAGAAGATCAGAGGAAACCGACATTTTTTAAAAAGGATATTTAGCAACAACATTCTGGTGCTTCTATGTAGATGCACTTTCAGAGATAAAGACTGTAACAGAAAGACAGGAGCCCAGAATTGGTGGAATGGACACTGAGACTGTAAGAGACAAGAAGCAGTGGCAGGCATGATGATGATAAAAGTCACAAATGAGCAGACCTCAAAAGCCCAAGAAGTCCTGAATGTGGTACTCCCAACAGTAAAGCTCCTGGATACACTGACGTTTTTAGAGGCCAAGGAAGGCACCCTGAGCATTTATCTTCCCCCATGATATGGATAATTAGCTGCAAAATACCTCAAAAGCTAGGAACATTAGGTTGGTTTGACAGGTGGAACAGAAAGTGATGATTCCCAATGACATAACTTGGAAAAAAAAAAAAAAAAATCACTTGTCCATGACCATTTTCTCAGAAAATGAAGGAAAGAAAAAAAGGACTCCTCCAAGGAAATAGCACATGCTTATAGAAACATGCACTTGATGGTACATATGTTGGGTCAAGACATGAACTGAACTGAATTGTACCCCATGAGGTGACTGCAGGTCCTCAATCAGAGGCACAATGATGGAACTTTCAAGACTCTGAGAGAGCTCCTCCGAAAGAACGAACACTGGAAAGCAGGTCAATTCTCCAATGGATTTAGTAATTCTTAAAAGAGAAACAGCAGAATGATTTATAGCTCTAACAGCAACTGGGAGAGGTGGAAGCCCATTAATTTACTTCTTTCAGTAACTGCACGCTGGGCCACAGCAGAGGCTCAGGAGGCTCAGATGAGGCTTGTGTTCAATGGGTACGAGAGGGAATGAGCATCTGCCAGGAGAGAAACATGGGGGCACTTCTTCCCCACAGCAAAGATTTATGACACCACCTAGTTTTTCAGCCTCCAAATAATCGCTCTTTTAATGTGTTTGTGGAAAAGTTGTCCCAAGTCGTACAGCCTCTCAGTAAACTGCCAAAAATCGAAAGAGCCAAATCAGTGGAAAGTGTGCTTAGGTAAGGTCTTCATCCCGGAAGCCTCTAGGAAGGGAACAGAACATGGGCATGAAAGGTCAAGTTCCAATGGCAGGACAGATAGGACGAGGACGATCATGTGTGAACACCAACCTGCAAAGAGAAGGCTTCCGAGGTGGGGTAACAGCACACAGGTAATGCTGGTGCCTTGGAGGTATTTATTTTATACTGAAAGGTATACTACGTTCATTTCCTTGTATTGCTGTCTAGCAAAGTTTTCAATTCAATACTTTACTCAACAATCTTATAGTGCTTTGTCCTGAATCAGACTATGCACAAATGTGTCAATTCCCTCATTACTTTTCAATGAAAAATAAATACTATTCAGTAGGATAAAAGCTGCAGGCTACAGCTTGGCTATATCAACTCTATTTCCTAGAACCAGGAAATGGAACCTGTACATAATGTATTTGCCTTCATTTCATGAGCTGTAGGTGGCTCACAGTTAAGGTGATTTGAACACAGGTCAAAGACCCAAAAGAGGCGAAGGAGACCCTGCATGAAGGGAGGTGGGAAACATACTCAAAACCCAATTCTCTCTCATTGGTTTATTTCTTCATCCTTCCTAGAATTTCTGAAAGTCCACTCTGAGAATTTAGAATAAGCCTTTTGGCTTTTGGCACTATCCCAAATGCCTGGAAACTGCTTTGGGTCATTTCAAAATTCAGTCAAGTATATTCAGTCTGAACTCTACTTTCAACCCCTCAAAGCATCTGGTGCACGGACCTCAGGCAGATGCTCACTGCAATCAGGAACCACCTCTGCTGAGAAACACAAGTTTAGATCACTAGACAAGACCTAGATGGAAAAACTGCCGCAGGGCCACACCCCTCAGAGGAACACGGTGTGACTGGGTATGCGTGGTCCCGGTTCCTGGACTCTATTCCTCTGTAGCCTGAAGAGCACAATCCAGAAAAGCAGAAAGTAGAATTAAATGTGCAAGACACATTCAACTGTAATGGAAGCCTGAGTAATTATACCTAAAAAAAAAAGTTCATTCAAAACATGTCTAACTTGTCCCGACTACAGGCTTTTTATTTGAATTTTTAATAGTTTAAGTCACCTAAAATGTCAAAATTAAAATGCTCCCATTTCCCCCTACTTATTGTAAAAAATTTGGAGAAAAAGAAAATGATAAAAAAGTAGAACTCCCTAACTGTCCTACCAGCTAGAAGAACTGTTAATAATACAGCATATTTTCCATTACATTATTTCCATACATGCATAGAAATGTATGTATATATAAATATTTAAATATATGTATAATATAAAGTTACATATACATAAATATATGTATAAGCATATACATATATTTATAGATGTATACATTTCTATACATAAAGTATATTGTACTTTTACAAAACTAGAGTAATATTTCATAATTTTTATGCATAGCTCTTTTCACTTATTGCTTCATGAGCATTTATCCAGGCCATTAAGTTTTCTTTAAAAACATGACTCTTGATTCACTTGGCATAATTCAACAATCTTCAGCCCATCTCCTCTTCCTCACTATTATAAATACCATATTGGTATTATGTTATAATGTACCTAAATCTTTGACTTTCTGTCAGTATTTCTCTAATATTCTTTTCAAATGGAATTAAAGAATAAAAAATTTATGAATATTTGATACCTTTCAATGAAAAATTCAAAATCCCCAAATTATGAGTTGGTGTCTTCAACTACTTGAACTAAGGCCCCATCACATTCTTGTGTAAGTAAACATATGTAGTGAAATTATAATGAAAAAATGAGCAGAAGGGGAAACTGGCAGAACTGAACAATTCCTTAAAAAAACAAAACACACACACACAGGCACGCACACACACAAAGACACAGAGCTCTCCCTGTGGGAGAGCTAGTCCCTAAGGACTAGCAAGTCCCTCAGGATGCAGGCTGCTGAAAACCTGCCCTGGAGACTAACTCAGCCATCCCACAGCCTCAAATATATGAGGGCAGAAAGTTAAAAAAGAAGCAAGGAAAATCGTGAAGGATGCTTTAAAGTCTGGTTCAAACTATCTTCAGGCTGCTTGTGGTCTGTTATAAGAGAGGCACTGGGCCATGAGCACAGGACCACAGGTTGTTGTCAACACAGGCAAAGATGCACAAACACAAAAGGGCGCCTGCCTTCCCCTCCTGAGATGACAGTAAGTAGGTTATTTGCTCTTCCTTCAAAAGGGGAGTGCTCCTGGAATATGCTAAAAGTGAAATGTCTGCTTTCAGTTCATGATTAACCACCAAAAACAATAATGAGTAATGGATTTGGTCATGGAATGTGTGCATGTTCTTGTCATAGCCTGTAATAATGAAGGAAAGGAAGATGCTGGGCTCCAGGTGAAAGCACAAACCCCCCTGGGTGTGTACTGTGGCCAAGAGACCAGGCCCTAGGTAAAGAAGGATTCCAGACTCACTGGTGTTCTCATATCCCACCATCACACTTATTTGCAGCTAATTCTCCAACAATTTTGCTGTATCTGATATACAAAAAAATTTCCTCCGAGCATAACAGAGAGCTATGGAAATACAAAAATGTATTGAGTACAACCCTCTCAATTTTCCCATAATCTGACCCCGAGACCACATTTCCAGTGTTGAGAACCACCTCTGAAAAACAAAACAAAACAAAACAAAAACCCTACATTAGCAATGGCCCAGATTTTCTTAGATGATGAACAAGTCAAACACATTTGATTAATTTCCTGTCACAGGGACTCTGCTTTCTCCTCTCTTTCTCTCTTCATTTCTATCTTCAGAAGGTTAAACTTGAAAATCAATGCTTGGAACTTTTCAGAAGAGTAGGATTCTTTTCTCACCTTTTAAAACTGCTTTTTCTTGAAGCAGATCTGGTGGTTCTTTTAGTAATGCCTGCACTGCCAGAAATGTTAGGTTCAGATGTTTTACAGCTCTGAACACTGGACTGAAGAATTACTCTGAAAACAGTTGGAAAAAAATAAGATTATATTCACTGAAACAATTTTCAAATACTTGACGGAGGAAGGCATCTTTGCACTTTAGTGCAAATTATTTTATTGAAAATTGATAGGATTTTCCACAAACACATTTGCCAAAAAAAATCTAAAACACATTTTCACATCCAAGTCTTTTTTATTTCCCCATGAAGGTTACACAAAGATAACCTGAATTTACCTTGCTTTAAGGAAAAAATCACCTGGCATCTTAAGCAATTCTCACACCAAAGAAATCAATCAGTAGAACAAATCTTTGTGCCCCAAAGTAAAAGAGGATTCTCAGAATTCTAGTCATGAAAACAAGAAATCATTTAAAAGCCCCAAATTCTAAAGAATATGAATATAAAAATCTATAAAATAGTCACTCTTTGGAGGTGAAAGTATGGGCAATATACCCCAAATCAATACTTACTTTATATAACATTTCAATTTTTAAAATATGTTCAAACAAAACTTGAATTTTGTCTAGATTATAACTACTCACTAAATCACTAAGTACCATTCACATGAAAGCAAAATTGTTTGAATTTTGTGAATCTTGATTTAATTAATCTCTAAAATAACTGATGCCTATGGGTGTAGGTTGTCCAGGAGGCAAATTCATGAGTCAGAAGAACACCCTCAGATAAAGCCCACATAAAGTACCTTGCTCAAAAGTAGAGGGTGTTTTGTAATTCTTCATTGAATGGTCACAGGGAAAACAGCAGAAAACATCAAAAGATTTTATGTGCAACCCTTTTCTTCAACAGATAATGACCAAAATGCTGAACTGCATACACACACATTTATATATACACTTGACTTTTATTTTTCTGTAGGAGAAAACACTGCCTTAAAAATAAGCTTCCTCCTCTCATGTCCAAACAAAGGTGAGAGTGGATAACCACTTAGGAGGACCCAGCTCATGAAGAGTAAACAGAACCATTACAACTAACTAATATGTCTCCTATGCCTGTCTCCTATGCCTTAGTTACTGCCATGTTAATTAATAACCAAAGCCAGGTCCTCAAAATGCAGCAAAGATCTGTAAATTCTGAGTATTAACCCAAACCAAAGCATATTCAGCATTTAGTAAAATGCTTAACTTCTCATCACTTTAAAAAAAAACAAAAAAAAACAAAAAAACGCGATGGGTGGCAGTGGACCAGAGAGGCAGCCTGGAGGCCAGGGGTTTCCAAGCTATTGGGGGGGGGGGGCTGCTGCTCTCTCAGCTGGTTTGCTTTATCCCCATAGTCTTCCTCAAAGCCTATGAAACAGGCCTTCGGTCTCAGAAGGAAACTGATCCTGGGTAAATGAACCAATGGTTGCCTTGGGATTTCTCACGAAGCTTCATCACTCTAACAACACAGAAAAGGTATATGCAGACAGTGTGATCAAAGAAGGCAACCAACCACGCTGGTATATGATTTCCACCTCTGAAAACAAGGATTTAAAAAATTTTCTGATCATATCAAATGGGGTGGGGGGGGGACAGGGGAATATTTAATGGTCTCTACTAACAGGATTTGAATATAGAATTTTTCATAAAGCAAAACAAAACAACCACCAAACTTCTACTGTTATTTCTGAAGCCCAGTCTGGGGGGTCTCACACCTGTTCTGTGAGGCTCCTGGGTTTTATCTCCATTTAGCCAAAGAGAGAAAATAAGACTCCTTTTGGCTTATTTGGAAATACCACACCAACTTGTCAAATAATTTGAGGCCACTGGCGGCCAAAAGTATAGACAATCCCCACCTTGTAAAATCATTAACATAAAAACAAGAGCCAATATATTACTTGTTTTAGGAAATTTAAATCTTGATTTCTTAACTACTACTGAAATATTCACTATTTGGAAAAAGAAATCGCTGCTAAATCAAATTTCAGGCTGGCAGGAAACATCTTTTAGAAAGCATTTCTTTCTCTATAAAATTAATGTAAATAATTCATATGGCTATTTTGAAAATAAAAGCATGACAGAAACCTGGAACGTATTTAATCACACCAGTAGAGATTCAGGTAACTAGTTATTTGCATTAACAACACAGCAGTTACTGTATCTGTAAGTTATGCATCAGTAAACTGGAAAACCCCCCAGCAACTACACTTAGATTATTACCTTGGTAAACTCCCACCACACCAAACGTAAGGTAGATCCACCCTACCCCAAGACATGTGGGAGGCCACTGCTTCTCACCTGGTGCAAACCAGGCCAATCACATGGCTTTGCAGAGCAATATTCTACATAAATATTTTCTCCTTTCCTAGTAACCCTAAATACTTCCCACAAAAGGTAACTGTAAGGATTAAACCTGTTTACATCATTGTTACTGCTGAAGGTTTTTGTTTCTGTAAATTCCTTTCCATCTTTTCCTTAATCTGCAGTCCTCCTTTTTATGTCTTGCCCACACAACAGTTCACCTTCTTTTTGGCAACCTCTTTTGAGACTCAGTATTCTCAGACCGAGACTTGCAACTTGAGGCATATAGCAAAGCAAGTAACTGACAAGCCAGTTCTCTTACCTCTCAAACTACAAAATGCTTTGAACATAAATGTTCAGTTCCAAGAAAAGAATCCATCAGTGAGACTGTGCACTATACTATTTACACTTGGTTATCCACCAACACTAAACAAACTTTCCAAATGATGGGCCTGAGGCCCTACAACTTTCAGGCTCTCCTTTGCCACTGTCTCAGAGAATCTGACACAGACATCTATAGTGTGGAATAGGCTGTTACCTGGCATGCCTGGAAAATCAGACTATCAGGCCATGATACGTCATCAGCCAATAGAGGTGAATACCAGAAATGATACCCGTAAGTAGTCCCCTCACAAGGTAACTATAAAGATTATACCTGTTTACATCATTGTTACTGCTGAAGGCTTCTGTTTCTGTAAATTCCAATTTAATCAGACAAGCTAAACTGAATACTCTTTGGGTCTACAAATGCATTGGAAAATATCGGTAATAACAATAAAAAAAGATTATATCTTACACAGAATATTGAAAAGAAAAGTGTCTGATAGAGACCATTTTTAAACTTACCTTAGGAAAAGTAATACAACTACAAAGTGCCTAAGTATTATTAGCAACGATTCCACCCGTTTAGAACTCCAGGTATCCGAAATACCTTTCCCACTTAGAACAGTCTGAGAATAAATCTATGTAGTGCATGGTGTTCTTGAGTCAGAATATGCAGATACCTAAGCTTAGTAAGAGGAATAAAAGAAAAAAAAGAAAAACAAAAAGACCTGTATCAGAAATACTGCTTATCTGTCTATGCAATAATAAACTTGGGATTAATAAGATACTTGAGAAAAGGTCATAATAGGAACATGTTAATTTTGAAAAGAATGGCATCTGCTGGATTTTTAAATCTTTTCTAGCCATCTGAAGACACTCCAGGAAGCCATGAAGTATAAAGTATGAGAGTTGGTTGCAATGGAATTCCACTTTGGAGGAGATCCTAAAAGGAACTTTCATGCTCCTTTACAACTCCGAAGTCCAAGTTGGAACAAGAGAATGAATTCTTGAAATATGAGCTAAAGGAAGAGTTTCAGAGAAAAAAGAATGCAGTGTAGACATAAGAGGGTAGTGTGAACCACACTCTCACAGGACACACCCTCCTTCCTATGCTCTTGGTGGCAACTGCACGGTGTTCCCCTGGGGAAGCTTCCTGCCACACTCTACTGCAGAACAAAAAGTCTGTTCACTGTTAAGATATTCATTTCAGGGTGAAAGATAACAAGAGAATACAAAATCTGCTATAATCACCTAATAAGGGTGTTTTGATTACTTCTGGGAAAGGAAAATGGAAGAAAGTGAGCACAGGGGCAGTCATGCAGAAGCACGAGGCTGAACAAGGGACTCCAGTCTTCTCTGCTGTCCTATTTCCATTTAACATGATTTTTGAAAACTGTACTAACTGTATTCCCTACAGGGAAGGATGTGAAATGAAGCCAAGGAGAAGATTCTGCTTACTCAAGGCAGAAGACTTAGCAGGGAAGCAGCTGCGGCTAAAAGCACTACAACCAACCACGGAGTCGGAGGGGAAACACCACACAACGCTCACTAGCTGCAAAGGCAAATCTCTACAACAGCATGCAATCAGTGGGCAAATTCTTTTTGCTAGATTGAAAAGGATATGCTGAAGACATTTACTCTGGAAATTAGAGGAAATTGACTGAAAGAAAAACACCCCAATTATCCCAGACTCACTAACTATTTTTGATAGGAAAAAGAAACTATTTTGGTGACTTTATAAATTGCTATTTCAAAAAATGCGTTAAGAGTAAGCACAACTTAAAAACAAAATTTGTTTTTTAGTATCCCTATAGGAAAGGATCAGGGAAGGCCTCCCCTCTCCACCATCCCATTAATTAGGAAGTTTCAGAAAAAGAACCTTTGAAAAGAGGCAAACCAACAAAGCTAGGAGAGGTGACAGTGAGAAAAACGTGCACCATGAGAAACACACTGGCCATCAGAGGTGACTGTATAGAGAAATGGAATGGGACACTTACACAGCAGCTATCTGTCAAAGGGTCCCGACGGCTATTGTGTTCTGAAACCATCAAGACAGAATAGCAGGATGGGAAGAATGTAGTCACAAACAATCCACCAGATGACAACACTACACAGTGCAGAGGTCAGCACAGCTAGGGAACATCTGGAAAGGGGTGAAGGGGAAAGAACAGATGTTCAAATTGGGAAGCCAAAATAAATAAAATAATAAATAAATAAAGCCATGTGTGAATTTTAGACACCCTGTGATAGATACAAAGGGGTGGGAAATGAGGATGGAGTTTTGCTATTTTATGTTGGGGAGAAAATGCTACCTTCAGTTTTAAATTGATTTCGTATTTGGCAACAAAAGATTAGATCCAATTTCTAGCTGGATAACTGGCCCTTGTTAATTTAATTGTATGATACAGAAATCAGAGTTGTACTTACAGGATTGAAATTCTTCGAAAAGCACAAGATATGCACACAGAAAACTAAATCAAACCAGAGGATAAGGAGGGAAAACCAGCCGAACAACACGCAGCCCTGGACTGATCATTAACAGTGATTCAAAGGAGGCACAATTATAAATGAACACAGCACAGCAGCAGTGATCTCATTTCAATGCAGTCCCACACTGGATAATCTAAGAGTTAAGGCAAATGGCTGACTTTGAAAATAAGGACTAACGAAGCACCCCCAACCCCGGGCAACACAAAATGAGGAAAATTTCCCCCACAAATCAACGTAAGATAAATTTCCTCAGTTGTTTTCCTCATTCATTTTCCTCTTATGGCCAAACTTGGCTTTCAGCTCAGTATTTCTTAATCCAGTGGTCTAGTTTTTGGCAGTGAAGAAGAAAACCTCACAGTTTGAAGAGTGGTGCCTCCATCCAGCTACTTCTAAATGGTCACCAGGGACATATCTGTGACCAAACATAAAAGGCTCTATTGAACATTTGCTCTGTGTGAGTAATGGGCTGATCAAGTCATAAATGACTTGTCTGGCTTACTATGAGACCTTTATCGGTGTCCTTGTCATCTTAATCACTGAACAGGTACCCTATATGGTCTCTAGTGACAAGGGATTACACTGAGTACGGACCTGAAATCCAATCTAACCTCACCCTGCAAGGTATACCTGGCAGCAAGTTACAGCTCATTTACTCCTTCCACAAAAACACAAACCCACTAATATATATTAAGATTACAGGGGCTTAGTATTTAGGCAGAATGGAATAACTGGCTTAGGAACACTAGAAGACTCTCTATCCACCCCAAGTTCCATTTGCAGTTACTGATTTAACAGTGATCTTAAAGGCAGAATGGTCTGAATATCCAAGTATCTCCATTACAGATTTTTCATCGTTCTCCTAAAATTCATGGCATAAGAATTATTTTCCAATGATGAGAGCACACCCATCCATACTGTGCTGCTAAGGAAGATTTAAAGCAAATTAGATCTATATTTTTACCTTATTCCCAGGTAGGCTACAATGGACTCTTTATGCACTATTTCATTTAACACTGACAGAAATGAGCACTATGCAGAAAGGCAGCATGGATGAAGTTATAAAATCTACCAAATCTATTTTAGCACAGACAACAATATACTTGCCGTCACGTCCCACAGATCCCGTCAAGGTCACGGTGCTACCAGATTTAATGTCTTCGTGGTAGTTGGGATCAGACAGACTCTCTGAGAAAAGGACTACTTTATAGTATCTAACAACTTTAACTTTACCCCCCCACCCCCAAATACTGTTTGTAAAATAGAAAACAATAATTGGAATGCTATTTTTGAGTACTATAAACTTGCTTTTAAGAATCACCAGTACTAAGTATTTTTTCACTAACTTTCCTTCTTATAAGTATTTTCACTCTGGGACACCTCACACGCAAAGGTGAATGTGATCACGTCTAGTGTCGCCTTCTGGTTTCCGATGGTATTTAGAATTTTAGGCCTCATTCATTGCTTTCTTTTATAATGCCACAAATCTATCAGCTATTAAAGGAACTTTAATGGTCTCATCTGTAGAAAAGCGCAGCAAGTGACATGAACTCTCTGGAATACATATTTGCAATGTAGCAGACTCAGAGTGACTGAAGGAAATTTCCTAGAAGCCCTATTTAGCAGGAACTTTGGACTAAGCAGAATTCCCATCCCAACTCCCAACCTGACTTTTCATCAGAAGCTTTTGAGAAATAAATTGATGTTGCAGATTCATAAAAACAAAATAAAAAACCTGAGCACAACTAAAAGCAACCCACAAATCACCCATTTTCTAGGGCTTATGACGCAAAGCCCTGGACCAGCCGTGCGGGCTATACCTGGAAGCTCGCCAGCAGTGCGGTCACAGACCACACCCCAGGCCCAAAACCATAATCTACATTCTGATAAGCTCCCGGGAGACTCAAATGCTCAGGGAAGAATGAACACTGTTTGAGGTGAGTACCTATACCTATCACGCCTCTTTTGGCCTCAGGAGGATTATCTGGAGGGACTACAATATTTCTAAATAAAAAGAACCATCAAGGCCTTAGATCAAGATTTTCTAAATTAAAATCAAAATGGCATCTGGAGTTACATAAATGACACAAAAGGCACCATTCTGAAAGCTTCCTCAGTGAAATGCAGCTGCCCCACACTGGAGAAGGCCCAGTGAACGCCTGTAGTCCACACGGACACGTGTCCTTCACATGGCCCTTTTCAACTGCGTTCTTTTCTGTGTGTCTTTTAAAAACATCTCAAGGCAGGGGCCCATGACGACACATGCCTCTCTGTAATTCTACTTTAGATAACAAGGAGGTGCCAGTGAAGAACCACTGTGAATTAAAAAGAAGGCCTGTTCTTCTCTGCCATGAACGTTTATGATGTCATTAGGTCCTTACTGTATTACAAGATGATTACTGAACAAAATGACATGTCTACATCACCCCGCCCCCCCCCAAATCAGATAAAACAAAACAAAATAACAACAACAAAAAAAACACCCCATAACCAGAGGGGGGCCTGGGCAGCTCAGTCGGTTAAGGGTCTGATGCTTGATTTTGGCTCATGTCATGATCTCAGGGCCATGACACTGGGCATGGAGCCTACTTAAGATTCTCTCTCTCTCTCTCTCCCCCCACCAAAAAAAAAAAAAAAAAAAAAAAGGACATAACTGGAAATGTGGTACCCCACAATGAAAAGAAAGGTTACTGTAAGGAAGGAATCCAATAGCATAAATGAAAGCATATACTAAAGAATATACTAGAAAAAAGTGCAATGGCCAAGTCTTTAAATTCTACATATTTTTCTAACAATCCTAGATGGTCCATGAGGTTGAATCCCAACTAGCACTTATACAATCAAGTACAGGTGAGCATATACACACTAACTATACAACTTCCTATCCCATACTAAACCTTCTTCTTCTAACTCCTCAAATGAAAAATACAAAATTCTTATTTAATCTAGTTCATTATTGCCCTAAAATAATAGAACATAAAGCTACAATGTCATCCCTGATTAAATGCTACCATATCCAAACAAATGGTCTATAATATGGTAGTGAATTTAAGGAAATACACAATTTCAGCAACTCTGGACAAATCTGTTATTCTGTGGTTTATATCTGCTGCCACTCTCCTGAGGATGGCCCGTGGTGATTATCCATGGAGAAAAAGCATTCCCGGTACTGCTTTCCTATGTACACAGCCTAGAGAGGTTACAACACAAGATGGAGATAAAGGACAGCTGAGAGCTTCCTAGGCAACAACCCTGGGTTTTAAATAATGCCAATAACCATTTTGAAGTAGCATAATGGGCATGCGACTATGGAGAAAAACAGGGAAAAAATGCTCACGAAGGACCTCCTATACATATTACATAACATCAACCACACAAAAGAAACCAGACTCACGTGAGGGGAATAGCGTTTGTTTTTGACTGTCTTCTGCTTTTCAGGGCTCGCAGTCTATCACCTTGTGTCACTCCATGGATTTCGTCATCATCACTGTACTGTATAAGTAAAGAAACACTGAGCTAGTGACTTAAGTTGCAAGTATTAAGGCAGTAAAGCATAGCACCTGCATTTATCCACATAGACACATACAAATAAACTGCTGAACTCTAAAAAATTTTGCTGCTTTCAAAATAAAGCTACAGGTCGCATTTCAAGACAACCAACAGTTAGTTGACTTTACAGACACTGAACCCAACAGCATTCTTGTTACAAAACATACTGACTGTGAGGAGGCATCATGGGTTTTCAGTAATGAACCAGTCTTCATAAAATTTCACAATCCACATACCACCACTCACTATAGTACCCCTACCCTCTAAACTCCTGATTCTTTAATATTTCCCAACTGAAAACAACTAGTTCCCCAAATTAACTATCGCAAAATGGGAAGGTGGTGGGAGGCACACGGGGAAATGTCACTAGGTTCATCTAAAGAGCTTACTTCACATACCTCATTTTTCTGGTGCCTAGTAAGCAAACAAACAATTTTAGTTTAATGGACATATGACCTTATCTTAACTATTTTGAATAAAAAATTCCTAGAGGGGGCTATAAGTATAAAAAAAAGTATGACAATAATCCCTCAAAATGTACTTTATTATTTTTATCTACAATTTCCCCGTACCCTATAAGGTCCTCAACAGCACTGAAAACAATGACAACAGCGTGATGAGGATGGTTCGATTACCAGTTCAGGTTCTTGCTTGTCTTGATTCTCGACCCCATTGATTGAAATGTCATCAACAGCCAAGAGGAGTTTTGAGACAGCTGCTCTGTGTTTTCCATTCTCCTGACACCTTAACTTTTGACGAAAATAGTCACCGTCCAACCAGAGGTTTGCTTGTTTCCTAGAGCATTTAAATAACATCATCAAAATACAGCTTTTCCAGAAAGATGAAAGACACACACAAATGACTCTGTCCTACAGACTACCTATTGCTACTGGAGACTAAGAAAAATCCTACTTCCCATCATTTTCCAGACCCAAGTGTCCCCTGAGGAATTACCAAAGTTCTCTGTCTACTTACATCACCAAAAATTGTTGCTGTGGTCCAATCACTGAGCCGGGTCTGCAGATTCTGACCCAAGCAATAGTTTCAGCTGCTGTCATCCTGTAATGCTTCATGATGTAGCAGGCTATTAGAGTGCCTGTTCGTCCAAGGCCAGCTAGAAAAAGAAACAAACCAAAGGGACCTGGTCTCATGTACTCCAGAATTGTGTTGGGCAGGTACAATTTTTTAGAAGGCTTCCCATGATTCTGCTTCCCTCAACAGCGGTTCTCAAGTTTGGATACACATAGTAATTACCTGAAGGGTATTAAAAAACACTGGGTCTCACCTCCAGAATTCTGATTTAATTGGTATGTGATATAGCCTGGACATGGAGATTGCTAACATCCCCCAGATAGTTCTATGTAGTCAACAGTGAAAATCACTTTTTCCAAGTGATGATTCTCAATGAGTACAGTTTTCTACTCTGAGTTTTCTGTTAATGGTACCACCATCTTTCCAAATGCATGAGCTTAAACTTTTACACTTCTTCCCTCATCCAGCAGTTTTTTCTACTTTACTTTTATTCCCATTTTCACATGGATTTTTTACCTCTATTTCTGTTTGTCCACCTTTACTCTCATCTAGACTATATCATTACCTCCTGTGATGGTTAATTTTGTATGTCAGCCTGGCAGGTGTATTTGGAAGAGACTGACATTTAGATCTGTGAATAAGCAGATGACCCTCCATAATGTGGGTGGGCCTCATCCAATCAAGTTGACGGTCTGAAGAGAATACAAAGACTGGCTTCCCCAAGCTAGAGAGAATTCTCCAATAGCCTGCCTTCAGATTTAAGCTGCAACCTCGACTCTCCTGGGTCTCTAGCCTGCCAACTCACACGACAGATTTTGTACTTGTCAGTCTCCATATTCACATGAACTAATTATTTATAATACACCTCTTTCTTTATATATACAGCCCATTGGTTCTAATTTCTCTGGAAAACCCTCACTTAAGACAGATTTTGGTACTTGCAAAATGCTGTGCTACTGTAACATATGTAAAAATGGGAAGGAGCTCTGGAGTCGGAACTGTAAAAGTCTGGAAGTTTTAAGGCACAATGTTGGAAAAAACTTAAGACCACACTGAAGGGGCTGTTGGTAGAAATATGGGTGTTAATGGTGATTCTGGTTCTGACTGAGATGGGAATGAGGAACATGTTACTGGAAACCTTGTTAGAAAGTGTGTGTTGGGGGATAGGGGAAACCTGACTAAATTGTTTTAGTGCTTTATGTAAGGTATAACTTGTGAATGACAACCTTGGATATTTAGAAAAGGAGATTTATAAGCAAACTATTTTTTTTTTTAAGATTTTATTTATTTATTTAACAGACTGCGATCACAAGTAGGCAGAGAAGCAGGCAGAGAAAGAGGAGGAAGCAGGCTCCCTGCTGAGCAGAGAGCCCGATGTGGGGCTCGATCCCAGGACCCTGAGATCATGACCTGAGCCGAAGGCAGAGGCTTAACCCACTGAGCCACCCAGGCACTCCTATAAGCAAACTGTTGAAGTACAGCCTGGTTTCTCCTTAAGTAAAACGTGAGAGGAGACAGATGAACTGAATAAAAAGTTGTTAAGAAAAACAGAAACTAAACATTTAGGAAATTCTAGGCCTATTCATATTGCAAATAGTGAGAAAGTATGTTCTGGAGAGAACACCAAGGGAATGGTCTATGACCCATTCCATAAAGTGATTACCTATGGATCTGATCAGCCATCTCAGAAGAAGCCAAAAACAGTGCTGGGATTGATTATACCAAGCAGGCACACTGACGGTCTGAATTAAAGGAGATACACACAGGATGAAATAAAGGAAGGCTTTCAAGTTTCTGGAATTCTAACAGAACTAACAGAAATCTCTTACTGAAAACATGCCTCATCCTTGAAGAAAAGGGAAGCATAGCCCCAAGGGACCAACAAGGCTGTCACTGCCAATATAAGCCTGGGGGCAAGGCTGGGTTTCAAAGGGTAGGGCCAGATCCATGGTCAGTGGGTCAGGCTGTTCCTGCCCACCACCTCAGGAGCACCGCCACTACCCACGGGGCCTGCGTTACAGGGAAGGAACCAGAACATTATGTCTCGGCCTTAAGATCTAACAGCATTTGCCTTGCCAGGTTTTGGACTTGCTTGGGACCTGTCAGACCTTTCTTCCTGATTTCTCTACCTGATTTCTCTTTGCCTACCCTACTGGTGTCCCACTATTGTATTTTAGATGTACTTAAATTGTCAGGTTCCACAGGGTGCGCTAGGGAAGAATTCACTGCCAAATGTCTATTGGGGGGTGCAGAACCACCCTGAATGAGGGTGAGAATAACCTCAACTGCTTATTATAATTTTAAAAATGAAATAACCAGTGTTGGATTTTAATTATTTATTTTTTAAAATTGTGGTAAAGTACACATGACATAAAGTTTACCACTTTAACATTTTTGTTCATGCATTATTTTCCCGTTTTTTTTCTGTTTCCTATTAGCTCACTGCATTTTTAAGTCAGCTGTTTTAAATTCTTTGTTCAATAATTCAAAGATCTCAGTTTCTTTATGGTCAGTATCTGAAGATCATTTTAACCATTTTTTTTTAAAGATTTTATTTATTTATTTGACAGATAGAGATCACAATTAGGCAGAGAGGCAGGCAGAGAGAGAGAGAGAGAGAGGAAGGGAAGCAGGCTCCCTGCTGAGCAGAGACACCCCCCTCCCCCCACCCCCCGCCACAGGGCTTGATCCCAGGACCTTGGGATCATGACCTGAGCTGAAGGCAGAAGCTTTAACCCACTGAGCCACCCAGGCGCCCCTATTTAAACCATTTTTAAGTGTACATTTCAGTGGTATTAACCAGCTCACTGCTGTGCAACCATTACTACCATGGCCTCTTTATATTTGAGACAAATGTGTATTCCCTTGTTGGGGGGCAGTGTTCTAAGGTGTCTGTTATTTCTAGTTGATTTACTGTGTTGTTCAAATCCTCGATTTCTTTACTGATCCTCTTATCTGGTTGCTTTTTTCCATTATTAAATGGGGGAGAAGTTAAATAAACCCTAGTACACCACACAATGTCTTCATACACAATCATTTATTCAGTAAACACTTATTAAGTGCCAAGGCACTGCTTTATAGCTGCTGAAAACATAGGAACTTGTTAGACTATAAGCTCCACAAAGAAAGGCTCTTAGAGTCTGCTCTTCTCACTGACATATTCTAGAACATATCAAACAAAAGGCACTGAATAGGTATTTAAGGGATAAATGAATGCATGTCTCTTTTTTAAAAAGATTTTGTTCACTTAGAGAAACAGTGCATGCATGTGCGAGAGCAGGGGACATCAAGAGAGAAAGAGGGAGAGAATCTCAAGCAGATTCCCTGCAAAGCACGAGACTGACATGGGACTTGATCTCATGACCCTGAGATCATAACCTGAGCCAAAACTAAGAGTTGGACAATTAACTGATTGAGCCACCCAGGCACCTCTAAATGAATGCATTTCAGTGTGATAAGGTTTTGTAGGGTTACCAATGAATATAATTTAGATTATACTTTTCACATGAAATTAGGGTTTTAAAAGCATTCTGTATATGCACAGCTTTTTAATGTCAGTCGTACCTCAAAGTGGTTTTAAGAAAAAAGCAACTTACTTAAAGTACAAGAAGGGCAGCTTCATGTATCCTGGCTTATAATCTAAATGGGGCTGGTGTGTTTCTAAACATACACACATGCACCATTCTTTAACCAACCCTGGAAACATACCTTTACAATGCACTGCAATGGCACCCTCTGCATTTTCACAAATATCCAGAAATTCTTTGACAATGGCATCAGTAGGGGTGCTACCATCCGCAAAGAAAAGATCATAGTGATCGAAACCAGCATTTGTAAAGCGTTTGGCATCATACATCCTTTTATTCAGACGAATAATGGTAGTAACGTTGTGATTCTTAAAATATGAAATATAAGCCTCAGGAGAATGTTGGTGGTAACCTACATAAAGAAATTCACCAGATGCTGTCAAATGCAGAAAGAAAACAACAGATAACCATTTTACTTATAATTGGGTGGAAAGAATATCTGGACTAGGGATTGAATACCAATTTCATTATAACTGGCAAACACTAATTTAAGAAGTTAAAAGCCAGGCAGAATGATGTACTAAAGTTACCAAGTTTATTTAAATAGTTAAGACAGACAAGCATGGTTTAACTCTTTGGCTTCTTCCAAAGGAAAATACAGGATGGATACTTCTTACAATAACAAAATTATACTAGGTTCCCTATTTTCACATACCGCTTTCAAGTCTGGTTCTTGAATGAGGTCCACAGAAGGCAATAAATCGGTCTGGTATTATCCAATTTAAATCTCCATTTTCTGCTTTCTGCAAAGGGAATATCAGTACAATTCATTTTTAGACTTAATCTCCTGTCCACATCCCTTCTCAATACTGACTGTCTGAAGGACTTCAAACCCATTTTTTTTTTAGCACAAAACTGTATATAAATGACCAGGAGACAAGAAAGTTAAAATTAAGCCTGCTATGAGTATTCCCAGGGAACAGTAAGTTAACTTCTCCTCGTCCTAATCGCTTTTCTTAAGATAGCATTTCTTTGGGATAGTCAGCTTTGGAAAATAGAGCTGACTGCTGCTACCTAAAATATAACTACATATTTTGGTTATTTTGTCCACATAAATTCTCATGTGGTTACTTCTACTTAATAAGAAAGCATTTTTTTTTTTTTTACTATGAGTGAATCCAGAAGCTTCTCTATTTTCCTTGAATGACTGTCTTCCAATATGAGCAATCTTGACTCCTTCAACGAAATTCTTGATTTCTCCATATTTACACTTTACTCATAGAGAGACACACTTCCATCATTTTGTTAGCTATTTAGTAAGAGAAATTTGCACTAACCCCACCAGGAAATTTGAAACTATAAGTACAGTGAGATTACAGTATATCCCAAGAAAAAGACACAAATATAAACTGAAATTTAAAACACTTTACTTCCTTTTATTAAGTTCTTTCAACTAGGTTTCCATAACAATTATTATAAGATAAATATAGCTAAACTTTAACAATAATAGAAATGGATACACAAAGATTTAAGCAGGAAAGGAAAGATACTTGATAGTGGAAAAGGAGAGAACTAGCAATAAGGGGTGCCTGGGTGGCTCAGTGGGTTAAGCCTCTTTCTCCGGCTCAGGTCATGGTCTCAGGGCCCAGGGATTGAGCCCCACATTGGGCTCTCTGCTCAGCAGGGAGCCTGTTCTCCCCCCACCCCATTCTCTGCCTGCCTCTCTGCCTACTTGTGATCTCTGTCTGTCAAATAAATAAATAAAATCTTAAAAAAAAAAAAACTAGCAATAAAAACACGATCAATTAGCTTTACAATTGGGGTATACATATGTGCACTCAAGAACAAGGAAGAAATAAACTGGGAGTTGCCTGAGTATTTATAAGCCAGTCAGGTAATCCAAATCCAATTTACTTAATTATCAGTGAGGGGAATTAATGAGCCCATGTTCCACACTAAAAAGGCCTAAGCAGGAATGAGAATGGGCCCAGATATTTCAATTTTGAAATGAAACCAGAAATTTGGAGTTTTTAATGAGAAACTGTGATTAGATTTCATTGAATTTGCAGACATCACAGATTGTATGTAAGAGCACCCTGAATTCAGAGAAGTTAAAATGGGGAAAAAATGGGCATCATGGAATCAAAGAAAGACAGGAATCCAAAATTTTTAAATATACCAGAGACTGAACAAAACGACCCAAGGTCTGTAGCTACGTAAACAGTTCCCTGGGTCTCAATGCAGTTTCACTGAAAGTAAACAGCTTTTGTCGGCAACCTTGCTATTCCCCGCAACACTGCAATTTCTGCATTAGTGAGAGGGAGACTAATTAGCACCTATATTACTCCTAAGTAACATAAAGACACCACTCTGCTCCACTGAAGGATACCAACTGGCAGTCTAACTAGTTTTACTTGCCTAAAAGGAGAAAGTATTTTTTATTTTAAATGTTTAATTTTATGAGAATAAGCACAAAAATAATGGTATTAAGTTATATTTACTAGTTTAAGATGCAAATTACATATATATTTTACTTCAGATATGTACTCCCATTCCAGAGAAGACATGGTTGGGCTGAATGAATCAATCCTGAGCTATGCTTTATTTTTTTTTTAAAGATATTATTTAGGGCGCCTGGGTGGCTCAGTTGGTTGGACGACTGCCTTCAGCTCAGGTCATGATCCTGGAGTCCCGGGATAGAGTCCCACATCGGGCTCCCAGCTCCATGGGGAGTCTGCTTCTCCCTCTGACCTCCTCGCTCAAGTTCTCTCTCACTGTCTCTCTCTCAAATAAATAAATAAAATCTTAAAAAACAAAGATTTTATTTATTTATTGGACAGAGAGAGATCACAAGTAGGCAGAGAGGCAGGCAGAGAGAGGAGGAAGCAGGCTCCCCGCCGAGCAGAAAGCCCGATGCGGGACTCGATCCCAGGATCCTGAGATCATGACCTGAGCCGAAGGCAGAGGCTTTAACCCACTGAGCCACCCAGGCACCCCTGAGCTATGCTTTAGATCTTTGTATATCACAGTAGTGACTAATTGTAACTATTAAAACAATTCGGTTATACCTAACAGTTTAAAATAATAGTTACTCTAGAAATCGATTGTGAAAGGGCAGTTTTCCGAGGATTCCAGATACTGCTGCATAGAGTGCTATCTGTGGAATCACTCGGTTATGAGTGAGAAAGTCTGCTCAAGGTAACCACAGTAGCATAAAGAAACAAGATTCCATGAGGACTCATGCTAAAGAGACCTTCAGCAAAGCATCTTACTATCTATTTAAAGGGCAGAATGGTAGGACCAAACTACTTATTCTTAAAAAAAAAAAAAAAAAATACACTACATTTAAAAATGTAGAGGACATCTATTGCTTTGCTTTCCTAGACTTTATTCTCTCTCTTTTTGTTTGGGTGGTTTGATAGGGCTGATCCCAGCACTCTACTCCAACTACCAAGATGGCCCACCTACCAACCACCCTCATCAGAAACACAGTCTGGTTTAGGGCTGGGGACACGACCTAGGCAGGCCAATGAGGAACTTGTGGGTCCTTTCTGATGACTTTGCCGAGAGAATAAATCAAAACTGCTGGTCACCATTTTTATCACTACTGGGCAGCTTTAGCCTAATTTAAAATACTGGAGTACATTAATCAGGTCATGCATGAAGTTATACCTGCTCCTAGATGTTTTATTTATGTAAGTCAATAAATTTTCCTTTTTTAGTTAAGCCATTTCTATTTACTTTCTGTAACTTGCAACCAATACTGTCTTGACTTCATATCAATAAAAGATGATAAAAATATTTTTTCCAGAGGTAATTAGATATATAATGACTACTCATCTCATCAGATCCTATGTTAAGGGTTTTATGATTTTCTCATTTAATCACTATATGACAATCATCAACACTAAAAAAAAGAAAATTGAAGGAAAATGCCTATAAGCACATTCATGCAACTCTGAAAAGATGCATCAAATGCAGAAATCACCATTAAGAACTGGAACTACTGAACTAGGGGTAAGAGGATAAAGACCTGAATTTTTTTTTTTTTAATCCTATACACATCTAAATCATTCACTTCTTTAAAAAACAAGAATATTACCTCTGTAAGTAAAACATGAATAAAGGAGCAATATCCTTGAAAACTTACTTCATAGTGTTCATATTCATCAAGGTTAAATGAGTTGAAATTAAGGAAGTCATACTGCATTGCCTAAAATCCAAAGGAAAGCTTTTAATAAAGATGTAAATAAGAAAACAATTTTCAATACAATTTCCTAATTAAAATTTCAGGAGGTACCCCAAAAGAGCATTATTATATTTAGATTTTGTTCCACTTACTAGTTTTCAAAGAAGGTAGATTATGTGTTTTAAATGCTTCCATTATCTGGAAAATTATAACAATATTTATTTTAATGAGATTTGATTTTTAAAAATTTTCCTTCATCAATCATCCTATCCATGCAGAGCTAAATAAAAGAAGTTTTCAAAGTAATGCTACTAAACTTATTAGCTCAATACCATTCAGCCTTCAAATCTAATGCCCAAGCAATGATCCCTAAATAAATAAAAAAGGAGAAAACTGTAGGTCAGCCTATTCTAAGTAAATCCCGCCGCTTCATAAACATTTTCACTTTCAAATTCCTTCGAATTTGAATTAAAAGATTTAACGTTCTTGATACTACTCAAAATTCAAAATTTTGAAAAAAATTCTTCTTTCAATAAGAAGAAAAACCATAAAATTTCTGTTCTGTGGCCTCACTCTGAATTGCAGCGGGCAGATCACGTAAGCAAAATAAGCAGAGTATCTAGTTTCTGACACAAAAACCAGCTGGTGGCCCCTGAGAAGTGTTCCCTGGTTGATGATCTCCTTGCCAAGCAGTATATAATCAAGAATTTTTAATTGAAGTACAGTTGACTTACAATGTTTTATTAGTTTCAGGTGTCCAACATAATTATTTGACAACTCTGGGTATTACCCAGTGCTCACCACAGTAAATGTAGTCACCATCAGTCACCATACAACGTTATTATATACTACTATTGACTACATTCTCTTCATTGTACTTTTCATCTTTCTGTATAAGCAAGAATTGTCAATCAGCAAAGTATTCTTGGTTCATAAGGGGGTGACTCTAAAAACTCAACTTTCAAAATTTAAACTGCGGAAATATGAATGAAAAATAGGCTACAATACCAAACAAAAAGCCCCTGTTTTTAAAAATAGTTATTTAAATTCTAAGACCATGATGAATTATATTTCTTTGAATTCAAAATACTCAATATATGTCATGCTATTTGAACTACAGATGTTCCTAACAGAATGATACAAGAAAATGTAATTTGTAGGCAAACTCTATTCATAAGGAGAGCCTATTAAAAGCTGCATTAAAATTAAGTCTTAATTATATTTATAAATGTTTTATATATGCAGTAATATTCCAAATCAGCCACCAACAAAAAAATGTTTAAATTGAAAATCAGAAGCCATCAAATAAAATTACATATAGACAGAAAAACAAACTTGGCCTATAGTTCCTGCTAATTAATTAGACTTTGGATGTAGTATCTGATTAAAAAAAAAAAAAAAAAAAAAACTAAGCTGAGAAATAATGGAAACTGCTATAGAATGTTAGAGTAGACCATTTCCAAGGCTAAGTTTTTCACCTCTCCTTTTAAAGGAGAGAAGGGAGCCCTAGGATCAGGACAGTTAGGCCTGCCTACATTAGCAATTCCCAGGGGCCCATCCGGCAGGAACTATAACTGCAACCGGAAGGGGTTCGTTTCCATTTTTGCTGTCCCTCCATCTCTTGAGCACTCCCTCTGAACATTACTTGCCTAATCTGAGGCCTGATGGAACTGCCTCAAAGCCTATGGTAATGAACCCAACCAGCTCCATTTATCACTGGACTCAAACCCCCCCAAAAAATTAAGTTCCATACCTTGTTGCTTAAGATAGGGAAAAAAAGGTATACTAATTAATCTCTGAATTTGTTTACTGCTTCGTTCTCAAAATTCTCAGAAAGCCACCATGTTTCATTATATAAGAAAGTAAACCCAGGTTTCTTTTGCCTCTGAAAATACAAGTCACATAAAACTTGAGATGTTGTTGAAGGCCTATTTGATCCATGAGCAACCGATTTGCAATTCTCATTTCCTGTGCTGCCCTGACATTCAAGACATACACCTGAGGGAGTGAGTGTTATAACCACAGTCTGCTGCGTCACAGAACTCCAGGGGACCCCATTCATTTAGAATATGATATGAAAGGTGTCCCTCAGAGTCAAGAACAGCAGGCAGCCCTGGTTATAAAACACAGGAGTTATTTTTAAATAGCTTTGACAAAGCAGTGGTGACCTACTTAGTCTTATATAAAACCTAGTAACAAACTAATGGGCTATACAAATTCTTCTGTTGAATTAAAAATTGAATGCTTGAAGATACAAAAATGAAGTGTTTGTATCAGTTACTGTGTTCTAGAAATGTCCGTTGTAATTAGGACTGGTGGTTATCAGACACATAAAATACACAAATCAGAGAGAACTTGGAAACCAGTAATCTATTTATTTCTTGTTTTTCTCTGAAATCACAACACACTCAAAGCAAGTCTGGATTTAGCACCTAATTACGTAACTATCTCTTACTGTGCTCTGTTGTTCAAGTGGCTTTTCTCCCAACTCATTCAGAGAAACACTCAGATTCAGAAAAACTTTTCTGGTTTGGCATCATTCTAACATTAGTGGGGAAATGAGATATCTCTGACATCATACACATCTTGGAAGATCTTTGTAGAAGGCCTAGCCCTCCTAGGGGCTATAGTTTTCAACTCAACACTGGGCACATCCTACAAATCACTTACCTTCTTTACTGCATGAAAACAGTCAAGAAGTGTAATGTAGAAATTGCAACTTCCATAGGCAGCATCTCTGAAATCCCAAAAGTATTGAAATACATAGCTCAGTTAATTTAATTTTCTGTATTACACTTGCATCAAGACAGCTGACTAGAATTCAAAATCAAATCACAAACTCAGGACCAGGCTCAAAAAATATATATATAAAATCTATCTATCTATCTTGCTTTTTGGTTAGTTAAGTCAAGGACAAGTCACTGTTACAAATTTCACTGCAGTTTCCATATATTCCAGTAGAAACTGTTTTATAGATGTGGATTAATAATGACAACTTTCCAAATTTCAAATGATCTCCCAAGATAATTTCTGGCCTTAACAGCTAGGCTTCTGAAGTTTCTCCTTGAATTCTAATCAGTAGTATGTTCCCCTCTCCACAAAAGGGCAAAGCATTGCAATTTTTCTTCAAACTGGAAAATACCATATTAAACTGTTACCAGGAAAGACTTCTTTTTGATTCTGTATTTACACATACATGCATGCCAAGTGTAAGTAGGTATTGTAGGTATACATTCATCCATGTAGAGAAAACATATTAGGAAATCAAGGTAATGAAATACTAGATGTGAGTTAAAAAGCAGTCTGATCCTAATAATACATTATATGTTTATTAAAAAATTAAAAATTATTTTAAAAAATGCAAATTCAAAAACCACACAACAAAGCAGTCTGCTCTTCTCATTATGTTTTCAGTCTTTAACAAGTTAAATGAATAACTTCTTTCTGATTCTTAGAAGATCAGGGCACCAAGAAAACCACAGGAACTATGGGGTCAACCACCTTTGGTACTCCTGCGCAAGTGTTTAAATTAGTTTAAAGACAACTCCGCCCAATACCGCATCAACAGCTATCTGTAATCTTACCACAAATCTCTTAACGTCAGTTAAGAATTTGTCCAGAAAAATAAGGCCATCCTCTACTCCCACTTGCTTCTCCTTTCCAGCTATCCTGAGCCATTATAAAGTGAAAATGTTTGGAATTAGGCAAGATAAAAATTAATAGAATTGTGATCATTCTAGAAATGCCAAATTGTGACTCTCTGAATGGTCCTTAATTGTTCCCTTGGTGGAACCAGCCTGCGACTGAAGCCATCATTATTAATTGCCTGCCTTGGTTTTATTTTAATAATATAATATTACTTATCTGAAAAATTAAACAACACATTTAAAATTTTCAAATTACACAAACCTTTAGAATACACACTTTCACAGCAACATGAATAAGGAGGAAAAGGACATCCTTTTTACCTAAAATAGTTTTACTGTCTGAATTGGTTAGAATTAAGGAGGTAAGTTATAGGTTAGCTTACACAGGATGGCACACAAAGTCTTAAAACATGCCACTTTTTCCTATAAGCTTCTGAATTTAAAAAGCTGCTCTTCTAAAAACTAGAAAAGCTCTCTATGCAGCTTAGAAAATGATTTTACCAATTGTTTATTGGCAGTATTCAGAAAGGAGAAAAACAAAATGACCCACAGTAGTTCTCAGTGTTGTCCCTGGCCAAGTGGCATAAGCATCACCCAATTTTGTTAGAAATACAAATTCCCAGGCTCCACCCCAAGCCTACTAAGTCAGAAGTTATATGGGTGGGCCAGGTAATTTTTGTACTAATAGGTCCTCCAAATGTTTGTGATGTATGCTCAAGTTTAAGAAATACTGATCTATAGAATCAACACAAAACATACGTTTTGTAGGAATAACTTTTTTAAGGAATAAAGAACATTTTTAGAAAGAGAACCTATGGTAGGGAAATGAAGTAATTTAGCCTAAACCAAATCCAAAATTGTCAGTGGAGGTGCGCCTGTGGCTCGCTCAGTTAAGCCGCTGACTCTTGATGTCAGCTTAGGTCATGATCTCAGGGTTCTGAGACTGAGCCCTGTGTAAGGCTACTTGCTCTCAGTTTGGAGTCAGCTTGAGATTCTCTGCCTCTCCCTCTGTCCCTCCCCCTGCTTGTACGTGCTCTCTCAAATAAGTAAATAAACATTTAAAAAAAAAAATAACAGTGGAAATACAGTGAACTCTCAAATTACATCCTAAGTTTTTACCACATTTTCTCAGTTACTTTTATTATCGTTGCCATGTTGATTCAGTCTGTGATAACCTGAAATATTTATTCATCGCATATTTTTTGAGAACCTACAAGGGGCCAAGCCCTGCTCTAATCAATGATGATTCCACAAGCTTTAATCTGGGCTCAGCTAGCTAAAGTTCTACCTCATGTATCATATTACCTGAATAGATAACAAAAATCTTTCTTTACTCATTCATGCTTATTTCTTAATACCTCCAACTTTAAACACACCCACACATCCTTCCTTCTACCCAAGCAATCAGGTTTCCTCAAAACAGCTGAACAGCAGTTATGAATCTGGATCTAAGGCTGCCAGGGGGGGGACTTGTTACTAAGATAATTTAACAAACTTAGAAAATTGGGCAGCTGTGTGGCTAAGTCAGTTAAGTGTCTGCCTTCAGCTTGGGTCATGATCTCAGAGTCCCGGATTGAGTCCCACATTGGGCTCCCTGCTCAGTAGGGAGACCTGCTTCTCCCTCTGCCTGTAGGTTCCCCTGCTTGTGCTCTCTATCTCTCTCTGAAAAATAAAGAAAAGAAAGAGAAAAAGAAAAAGAAAAAGACAAAGACAAAAACAAAACAAACTTGGAAAAGTAAAGGAGCAGGTGCCTGGCCGGCTTAGTCAGTGGAGTAGGTGACTCTTGGTCTTAAGGTTGTGCATTCAAGTACCAGGCTGGGTATGGAGATTACTTAAAAATAGAATCTTCTAAATAAATAAATATATAAGGCAGATGAGAATCAATGAAAAGATGGGGTGCCTGGGTGGCTCAGTGGGTCAGGGCCTCTGCCTTCGGCTCAGGTCATGATCTCAGGGTCCTGGGATCGAGCCCCGCATCAGGCTCTCTGCTCAGCGGGGAGCCTGCTTCCCCTCCTTTCTCTCTGCCTGCCTCTCTGCCTACTTGTGATCTCTGTCTGTCAAATAAAATAAAATAAAATAAAGAAGAATGAAAAGAGTATTGCTGAGAAACTGCAAAACAAGGTCAAATACTAGCTTTAAGAATAACAGTTTTTGCAGCAGCTTGTATGCATAATAGCCCAAAACTGCAAATAACACAAGAATCCATCAAAAGGACCAAGGGTAAATAAACTGATATGGGGGCACCTGGGTGGCTCAGTGGGTTAGGCCGCTGCCTTCAGCTCAGGTCATGATCTCAGGGTCTTGGGATGGAGTCCTACATCGGGCTTTCTGCTCAGCAGGGAGCCTGCTTCCCGCCCCCACCCCCCGCCTGCCTCTCCGTCTACTTATGATCTCTCTCTGTCAAATAAATAAATAAAATCTTAAAAAAAAAAACAAAACACTGTGATACATTCATAGAATGGAATGCTACAAAAGCAGTAAAAAAAAAAAGGATGAACTACTGATACTTGCCATAACATCGATAAATCTCACAGGCATTATGTATTTAAAAAGCTAGGTCCCAACCCTCCGTAATCCTTACTGTATGACTCCATTCATATGAAGTTCAAAGGCAAGAAAAACTGATGTGATAGAAGTCACAGTAGTGATTACTTGGGGGATGGTTACTGACTAGAGAGGAGCTGAAGGGAATCCTTAGGAATGCTGGCAGTGTTCTGTACCTGGAACTAGATGGTAGTTACATACACATATGAAATTAGTAGATTTCTTTGAACTCTATTAAGATATACATTGGGGCGCCTGGGTGGCTCAGTGGGTTAAGCCTCTCCCTTCGGCTCAGGTCATGATCTCAGGGTCCTGGGATCAAGTCCCACATCTGGCTCTCTGCTCAGCAGGGAGCCTGCTTCCCTCTCTCTCTCTCTCTCTCTCTCTGCCTGCCTCTCTGTCTACCTGTGATTTCTCTCTGTCAAATAAATAAATAAAATCTTTAAAAAAAAAAAAAAGATATACATTAACTGAGGGGCACCTGGGTGGCTCAGTTAAGCTCATGATCCCTGGTTCCTAGGATCGAGCCCCACATCAGGACCCCTGCTCTCTGGGGGAATTTGCTTCTCCCTCTCCTGCCTACTGCTCCCCATGCTTGCATGCTCTCTGTCAAATAAATAAAATCTTTAAAAAAAAGAAAAAAAGAAAAAGATACACATTAAGAAAAAAACAAAAAATATATTCATATTTTATTCATAACTTCAATAAATGTTAGCTAAAGACAGGTACTATACTAGGTGTTTTATATGCAGGATGTTACTTAATCCTCATAACCCATTAGGGAGATCTTACTGTGATTCTCACTTATGGACTAGGAGACCAAAGTCTCACATTTGTAAAGAACCATAGAGATGTTAGTGGCAGAACCGAGGGTCAAACTCCCCTTGGTCTAACATCAATAATCAAGCTATAAAAACTACACAATACTATCTCCCAAGAAAACAGAAAGCAAAGGTCCCCTTCCTCCCCACCCTCAAAAATCAACTAAGAAGCAAAGGAGTATTACAGATGATACCAAAGAATGGTAGTGTATGTTCTTCCTAACAATAATAATGATAAGGTATCGAGAAAATACTGAACTATATTTCATACTATATTTTCATTTAGATGGTAGAGAAATATCGATATAATCCATTAAGAAGTCATATATAGGTACATACAAACATGTAAACTCAGTGGTTAAAGAATTATATGGAAGTTGAATTAAATCTAATTAAATATTGCTACGGAGCATAAAAAGTTTAACTACAAATGAATGCTATTCTTGTTAACAGCTATATTTATACTGTGCACTTAAAGAGTGGCAAGGATAAAAGACTATAATGAAATTTTTCAGAATATTATCATGCTTAAAAAATTATCAAAGCTTTATTAATTCTGATAGACCTACTTCCTAATTATAGTAAGTTCAACAGAACAGTAAAATGTGGTGAAGCACCAAATTTTTACATCCACATATGCTGATACTTTTGTAAAATGTAGTAAATATAAAATATGATAGTATTGCATTATTATATACCACAAAAGAACACAGTAACTTCTGTAAATAAAAAATACTTTCTATTTAATAAAAATACATAAATTTTTTTACTTTTTTATTTACAAGTGAAAATGAATTACTAGAAAAAATATAAGGGAAAAATCAAATACAAGCTCAAATTCTTCTAATATTTGATTCCACAGACATTAAAGTACTCTATTATTGTAAAAGTCTCTAAAATCTTACTTGCGATTCCTATACTTGTCACAGCTGGTAACAAAGCGTTCACACACTGACACTAATTCACAGGCCATACCTGGAGAACCAATACTTTAGATACATCAGATATCTGGCATTTGGCCTACAAAGATTCAAATTTTACAAACCTGAGATGTTTCTAGCTAAGTCCTGTTTTTTAGAGAATTAATAACTGTACTCCCAGGACCAGAAGTAACTAACTTCAATTCTCAGTGCCAAACTTCAGTAATTTTAAACACAGGTATGGCAAAAAGGCAACATTTATTCTGTTTTGGCCTTTGCCTTTAAATTAATGCAAATTCTCCTTTACATCAACAGTGTTCCATGGATCCTTACTTGGATTATGTGAAATGTATGTGCTTGTTCTATTTCAGGACCTGAAAATAGAGGTCTTATAGAGGAATACCAATAGGAAGAACTCTACAACAAAATTAACACTGTATACCAATGTTCCTATGACTCATAGACCACAGATAAAAGCATTTCTTCTAAAGGAAGTATATGGTTGCTATAATAGCACAGGTTGAGAAAAAAAGTAGAGCACTCTCCAGTTTAGAAAATAATCTTCATCTCTTCCTACCCTCCTCAAATAACAGAAGACCTAACATAATCCTTGCACGAGAAAGAAAGATGGTAGTACTGGGTTCAAAGTAATTCTTTTAATTTGCTAAATCACTTAATATACAGTCTTCAGTGCAATATAAAGCTGAAACAGACATCTATTTCACGGAGTAAGTCCATGGACAGTCCTACACTTACTGAAGAAGATTCTGCCTAAAGGTCAATGGGACCCATCCCAAAGCTTGTCTAAAATGAAGTCAAATTCACAATTTTACATTTTTCAAAGCAAGGCCATCCCTTCAACATCAGGCATTCAAGGTATATGCAACAATACTAAAACTACTAACTTATGAGTAATAATGCAGTACTTAAAATTATCACAGTATGCAATCCGCAAAATTGTTTCACATGTTTGTCTCATGTTAAGTGCCATACAATATTTCAATTATGTAGCTAAGTCAAGGATTTTGAGAAACAGGTAGAGAAACTTTGAGAACTTAAAGAAAAACACAAGCTTTTTGAAAATATTTGCAACACAATCACCTGTTAAGTTTGAGATGAGGATGAGGCTACCACCTGCTTCTACACAGACACTACTTCTATACCACCTTGATGACAGAGACTTTCGGTTTTTCTAGTAGTGGTGCTTGCTACACAAGCAACCTCACCCACTATCTCTGCTGGCGTATTGCTAGGACAAAGATGTTCCTTTATGCCACCAAAATTAACTCCTGCTTATCAGGAAAACTTATTTCTTAACTCTTCAGGGCCCATACTCCTCCTCAGTGGCAGCTCTGAGAACTGTAATCCCAGGAATGTCATCTGATTACAAAGTATAGTTTCATAAGTGGCAGAGGTTCTCACGCAGAAGTGATTCACTGCCACGAGGGACACCTGGCAATGTCTAGAGACATTCTGGCTTCCACAATTAATTTCGTGGAGGTGGAGGTGTTACTGGCAACTAGTAGGCAGAAGCCGGAGATGCTGTTAAACATCCTACAATACACAGGACAGCCCCCACAACAAAATGTCAATAGTGTCACTGTTGAGCAACCTAGATCTATGGTATTATTTGCACCCACTCTAAAATGACTATTTGCCAGGTCTTCCCTCCCACCTCTTTCCGTTCCACCCCCCCACCAAAAACAACTACACCAAGGCATTTCAAGATATTTCTGGCAAGGGCCTGATTGAATGAATCAGTCATGTCATTCTTATATTTACCTGAAAGGGATATAGGATGTATCTCCACACATTAATAGTCTATATGCTTCTTCTGGAGCTCTCCCCAAATATATAACCTACATTTGAAAAGAGAAGAAAAAGGCAGTTTATTTCTAAAATGAAGATGCAGTGTTGTCACTGCAAAATTTTGCACGATTTCTCTCCAATTAACTGAGCCTGGCTCTCCAGCCTTCCCAAGGGTCCTGAGTACCAGGTAGAATACTCAGTACTCCACCAGTACCCAGTACCCCACCAGTGAATTCCTTTTTTCCTTAAATCTGCCATAGCTAGTTGCTGTTGCTTACAGTAAGAGCACTGAACAAACAACTTCACAACAACTTTGTGGTAACAAGTATAGCATTTTTAAAACAGGACATTTTCTGTATCAGGACATTAGATGGAACACATGCTTTTAACCTCATCTTCTTGAAAATCCACTGAAATGACCATAAAGAAATGTGTAGGGGATGTGGATGGGAAATGGACTGAGACTGGGGAAAAGGTGGAGAAGGACATAAAAGCAGAGCAAGATTTTGATTAACTCTTTTCATTTAGATTTAACTACTTACAACACTGTACAGGTTTCCTATAAAACTGCATTTGCTGCCTATTTTCATTGGCTTCTTTTATCTTCAGAACTACTTTACGCTTCCATCTTTATGTGGTAGAGCTATTCCAAGTAGCTTCTTTAGCATTTTGGATCCGCCATTGGTATTCCTTGCATTTCCAATAGTTTCTTGTTCTCTGCCCTGACATTTACAGAAAATGTATATGATTTTTTTTAATGGATAGTTCCTTTCTCTCAATAATTCATTCATGTTGCTCCACTGTCTTTTCAGTGCTAGAGTAGAAGTATTTTACCAGCCTCTTTCTCTCCTCTTCTTGCTTACAAGTAACCTACAAGAAACTTGGAATTCAAGGGGCATCTGGGTGGGTCAGTCAGTTAAGCACCTGCCTTCGGCTTAGGTCATGATCTCAGGGACCTGGGATCAAGCCCCATGTCGGGCTCCCTCATCAGGAGCCCTCTCTTCCCAGCTCCTCTTCTCTCTCACTATTTCTCTCTTTCTCTCAAATAAATAAAATCTTTAAATAGAAAGAAACTTGGAGTTTGAAAATTTCACTGACATCCCCCTAAGTCATCCTCAATCTCCAATGAAGTTTGCCTGGGGCTTTCTGACCCTCATTCAATCTGAAGGCACAAACCTTTTTCCAACTCAGAATCCTCCTGCAGGGCAGGGAATTTTCACTTGTGCATGGGAGGATGAGGAGGTGGTTACAGCATTAGATTTGGCATATATATTATTACATAAATTAGATTCAACGCTAAAGCTTACTTTGGGATAATATACTTTAAATTTTGATCACTAAAGCGGCTCCTGGGTGGCTCAGTCAGTTAAGCGTCCTACTCGTGATTTCAAACCAGGTTATGATCTTAGGGTTGTGAGACTGAGCTCAGTGTTTAGCTCCACACTCAGTGAGTGGGGAGTTTGCTTGAGATTCTCTCCTTCTGTTCCTCTCATGTATACTCTCTAAAATAAATAAATAATTTTTTTTAAAAAGCAGCAACACTAAATTTTATATATATATACAAAATTATAAACTTTTTATCTCCATTAGTTACACATATGAACTGTTTCCTCAACCTAACTGTGAACTCTGAAGTGAGGACCCATGTCTTAGGTTTCATTTTAAATTCCTGGTTCATATACTATATATGGACTCTGATTCAATGTTTAATTCACTGAACCTAAATTCTTAAATCTTAAATTTTAAAAAATCTTTGGATTAAGAGAAATTATAAAATCACAGATCCAACAAGGATCTTTGAAACTTTGAGGACATGTCTCAAAACTGGTCATTAACAGTTGATTCAGCTTCCAGAGAGCATTTTACCAATTTTCTGCTTAAAGAATCATAACTGCAGAACTTTTTCCCAATGTCTAGGCTGTTTCTCAATATGGTTTTATCCTATTTACTCTTAAAAAAAATACAAAATTTTAATGGACTATACAGAATCTTCTAACGTTTATCTATGGCAGCATACAAATCCACGAAAAAAGGTATAAGAAAAAATAATTGATTACAAGAATAAGGAAATACTTTGTTACCTTGTACCTAGTACAAATTTTCAAGTACAGTTATTTGTGACTCATATAAGATTGCAATTTATCATGAATTAACCATAAGATAATCTATTATAATCTCAGTCATCATTTTTGTCTATACATTACTTCCTCTTTTAAGCATCAACCTATCACATGACTTTCTATTTTACTACTTTTTATTTGGAAGAACAGCATGATAATTCTTTGAGGAAAAAATTTTAAAATCCAACCTCCCCTCCTTTCCAAATCTCCTCATTCTCTTCTACTCTCCAACATATTTGCTTCTCTTCTAAGGTTTACTGTGTAACACCAGTAAAGTGTTTTCTTTTCTTCATTCTATTTTAGGACTTACTAGTAGACAGACTAGTAGAGGTCCAGAAACCTTTTCAGATTCTCCCTAAATTTCTAGTAAGTCCTTCTCTCAAATTATATAAAATTTTCCTTAAGCACCAGCTTAAAGATAATTCTTCTTACCCAAGATTGCAGTTCTTTAGTTTCTTCAATTACTAAAACTGCAATTAGGTATTATTTCTCTCTAACCTTCAAAACAAAAATAGTTAAATATATTAAATAATTTTGCAGGTTGGATGTATGCTTTGGAACACATGTTCAATTTAAAGAAAACAAGAGCACTATAACATTTTTTCCTTTAGAGGAATAAAACCTAAATCGCTAGTAATGAACTTTAAAAAAGTTATTTTTAAATCCAGCTGGGGAATGCCTGTACATAATGTACATACCTAGATGATATGGGTATAATGAGATAAGCTGAAGGAAATTTATAGACTCAGAATAAATCTATTTTATAATGCTACAGTCTGAATGCTTGTGCGCCCCACCTTGCAAATTCCTATGTTGAAATTCTAACCCACAAAAGGTGATGGTATTAGTAGATGGGGCCTCTGAGAGATGGTTAGCCATAAAGGTGGAGCAATCATGAATGGGATCAGTGTCTTATAAAAGAGGCTCCAGAGAGATCCTTAGCCCCTTCTACCATATAAGAGGCCTCACCAGACCATGCTGATGTACTCTGATCTCAGAACTCCTAGCCTCCATAACTGTGGGAAATAAAGTTCTGTGTGTTTATAAGCCTCCCAGTCTCTGGCAGTTCATTACTGCTACTAAAAGGACTAAGACACGTCACTATCAAGGGAATATTTGCTACTAATCTATCATTTTTTACTGTACACCCATCCATATTCCCTAGTCAAAAGGCCTTGCCATATGAAATTATTTTAAATTTAAGAAAAACCCTATAAATGACTCCTATATTAACACAAATCCCCAAATAGTAAACTCTAAATCAATGCAATTTTATAATCTGTCACTGTGTTCCTGGCAATTTGGAAGCTAGGTCCTTCTCAAATTCCTTTGGTATATTCTCATGAGAAGCTACGAACAAATACAGAATGGTCATTCTAATTCCACACTGCTGTCCAAAAATAGGAAGCAACAAATGAGGAACAAGAGAGATATTAAACAGCTGTGGTAGCCAGCTTCTTAAACAGCCTTCATGATGCTTATCTCCTGGTATTTCTACCCTCCCAGGCAGCCCCCTCCCACAATGACGAGGGCACCCATGTGTAAATAATGCATAAATGGCATAGTATGACTTCTGAGGCTAACTCATAAATGACACTGTGGTTTCTGCCATGGATTCCTCACTCCAGGTACCTCATTCAATGAGGGCAGTTGGGCAGCCCATGTGGCAAGGAACAGAAGCCTCATGCCAATAACCAGCATTAACCGGTCAGGGGTGTGAACGGACCATGTTTTAGCAGTGCCTCAAGCCCCAGGCAAGCCTTCAGATGACTGCAGCCCAGTGGGGTAATTTGTCAGGCAAATTTCTCAGGCAAAAAAAAAAAAAGGTAACAGGTTAGCACAATAAACAGTGAATAAGAAAATGATCACTTCAGTTTGTTAAAAGTAGATAAATAAGCAAACAGATGACAAGTACAGAGATGTAAATGTAAACAGGCCCCAAGGCTTAGAAAGCATCGGGAAGGAAAGCCTCTAGTCTGTTTCTCTCTCTCTCTCTCTCTGAGGTAGGTAATCTCTCTGAAGAAGCAAAGGGCAATCTCACAGGAAGAACAAAATATTGAGGAAAAAATACTTGAGAAGTCAGTAGAGCTTTTTAAAGTCCTAGTGTAAAGATCTTTTTTGCTGAATAATACCATAGTCATTTCTAGGACTTCCAGACTCTCATTTTTAAAAATTATCAACTGCCTGCCCCAGTCCCTGTGACAACTGCTAACCTTGGACTACTGATCTGTATTTCAAAACCTGGGAGGGGCCTGATCAGTGGTGAATGAAATCAGTGGACTGAAAGAAAAGAGTTATAGCCTGATCATTCAGTTTCAATCCTGACAATTCAGGCCTCAAATAATAAAACCCAATCATTTAGACACATACTTCTTATTTCTTTTCTTACATACAACATTTTGAAGCTCCAGCTATGTACTGAGAGCCTTAAAACCATCTTTGTAGGTTTTAAAAACCAAAACATTACACAAATCATCCTGAGAATGAAGAATAACAAAGGGTATTTAAATTCCACAACAAATGTGGCAGCGGATAAACCAGTAAACCATTTTCAAAAATTTTTCATGGAGAAATGTCACAATGTTTCCAGTATTAACTATTTTCACTTCAACCAGATGATATAGTCTTTCCTATGACAAGACTTAAATGATCTTTCTTTAAAAATCACTCACCAGATTAACACAGAATGTTTATGAATCAATGAAAGTTAGAAACAAGCTTAAAGATCCAACTGCTGAATAAAAAAAAAAGGTGAGTAGGGACAAGACTATATACAATTAGCAATTTTATATGATAAAATAAATAAAGTAAAATCACTTTCACAGCTCCTGCACTAATACCAAAAAAAAAAAAAAAAAAAATCCTAATCACTTAAAAATCACTTTTTAAAAAAATCCCAATAATTTTTTAAAAAATCAGATAGCCTTATATTTCAGTAGTTTTAACTTTTCAGTTATTTTTATGTATATATGTATGTAGATATATATATAGTAGGTTGGTAGAACGATCCTTGATTTTGATAAAGGGAAACTGCAAGTTTGGGATAGCAATCATGTATCTGCCAAGGCCAGACAGCTACTAAATGTGAGGAAATTGGGCCTGGGTATTAGTGTACATGGTTATATTATGTGGGTATTAGGGATATTTTTTTAAAACAAAGCAAGAGGGGCGCCTGGGTGGCTCAGTGGGTTGAAGCCTCTGCCTTCGGCTCAGGTCGTGATCCCAGGGTCCTGGGATCGAGCCCCGCATCGGGCTCTCTGCTCAGCGGGGAGCCTGCTTCCTCCTATCTCTCTGCCTGCCTCTCTGCCTGCTTGTGATCTCAATCTGTCAAATAAATAAAATCTTAAAAAAGAAAGAAAGAAAGAAAGAAAAAAACAAAGCAAGAATCTCAATTTTTCTTTTTTTTGCATGAAACCTCCTAATGTTTAAACATTGGCAAAAGCAACCTACTATTTATAAATACTCAGTTACACAGAGCTAGCAGGCCACTACTTTTCAACCTGTTATAGTCACTCATCACCCAAAATCACACTGCTTGTTACTGGATAGAAGAGGGCCTACTGCTCAGGCCTTATTTATTTATAGACAAGAAACCATACTATCTAAAACACATATTGAAACTAGGACAGGATCCAAAATTCCAGAGAGCTTAAAAGATCTCTAATCAAAGCTCATAATAGAGAGCCATTTCCCTTCACTCTATCCCCAAATTAGTATCACCCTGCAAGCGTCATAGGCGGCTATAATACCAGTGGTCAGGCTCACGGGAGCAAGAAAGGAAGTGAGGCTGTGATCAGCTGTTGATGCCTTCAGCTACCTCCACCACATGGTGGCCCTCTGGCCCATGCCATCCCCTTCTGGGCACACCTCACACTAACCAGCTCCTGGTTGCTATTTACAGCAGCCTGTTGCTATTTGCCCAGCCTGTCACAGACACCCAGGAAGGTGTCTGTTGGGTGACTCGGGCTGTCCCACCTGATTTGATCCTCCCATCTTTGGTGCCCCATCTAGACTGCTGTTTGCTGAACTAGATTTTTACCTACTGCTTTCAGATCCTCTCCTTTCTGCTCCCTTTGGTTTAACTTCTCTCATCTGATCCCTTCACCCTGAAGCCACCTTAAGCCAGCATAGTCAATTATTCTGCATCCAAAATAATTAAAACCTTAAGAAAAAGTAGACCATAAGTTCAAAAGGTCTTCATTAAATAACAAATTAAGTCCCTGAGCTTTTAGCATGACTGTTGAAGTAATCTCAAATTCAACACAATTTAGGATTCTACTCACAGACTGAATTAATAAAATCCTAGAACTTAATTAGTATAATTTTCAATGTAAATGTTTATAAGGGAAGCCATTCTAAGGGTTATAAAAACTCCTTAGAATTTTAAAATACTACAAAGTGATATTCTGAACAAGCAATCTACATGTAAGCAAAATTAGCTCTCTCAAAGTAATCTACTGAACATTAAAGGAAAGCAAATTTGCAAGCTATATACCAAGAGTTTGCTCGCATCAATTATTTTACACTGAGAACACTTTAACCACAAGAAAGTGATAGAAATGGTGGTTAATTTCCCAGGCCAGCCCTCAAAAGTACATTTACCTATGGAAGAGCTGAATACTATGTATCTGCAGAAAAATATAATTGCTGGGGTAATCAGATTTGAACAAAGTTGATAACCAACAAGATAAAATGGCATCTTTCTTGTTTTTTAATATAAAAAGTAGATTTAAGATATGAGAATAGTGGAACGAAGCAGAAAAAATATTAAAAAAAGACATTTAGTGAGTGCCTAATTTGTGCCAGATGCTCTACATAAATTGAAAGTGCAGGCATCTCTGTGCCCTCTTCCAAAGAAGAGGTTTGCAACTAGCAATTAAAGTTTGTACCTACTAATATAATAATGCACTACCACTTCTGTTACAAAGTATACATGTAAAAAATTACATAGTAAGAGAAAGATAAAGTGATAATTATTTTTTAAATAATTATATAGAGTAATTGTGCTTTAAAGAAACTCTGTTCACTAAAATATTAATAAATTTAAGTTAATGGTTCATTTTTTAAGTATCTTTATTTAAAAGCCTAGTTGTGAGTTTAGGTATTTTTCTGTTGTTGGTTTGAAAAAAACTTTATGGAAGTATAATTTACCATCATTGAAAACATCTTAAATGTACAGGTCAGTGGGTTTCAACAACTGTCCAGAGCTATCTAACCACAACACAATCCAGGTGGTGTCTATCACCCCAAAGGTTCTCTTGTGCATCTTCCCAGTTAGTCCCAAATGTCTCCCTCCTCCCCATTAAGTCTGAGGCAACCACTGCTATGCCTTCTGTCACTGCAGACTAGACATACAAGATATCTTCCAAGGACTTCATATAAATAAAATTGTGTACAGCTGTTTCAATTCCTGATGTTACTGGGTGCTATGACTTAAAAAGATACTTTCCAGTGATAAGTAAATGCAAATGCAATAATGATTACACACATTTTCTTTCATCCTATCCAGCAATGATGGACATTTGGTTAGTAAATTCTCAACATCCCAAATGCTAAGGGGATGTTGTTAAAAACTAAAGAGAAAAGTGCTACACATTTTTGCAATGTTTAGCAAGTAAGTTTAGAATCCACTGAAACATTATTTAGATGATTTTAAACTGGGTTATAACATTTTGTTTTGTGGCTATTAATGTGACACTTGACTTTGAAAACTATGTCCTTAAAGGGAAAAGATCATTCATTCTACCTTTTCAGTAGGAAGCTGGTTTCAGGATAACCAAATTGGTTTCAGTCTCAACTGGTGAGGGGAAACTCAACTCCCATAAAAGCAAGCCAACTAATAAATGCAGGATGAATAAAATAATTGGAAACTATGATTATATTGAAGCCATAATAAAATTATTGATTAAGGCAAGTCCTATTAATTGTATAAAACACTAGATGCATTATTGATGGGGAACTGAACATATAAATAGTTCCAAAATTAACACCATATGGAATCCATTAAGTCATAAAGGAGAAAACCATACATTGAAGGAATTTGATGGTTAGCACCAAATCCAGTGGTCATTTTTAGCATCCTTAATGATAATTTCGGTATCATATGTTTTCTAACACAATGCAACATATACTACTAATACAGGAGCCTATAGATTTAATTTCCAGTTCACAAGACATACAGAGAATGGAGAAACAAGTTTAAAAATACCACAAGGAAGAAACCAGAGAAATTCAAAAGGTGGAACACTCCATAAGGGATCTGGTCTCTTCCATACATCAGTGTTAGCAAAAACGGACCATACATGTGTCAGAGAGATTAAGGACACAACAATCACACACAATGTATGGTCCTGGATTAGGTACTGTTTTGGACATTTTGGATCAATGGAGGAAATATGAATGTAATACAGGTATAACTAAAAGGGAAGAATGGGCCACTGACTGGGAAAAAAAAAAAAAACAGTGATAAAACTGTCCTGGTGAACATAAAACAGATGGGATTTTACACACACATATGCACATGTCCTGCTTTTATAAATACAAAAAAGGGTTCTTTTTAAGGCAAGTTTCCTAAATTTCTCAAGGGTATAAATACGGGTTTTGACATGATATTTTTCACAACGAACTGACAAAACAAAGTTTCAAGCTTTTATTTTCAAAATACTCTCTTCACTATCAAGAATATGTTTTGAAAGGCACTTGCTTTTCCACTTAAAATTTCAAATAACAGGTTAAATACCACTACCCCTCAAATCTGCCTAGGTATTTGCCACTGACTTATGACAAAGGGATAAACTTACCACTCTATAAAATTATGTGATGTACTTATCTTTTTGTAAAAAGAAAAACTTAGATATCTTCTATATTTTTGGACTCTTCCACAGTGAGTAAGTGTATAAAAGACTTACTTTCACCTAGTGTGTTAACAAAGCTCCTACCATTTCAGATAGTTGCTAAAACCATTTATCAGGCCACACAAAGTGCAATACTTGGAAATACACAAAGACAAATGAATAGTTAAGCCAATAATCTCATTTCTGCCACATGTAGCACCTGACCATCTGACAAATGGGACTAACAGAGCATGGGCATATCAATCCTGTTTCAATAGCAGAGTATTTTGACTATTTTCAAAACCAAACCACCTCTGTTTTTAAGACAAAAAAAATAAATAGAAGGACTGACACTTTATTCAAGCCTCCTCTACACTCCATATTTGATCCTTTTGAATCCTTTTGTATACACGAAGATGGAGAGGGCATTCCTTTCAGAGTGTAAAAGGATGCATAGAGAGTCAGTCCATTCGGAATATTTCCTTCCCAACAGTTCTTCCTCCAGATTTTTTGTTCTAACATTACCACACCACTTTCCAGATGAATCACTAAAAAGCATTACTATTTCCAAAATTCCTCAACAACTCTAGAAAAGGTTATCGAGGCTGCAAACCAATTTCTAGGAAACTCACTCTTTCTAAAATTCTTTAATCAGAGGATTCAACAGACTTCAACCAGATCAAATCCTCACCTCAAATCTATCAAATTCATACTCGATGCTTAATCTTTTGAGGTATCTATATTATATCTTGACACTCCTTTGCTACTATTAATAAATTTCTTTTTCTCGGGCCGTCTGGGTGGCTCAGTTGGTTAAACGTCTGCCTTTGACTACTGGAATTGAGCCTGGAGCCCACAGTTGGGCTCCCTGGTCAGCAGGGAGCCTGTTTCTCCCTCTCCCTCGACACCTCCTACCCTCCACTCGTGCTCTTGCACACTCTGTAATAAATGAATAAAATCTTTATTAATTAATTAATTTCCTTTTATTAGAAGTTTTTCTCCTGTTTTCTCACCTAGCATCATTTCAACTCCAAGCTTCTATTTTAGCCAACCAGTCACGGCTGCGAAGACTTTTGCTAAAGCCAAGAACTGTAATCCTCCTGCTGAGCTGGCTTCTAACTCAGCAGAAGAATGAACCCAACTCAATGTCCAAATTGCTTACCTGGCACTTTACTAACCAATCAAATCTGTGCTAATTTGAGACCATAAAATCCTGAAAGGACTTCTAACTCTAAATACGTTAAATACAGAAAAATAAACTTCGACCTGCCAAAACGTAACCATAAACAAAGTCAAAAGGACAACACCAAACTTAGAGCAAATACAACAACAAATTTTCAGTAAATGTGCCAAGGAGTCACTGTTTTTAATCACTGGCCGTGAAAAACAAGAGCAATAAGACTTTTAAAAAGAAATTCCTTATTTATAAAATTATCAAGTACTTTGTTTTTAACAAAACCCTTGGTTTCCAACACACTCACAGCCACCCTCTCTAGGGGTTCTTGACACTGAAGTCACCATGTCTGGCTCCCCAAAACCTGCTCCCTGCCTCCACCATCTTGGGGACATCACATCTGACCAGAGACAAATAAATGACTGACACAAGAGCAGTCGAGGCAGAGCTCTGTGTGTTCTATTCAGGAGCACATTCTCTTAAATGGAATGCTTTCAGCCATTTCCCCCTTGATAATATAAAGACTTTTACTGTCACACTAAGAACCATATCTCCAGGGTCCCCTTTAATATTTTATAAACCCCAAGAATTCTGGCTGCATCCCTTTTTCTATAAAGCTGTCGTGATTTATTCTAATCCACAGGCTTCTGACCCAGGTAATGGCTAAGTAATGGGGCTAAATAATGGCACCAAATGTCCCAGTTAAAAGAGCCACCTCTCTGTACTCTTTTTCTTAACTCGCATAGGCTTTTTATCCCCCCTCTAAGAATTTTTGGTACTAAGCACAATGAACACCACGAGAGATGAGGGGGGAAAAAAAAAACAAAAGCAAGACATCTGGGTAAGCTTAAGAAGTCAAATTTTAGTAGACCTAATCTACAACCAGTGTTTTCACACATTCAGAGATGGTAAGAAAACAGCCCTATCCCAGAAACATTTCTTCTGTGAACACAAGATGAAAATAAAAGCAAAAAGGCCTTAATCACATTTCCTAATGATTTACCTTAAACATAGAAAAGGAAATTATGAAAAGTTTAGGTGTAATTTCAGCCAGTACCACCAACTTCTGGTTTAATCACTGTATATTCCAAATTATTAAACCAGAAAATAATTTCCAAAAGGAGGAAGGCATGACAGAGGCAAGTAGCAAGTTGGGGGAAGAAAAAACTTATCTAAAGAACTTCAGAAACAATCCCCTTATTGTGGATGGCAGCAGAAGACACATCCACTCACTATTCTTCTCCAATGAATAGGACAGCTAGCTTCCACACCAACAAACAAAAAGATAAGGGGCACTACTCTGGAGGAGCCCTCAGCCTACTCTGGAAAAACTGTTGCTAAGGTACCCCTGCAGATGAATGTACTAGGCACTGATAAAATGTGACTCTAAAAACAAAATCTTCCATGATCCTTATAAATAAATGAAATTTATAACTCTTGTGTAAATACTGGCTATTCCAAACTGTATTTTCCAATGATTCAAATAAACCTCAGCGGGGGGGGAGGGGGTGCCTGGGTGGCTCAGCGGGTTAAAGCCTCTGCCTTCGGCTCAGGTCATGATCTCAGGGTCCTGGGATCGAGTCCCGCATCGGGCTCTCTGCTCAGCAGGGAGCCTGCTTCCTCTTCTCTCTGCCTGCCTCTCTGCTTACTGTGATCTCTGTCTGTCAAATAAATAAATAAAATCTTAAAAAAAAAAAAAAAACTTCAAATAAACCTCGGGACGCCTGGGTGGCTCAGCTAAGCAACTGCCTTCAGCTCAGATCATGATCCTAGGGTCCTGGGATGAAGTCCCGCTTTGAGCTCCTTGTTCAGCAGGAAGTCTGCTTCTCCCTCTGCCTGCCGCTTGCCCTGCTTGTGCACGCTGTCTCTGACAAATAAATAATAAAGTCTTAAAACAAAAAAAGACCTCTGAGTGTCTTATGTAACCTATATAGTATGTAAAACTTGACCTACAACACTGACTATGTCCTCATGCTAGATGCTTTCATGAGAATGGAGAGAATCCATGAGAATAGATCTAAGAGTCAAACCTTAGTTAGGAAAAAATGGACTATATTCAAATTATAAAGCACTCTTACCTCATGTGACACACTTTGATGTTTTTCTAGGAAAAAAAATCAATTATTGCTCCTGACTCCACTTAAACAACTTCACTAAATGGATCATAGGTTTATAAAAACACAGCTTTGGGGGCATTATCTTCTAACCTTAAGTGCTGTAACACATACTGTTGATCAATTTTTTAAAAAATAGGCTTTTTAAAGAGCAGTTTTAGGTTCAGAATAGCAAAGCTAAGTAAAAGGTACAGAAATCTTCCATATACTCTGTCCCTCCAAATATGCACAGTCTTCCCTGTTGATCAAATCTTAAAAAGCAAAACATGTTCTTTCTGGAAAGAAATCAAGATATTATCTTAGAAAAAGTAATTTCCAAATTCCAACTGCAATTTTAAGTACCACTGTTGTATACATTTTCACTAATATGTTGGGAAATCAGTTAAATACTTACCATGTAACATCCAATAAGGAAAGCAGCATTTGCTTGTTTTCTCTGATCAGAGCCAGTAAAATGAATAATTTTCTTCCTCATCATTGTGATGGACTACATAAAGATAAACAGGTGTTAGTATTTTCTCTTTAATTTCAAGTTTTCTATAACTTCATTTTGTGATGAAGACAAATTTCAAACCTTACAATGTATAGGCATTCACCTTAGCAAGATCTTTAAAATGATAAACTTTGATATCCCAAAATACCATGTACCTTCCCATAAAAGAAATGTTTTTAGATTAGGATGAAAGTACAGTTAAGGAGTAGGGAGGGGCTTGGAGTATAAGCTCTTAAAGAATACACAAGATGCTGGAAAAGGCAGTGGGAGACTTTGCTTTCCTTCTCCTATTTTGCGTTCTAAATCAATTCCCAAAACGATTATAATTAAAAGGGTATATTAAAACAGGCAGAAATAACTCATTCTGTTAGAAATCAAGATGATGAATGGGGTAAGAGGGTAGGGGGAGGGTAGAGAAGAGATAACAGAGCAAAAGTGGACTCTTACTTGGTGATGTTAATGTTGTTCTTGATTTGATAACCAAGATGATTACCTACATATATTCAGTTTGTGAAAATTCATTGAACTGTGCCCTCAAGATCTGTATCTATTTCTGTACTTCAATAAACAGTTAAATAGAAAGGGTATGGAATTTAAAAACCCAAAAAAGCACATGATTATAGTTAGCACCTCCTCACCTGTATTTCACTAACATGAGCAGAAACAGATTCAGGTAAGCATAAGGGAAAGGATATATTCAGTTCAAAAAGCACACATTTCTTGATTCCTGTGAGTCAATGATGTACATGTACATTATTTTCCTTTAGTTGTTTCCAAAGAGTAAGAGATCCAAGTTGATTTTAAAAAAACAAAACCAAAAACCCAACCAGCCATAGAGGAACACAAGCACAAGACACTTTAATTCAAACTCTCAACACACTTTTGTCACTAATTGACTAGGCAGTAATGTTTCCATCAGGTTGGGTGGTCAACACCCTGAAAGAAGTTGTTTTGGTAAATGACAAAAAATTAAAAGAAGAAAAAGAAAAAAAAAAAAAGACCGATATGTCAATATATTCTTGGTTGAGTCAAAGGATAAAAGGTGGAGTACAGGAAAGGAAAAGAAAAGTCTTTCAAAATTAAAGCAAAGAAACATAGGCGGGTGGCCTCAGGGAGGAAAGTATTTTTAGCTTCCCAGCCCTGTATGAACAAAAGACCAGCCATTAGCAACTGGAAAAAAGAAGGAGGGTGTGGCCATAAATATACAAGACCATAAACTTATATTCCTATTCAAGAGAAAAATAAAGTCCAGAGAGAAGAGTCTCCATCTCTACATAAATCTGTAGGGCAAACACATATAATACAAAAAAGAAAAGGCAATGCTACAACTTCCATTTTGCAAATTAGTAACTCCTTTGACAGGTGCTTCTAACATTTACAATGGGGAATTTTAGGTTTGACACTCAAGGAAAAAAAAAAATCTGCCTCACTCATAAATTTGCAATATAATTTAATTTTTAACTGAAAATAAATTATAGGCACCTGGATGGCTCAGTCGTTAAGCATCTGCCTGCAGCTCTGGTCATGATTCCAGAGTCCTGGGGTCAAGTCCCACATGGGGCTCCCTGGTCAGTGGGAAACCTGCTTCTCCCTCTCCCACTCCCCCTGCTTGTGTTCCCTCCCTCACTGCCTTTCTGTCAAATAAATTAATAAAATCTTAAAAAAAAAAAGAAAAGAAATTTTATTTCTTTCTGTGTACTAGGATGATAAGTAATCAATTGGATAAAGCTGTTTTTTAAGAAATACCTACCCTTAAATCCAGTATTTTCTACTTTAGAACTTACAGTGACTAATTTGGACTTGCTAAGCAGTACATAAACACTTTTTATTGATGTGACTGTAACTTAGAAGTTTTTTAAATAAAGGAATGGGGTCTGAGATCAAAGTAACAGAAATACACTTTTGCAACTCTCATACACAGTCTTAAAGAGAGGCTGTTTGCCCCTGCTTTCCTTGCTCCTTAATGTATATATAAAGGTGGGGGTAAGGAGTCACAAGGAGTACAACTATCATGGGAGATTAAAGATAGAATGGAAGTAAGATGAGCCAATACTCTTTATAAAGTAATAAAGCACTCTGTCAAAGTAAAGGCAGAAAGAACAATAACCAAAGCAAGGGAAATTTCTCTTGTTAGGTATCAGTTCCATTAGATCAGATAGCAAGAGGTCTCACTTTATTAACCAATTTCTACTTTGGCTTTTCAAGTATCTGAGCATTACCAATCCAAACCAGAACAAAATGACCCAATCAAGCTTAAACCATTCAGTCAAAACTCTGAACAAGAAACATATATACACTATTATTATTTAAAACAAAAATCACATTGGGCGCCTGGGTGGCTCAGTGGGTTAAGCCGCTGCCTTCGGCTCATGTCATGATCTCAGGGTCCTGGGATCGAGTCCCGCATCGGGTTCTCCGCTTCGCGGGGAGCCTGCTTCCTCCTCTCTCTCTCTCTGCCTGCCTATCTGCCTACTTGTGATCTCTCTGTGTCAAATGAATAAATAAAATCTTTAAAACAAAACAAAACAAAAATCACATATATGTCCCAAACAACACTGCAGTGAAAAATAACTTTTTTTTTTAAGATTTTTTTTTTTTTTTGACAGAGAGAGATCACAAGTAGGCAGAGAGACAGGGAGAGAGAGAGGAGGAAGCAGGCTCCCTGCTGAGCAGAGAGCCCGATGCGGGACTCGATCCCAGGACCCTGAGATCATGACCTGAGCCAAAGGCAGCGGCTTAACCCACTGAGCCACCCAGGAGCCCCTACTTTTTTTTTTTTTAAATAAAAAAGAGAGGTATGTTTTTCTTTCTTTTCCCTCCCCAGAATTGGGCTAACAATTATTACCTAAGTCAAATTTTAAGTAAAAAAGATTTTACCTTTAATTTCTTATTTATCTTGCAACAGTATCTGTAAACCATTGCCAAATTGAGTGGTCCAAAATCTGCGTAGAAGCTTTAAAAATGAAAAACAAAAACATACATATACATTCCAGATCCTCTAAATTTTATAAATGCCTTTTTGGAACTACAATATTTAACTACGACAAGAATGCATACACCAAACTGTTATCGGTTAACAATGTTAATGATACTGCTGTACTAGTGGTAAACTAGTGGTATTCTGGTAAGGAATGCCTACTAAAAAATATAACAAGGGCTACAGTGCTTAATTCCAGCTTCAATAATATCTGACTAAAAAAGCTATTTTCCCACATTTTACTTATAACTATACTAGTTTATATCTCATGTGTACTTTAAGCTGCTAGACTTCAAATATAACTTGTTAAATTTAGGAATGTTCCTTCATTTTGATATTTGCCCTAAGGGTCTACTTTATTACCAAGGGTTATACTACCAAGAAAAAAGTACTTGGCAATTATCAATCAACAGATTTGTAATTTTCCAAGGCTATTCTATTTACAAACATACCTTTAGATTCTTCAAAATAAAAAAAAAGTTACTAGCAATCGTTTAAAAAAGCAGTACTTACTTCTCATATTCAAGTTCATTATCTATGCTGAAATAATGTACATTTGATGAACTCTTTGGTCTGCTGTAGAGAATGGCAAAACAAAGGCGATCTGAAATGGAAAAATTGCAATGTTCCTTCCTTCAGGTTATTAAAAAAAGTTTCATATATCATGATGCAACTCTTTTCAGATTAAGTCATATTTTTATTTTTTTCATGCATGGTAAGGGTGCCAATGGGTAATTTCAAAGTGTTCAGCTATTTTGGTGGGTAACAATAAATAAGCAACATTTTTAAAGGAGAAATTGTTAAAATCATAAATCTCAATAGCAATAAGTAGTTTTTCACAGCAATATGGCTAGGTTTCTAGAGGAACCTCTCATTACAAAACTTTGGATCCCCTGGGCTAAGAAATTTCAGCAAACAGCATCATGCATTGGATAGGCAGATTACTTGCGCTGTTTCAGTAGGTTTTCAAGCCATCCTAAAAAAAAATGGTTTCAATAGGAAACTATTTTTTTAAGTAGAAGCTAAAGAATGCTGTCAAAATAGCTGCAAAATTAACATTTGCTTCTGTAGAACACAAACAACAAAACAAACCATAAGTTTATTCAACTATTCTTAGGGATCACTACTTTTGTAGTTATTTTTACAATTAGACAAATTACCATTACAACAGAAGCAATGAGAGGTTTCTCCAAGATGAGTGAGATGAACTTGTGTTGCATAAATGCAGTCAGGCTGCTGTGACCTTTAGCAAGAATGGTAAGGAGCAGTAATGCTCAGAGGCTCCACCCTTCCTCCCTTGCCTCACCCCCCAAAAAGTTGCCTTAAAATCCACGGTGAAGCAGTCACCTGCAATACCTACTAGTGGTGCTAAATAGTGCTAATAGAATACTTATTTACACTCAGATTGTAGCAAAATCAAGTATAGTCTTCAAAATAGTTTAAAAGAAACAATGCCAGCTGGCATCCGTTCCCCAAATGGTAATTTAAACAATTTTTGTCTGCAGTTCAACTCACACAATTGCCGTGTTTATTTCCTTGCAAACTCCTCAACTGAAATGTCTCGTAACCACAAACACTCAAACAGATGACGGAGCTGATTCCTTGCTAACCACAAATGACCCTTGATCCCTGTGCACAGAGTGACCTAGGATTCTGCTCCCGTGGGTGAGTAGGGGCAACTCCTCTGCCAGCCAGGGGTGGAAGGACACCAGGTTCCCAACTGCACACATCTGTGCGGATTCGCCCCAAAGCAAGACCGCGCCTGGGGACAAGGAGTCCCGGGAAGCCACCCACGCCCGTGAGACAGCATCGGCCGGGCCCAGAAGTTGAAGGGCGGCTCTTGGCCGGTAGTAGGTGCCTCTTCGCCTCCCCTGGCACGGCCTGACACCCCCTAAATACGGCTGTCACAGTCACTCCCGGGACAGGCAAGCCCCGCGCCACCCCACTCACCTTTGATCACCTCCACCACCAGAGGGGTCCCTGCGCCCTCCCGGCTCATGATTCCAAAGCATCTGGAAGGCGGGGCGGAGGGGAGGACCGGGTGGCCAGGGAACAACCAGCCGCTGAGAGAGGAGGCGCCGCGACCACACCCCCAAAGTTTAAAAAAACAGAAAGTTTAAAGGGCCGCGCCCAAGGGCAGGGCACAGCGACGCCCCTCGGTCACCCTCCACAGGGCAGACGCGGACCAGCCAACCCCGGAAGTTCAAAACTTCTCAAACGTCCCCAAACGAAGCAGCGAGGGAGTGGGACGCAGACCAGCCCCAGCCGCTCGGGCTGAGCGTCGGCCCGATATTCTGCAGCTCCAGGCCAGGCCCCGCAGCAATTCTGCACTTGAAGTCGGGGCCTGCAGCAAAGCGTGGGAGAGGGAATGCCAGCCTCGGAAAACAAGCAGCTCCAAAAGCCATTAAAAGGACTTGTCAGAAGAGACAGGCTCGGTGGGGATCTGCCAAGCGACGAGAGGGCCCTCCTACAGCCGCGCACTCAGCTGCTCTCGCCGCCGCCGCTAGGGGGCGCTCTGGCCAGTCCGGATAGAGGAGGCAGGGTGGTGGGCCGGACTTCGTCCTGTCCTGGGTCAGGTTGGGTCCAGACCCTCTGGATGCCGGCTTGCGCCAGTGCTGGCATCTCATCTAAAATGGGCTTTCCAAAAACGGTTCCAGATTTAAAGGTAAGCCTAAAAACTGAGGCCAGGCGTTTCTTTAAAGGCCTTAGATTTCGCCTCAGGAAAGCCCTGGGATGGTTGAAAAATATTCGGACAAAATACGAAGCATCAATACAATATGAAGCATCCATTTAAAGTATTTTCTAAATCTGTTTAACTGTTTAGTCTCAAGTGAAAAAAAATTATGATACAGTGTGTGTATGGTCTGGATTTTGTTACATATATTGGTGCAGGGGCCGTGGCTGGTTTTCGTTTCCCCTTGTTCTTTTTCCAAATTTCCGACAGAAAAACTATTGTTTTATCCATGAAAAAATTTGCAATGACTCTCCCTTACAGAGAAAAGCAATACAGTAACAACTCCTTCCCCTAAATTACTTATAGTCTCAATACAAACATACACATTATATTACAGTATATACATATTTGCCTCAAAAGTAAGCCTGTATACCTCCTAACCTTATTCTAAAATTTCTGGAGGGATCAAAGGCTTTAAATGTAAAAAAAAAACAATGAATTATTTCTGTGCTCTCCGACTAGGCCTTTCTAAATGAAACAAAATCTAAAAGCCATAAGAGAATTAACTACTAAATTGATACACATTTTTAAAATGGTCTTCATGTCAAATAAACATAGTCAAGAGATAAACTGGAAAAATATTTTTAAAATTCATCTCATCTTGATGCTGAACTTCAAAATACAAACTGAAACTACAAGGTACTATTTTGCCTTCTGACTGGCAAAAATCAAAAGAGTTTGATAAGGCATCCTATTGGTGAGTCTGTAGGGAAACAGGCACTTTCACATTTTCTATGGATAGGAATATAAACTGGGACAACCTCCTTGAAAGGCAAGGAAGGGTAATTTGGCAAAATGTTCAAGACTGAAAACTGGCAAGACTGCCAAGAGAGGGGGCATCTAAGTGGCTCAGATGGTTAAGCAGTGACCTTCAGCTCAGGTCATGATCCCAGGGTCCCAGGTTGGAGCCCTACATAGGAGTCCCAGCTTAGTGGGGAATCTGCTTCTCCATCTACCCCCTCCCTTCCCCACCCTTTTTTTTTTTTTAAGATTTTATTTATTTTATTTGACAGAGATTACAAGTAGGCAGAGAGGCAGGCAGAGAGAAAGAGAGAGAGGAGGAAGCAGGCTCCCTGCTGAGCAGAGAGCCCGATGCGGGACTTGATCCCTGGACCCTGAGATCATGACCTGAGCCAAAGGCAGCGGCTTAACCCACTGAGCCACCCAGGGCACCCCCCACCCTTCTTGTACATCTCTCTCTCACTCAAATAAATAAAATATTAAAAAAAAAAAAAGATTGCCAAGATAGGCTCCTATTTAAATACTACCATAGTGTATGTATAGTATATATACTCATTTGTATGACTGTACATGAAATCTCGCATAGCAAATATCCAGAAGGAATACAAGAAACTGGTAGTAGTGGATGTCTTACAGAGGGAACCTGGGTGTTCAGAAACACAGAAGGGTAAGTGAGATTTATGCCTTTCTAAAAACTTTCAAATTCTGTACCATATATTACCTGTTCAAAATTATGAAGCTTTGAAAAGTGAACTTGCAAGCTAACAGCATTTTTCCAAAGCTGACTCTTCATCAAGATACAAAACATGGTAAGCACAGTACAAGGCAACCTGGAAAATGTCCTTTGTGCACATTTAAAGAAGAGAACTAGTTAGTAACTTCTTTTGATTTCTACCTACATATATCTTGAAATCGAGTTTCTTTTAACAAATCCAAGTAAAACTGAGTATACCTAGAAGGAAGTGGGAAGAGATGCTTTATTATTACAGGGAAGAAAAAAAGAATCACTGGTTTTTGATGTCCAATTATCCTTGTAGAATATATTCTCAATACTCTATTGTTAGGATATTGCAATAACCTGTTACAGAGACTAGAGTGCTAAGATGAGAGCTATTTATTAGAAACCTGGAGCTAGAAACAGGGGTCTTTACAAAGTTTTGCTTAAAGGTTCATGATTAAAATATAAACCTACTGTAAACCCACATATCTTCCACTTAACGGTTCTGTTGTCAAAAACAGAAAACCAAAGTTTTAAAGTAATAAATCTTCTTGCCTATACATGCCTGTCATATAATGTTACCTCTCTTTCTTCTCTGGGTAACATGATAACAGTAGAAGGAAATAAAATCTCACCATTTTAAAATGCTAACAAAAACTTTCAACATCCTCATGCCAAAGTTGTTTGTTTTGACTTGGCTTTTTGGCCTCCAATTTGCTAATTCTTCCTTTAATAACTATGTTAAATAAATGAAAAACATTCTCCTGCATAACAACTGTAGATATTTGGGGATAATCAATCAAACAGAGGGCTATGATCTAAACCAAGTGAGAAATATATATAGGAGTCAGGTGGCACTGATAAAACAGTATATACCACTTTTTTTTTTTAAAGATTTTATTTATTTATTCAACAGAGAGAGATCACAAGTAGGCAGAGAGGCAGGCAGAGAGAGAGAAGGAAGCAGGCTCCCTGCTGAGCAGAGAGCCCGATGCGGGACTCGATCCCAGGACCCTGAGATCATGACCTGAGCAGAAGGCAGCGGCTTAACCCACTGAGCCACCCAGGCGCCCAGTATATACCACTTTTTAAAAGAAAAATTTAAAAACTCTACTTGGACATAATAGACACAATGGACTTTCTACTATTTCTCTTTACCCCTGGAACTGAACTGACTTCACAGATCCTGGCAGAGCAGCTAGAGACATACGCAGCTTCCCTACAGTATAAGGGATCTCACCACAAGAAAAGCAGAAAGGAAGATGCTTATACCTGTGGAACAAAAGAGAACAGGTAAAAAAAAATAAACCAGTCTCCACCTGAGAGAGAAGGCAACAGACATCAAGCTCTCATCTATATTAGTCATGCATCTTTGAAGGGAAGAAATGACCAAGGGGAGCAGAGGAAGAATGTTAATGAAAGCATGGATTTAAAAAAAAAGAAAACCATGACAGCAAGCTATTATTGAGAATTTAGTGCCAGGTATTGTATTAATATAAGTTCATTACAACCTATGAGGTAGATACTACTATTGCTACTATCAGTATTTTTCAGGAAATGAAACCTAACCCCTTAAAGAAGCAAAGTGACTAACCTAATAAGCAAGGTCCCAAAACCTGTGGTAAAGTAGCAGAATTAGAACAGGACACTAGATTGAAGCCTGAGATTTCTAAAATCCCTGCCTCAGAGACTTGCCCTAATATAAAGCATGAATAATTAAAACAGTATGATTTTAGAACAGCAAAAGATAAATATGGACCTAGGCATATATGAAAACTTAGTAAATGAGGAAAATGATACTTTAAGTCAGTCACAAATAAGAGGCAGATATCTACAGGTATAAAAAGAGAGTGAGATTCCCATCCTACGTATAATATAGAAAAAAAAAGATTATATAATTTTTAAAAAGATGTCAGATAACTATTAAAATATACTGAATAGTTTTATAATTTAAATGGGGAATTTCAGGGGTTCCTGGGTGGCTCAGTTGGCTAAGCATCTGTCTTTGGCTCAGGTCATGATCCCAAGGGTCCTGGCTATCTCTCTCTCTCTCTCTCTCTGTCGAATAAATAAATAAAATTTTTTTTAAATGGTGAATTTTCAAGCATGACACAAATCTCAGGCCATACAGGAAAAAAACAGAGACTTAGGGGAAAATATATAATAAAGAGTTAATCATCACAACAGATAAAAATTACCTACAAAACAATATAACAACCTAACAGAAAATAAAACTCTACAAAGGCTATAAATAGCCAATTCAGAAAAGTATACAAACAGTCAATGGCATATGAAAAGAACACCTTCCCAGTGGCTGACTCATCATTTAAAAAACAAAAACAAACAAACAAAACCCTATAATCATGAACAGATTACAGAAGAAAGCCACATGATTATCTCATTAAATACAGAAAAAGGAATCATTAAAACCAAGTCAGTTCCAATTAAGTCTTTGTATAATGACCCTAAAGGAGAACATCCTTAACCTGATAAAGTGTATCTTCCAAATACCTCTACCAAATATTATACTTCATGCTTTAATTTGTAAGCCTCTCCCTGAAATAAAAAAAAAAAAAAAGACAACAACTCCTATCATTATAGTAACTGGAGGTTCTAGATAATGCCAAAGAAAAAGAAACGAGAGAGAAGAATTGGAAAGGAGCCAGCTGTCCTTATTTACAGACAATCATTATTTTCCTAAAAAATACAAGAGAATCTGTAGGCAAACTATTAAATAACCTAATAAACTTCTGCAGAGTTTCTAGATATAGATGGTTAACATACAAAACCCAACATTTTTTTCTAAATATCTGTAATAACCAACTATGAAATACAATAGAAAAAAACAAGTGTATATCCTCTATGAATATATGGGAAGATACAGCAGATTTATAATTGGGAAGGTTCACTACCAAAAGATGGTGATTGCCCTCAAAATAAAGGCAATTCTTATTAAATTCTCAATAGAGCTTTTTGTGGAATCTGACAAGCTGATCCTAAAATTAATCCAGGAGATCACAGGGCCAAGAAGAACTGAGACCACTTTGAAAATGAAAAGGTAAGGGGAGACATCTGGGTGGCTCAGTCAGTTGAGTGTCTGCCTTCTAATCAGGTCATGCTTTGGGTTCTAGTCCCACATCAGGCTCCTTTCTCAGCAGGGAGCCTACCTCTCCCTCTGCCTGTGTACACACTGTCTCTGGCAAATAAATAAATAAAATATTTTTTAAAAAATAGTAAAACTTAAAATAATCTGACACAGACAAGAATAGACAAAAGGTAAAGACAAGAGCCCAGAAAGAGGCCACATATACATGGAAATTCCAGAGATGGAATTACAGATCAGTAGGAAAATTAAGAATATTCAATACATGGTATGGGGATAACTGGGTGTATATAATGTCAGAGACGGCAGGAGGGAGAAGATCTGATCTCACGTCATATGCCACCTAGCCCCAAAGAAGAAAAAAAATCTCAGGTGGATTAAAATCTTAGATTTGAGAATAAAGTTTGAAAAGTTTTTAAAGAAAATATGGAAAAACAAAAGCATAGGGATGGATTTTTTAAAAAACAAAACATAAAAAGTACCAACTATAAAGCAAAAGTTTTTTTAAGAAATTTGGTCACATAAAGATTTGATGCTTTGTTCAGTACAAGATCCCATAAACAAAAAATTTTTTCTTTTTAAAGATTTTATTTATTTGGGCACCTGGGTGGCTCAATGGGTTAAGCCACTGCCTTTGGCTCAGGTCATGATCTCAGGGTCCTGGGATACAGCCTCGCATCGGGGCTCTCTGCTCAGCAGGGAGCCTGCTTCCCCCTCTTCCTCTGCCTGCTTCTCTGCCTACTTGTGATCTTTCTCTCTGTCAAATAAATAAATAAAATCTTAAAAAAAAAAAAAAGATTTTATTTATTTGACAGAGACACAGTGAGAGAGGGAACACAAGCAGGGGGAGTGGGAGGGAGAGAAACAGGCTTCCCGCGTAAAAGGGAGCCTGATGCGGGGCTCGATCCCAGAACCCTGGGATCATGACCTGAGCCGAAAGCAGACACTTAATGACTGAGCCACCCAGGCGCCCCCTCATAAACAAAATTTAAAAAGATAATTCACACACTAGAAGACAGGTACAATGCATAAAAGCAAAAGATGATTAGTATCAGAATTTACGATCCACTATAAGTCAAAGAGAAAAAAGATAACACCCCAATAAATATATGGGCAGAATATGGGAATAAGAAATTCACAAAAGAAGAAACCTAACTGTCCTTTCTCACTCTTCTTTTTAGGACCTATGAGTATAAGGATGGTTTTAGTCTATGCTATGCTTTGTGATGAACTGAGATGGTTGCTCAGGAAAGGCTATGGCAACAACTAACCCTGAAATCTTAATGTTCTAGTTTACTCCAACAGAGGCTTATTTCTTGTTGGTGCTACATGTGCATCATCGGTAGGGGGGTGGATGACATAGTCATCCAAGGATCCAGGATGACAGAGCCTCCATCAGTTAGCAGAGGCACCATCTGGAATTTATCCTTGTAGCTGGTTGTCCAATTAGCCAGTGATTGCTTACATAAGTAATTCCAGTTGCCTGCAGATCTAAATGCACACAGATATAAACCAAGTCCCATAATTTTACCAGTAATAATGCCTACATTTTAAACTTTATCTGTGTAATTCCCATGTTCCTGTATCAATCGGTCTGGAACTAAGGTAGGGAAAAGAGTAATTGTATCTGAAGAGATCCCAACATCTTCCCCCAATGTTACAGTAGTCTCCATACTCACCTGTATTTCTGAAATATTTTATAAATGAATTTTTTAAAAGGAAGCCATTAGAAGAACTATGAAGGATTTCATACCTTCCAAATCACTAGAGCAAGAGAAAATAAAACTAAGAAAATGTGATCAAGGCACCAAAAAGCTAAGAAAAATATGACAAACAGAAAACAGAGTGAGATGGTAAGAGTAAGTCCGAATATATTAATAAAGTATAAAACACTTAAATTCCTCTTTAAGACTTTCATATTGATTTTAGAAATATATACTGTTTAATAAAGACTACTAAAACAAAGCCTATAGGAATTTCATTTAAATGAAAGGATAGAATATGGTACCCCATTTATTGCACTTCACAGATACTACAATATTTGCAAATTGAAGGTTTGTGGCAACATGGCATTAAGCAATCTCTTGGAGCCATTTTTTCCAACAGCCTTTGCTCACTTTGTGTCTGTGTGTCACATCTGGGTAATTCTTACATCAAACATTTTCATTATTATATATGTTATGGTGAGCTGTGATCTTTGATGTCACTATTGTAATTGTTTTGGGATACCACAAACCACATCCATATAAGATGGTAAACTTAATCGATAAATGTGTATATTCTGTCCACTCCACCAACTAGCCTTTTCCCCATCTCTCTTCCTCCTCCTCAGGCCTCCCTTATGCCTGAGAAACAACAATATTGGAATTGGCCTCTAAATGTTCAAGTGAAAGGAAGAATTACACATCTTTCACTTTAAACCCAAAGGTAGAAATCACTAAGTTTGGTGAAGGGGGCATGTCAAAAGCCAAGATAAGCTGAAAGCTAGGCCTCTTACACAAAAAGCAGAGTTGTGAATGCAAAGAAAAAGTTCTTAAAGAAAATAAAAAGTGCTACTCCAGTGAACACATTAATGATAAAAGTGAGACAGCCTTATTGTGGATTTGGGGAAAGTTTTTGGGACATGGATAGAAGATTGCACTAGTCATAACATTCCCTTAGGCCAATGCCTAAGCCAAAGCAAGGCACCATCTCTCCAATTCTGTGAAGGCTGAGAGAAATGGGTAAACTACAGCAGGAAAGTCTGAAGCTAGCAGAGGTTGGTTCATAAAGTTAACAGAAAGAAGCCATCTCCATGACATACAAGTACAAGGTGAAGCAGCAAGTTATCCAGGAGATCGAGCTAAGGTCATTAATGAAGAGGGCTATACTCAACAGATTTTCAACATAGATGAAACAGCCTTCTATTGGAAGATGTCATTTAGGACTTTCATAGCTAGTCAATGCCTGGCTTCAAAACTTCAAAGGACAGGCTGACTCTCTTATTAAGGGCTAACATAAATGGTAACTTTCAGTTGAAGCTAATGTTCCTTTACCATTCTGAAAATCCTAGGGCCCTTGAGAATTATGCTAAATCTACTCTGCCTGTGCTCTACAAACAGAAAAACAAAGCTTGGATGGCAGCACATCTGTTTATAGAGTATGGTTTACTGGATATTTTAAGTCCAATGTTGAGACCTACTGCTCAGAGAAAAAGATCCTTTCAAAATATCAATGCTCATTGACAATGTTCCTGGTCACTCAAGAGCACTCATGGGAGATGTACAATGAGATAAACATGTTCATACCTGCTACCAAAACATCCACAGTCAAGGAATCATTTTGACTTTCAAGTCAAAATTATTTAAGAAATACATTTTGCAAAGCTATATACATATAGCTGTCATACATAATGGTTCCTCCTATAGATCTGGGCAAAGTAAATCAAAAACCTTCTAGGAAGGTTTCACCATTCTAGATGCCATTAAGAACATTCATGATTCATGGGAAGAGGTCAAATACCAACATAAACAGGAGTTTGGAAGAAACTGATTTCAACCTCATGGAGGACTTTCAGGGGTTCATGACTTGGAAGAAGTTAACTGCAGATGTGATGGAATAGCAAAAGAACTAGATTTAGAAAGTGGAACCTGGAGATGTGACTGGATTGCTGCAAATGGATAAGGACTTGATCCTTATGGATGAGCAACACAAGCAGTTTCTTGAGATGGATCTACTCCTGGTGAAGATGCTGTGAAGATTGCTGAAATTAAATCAAAGGATTTAGAATATTATGTAACAGTTGATATAAGCAGCCAGCAGGGTTTTAGAGGACTGACTCCAATTTTGAAAGAAATTCTGCTAGTAAAATGCTATCAAACAGTACTGCATGTTATGGAGAAACCATTCCTGAAAAGAAGAGTCAATCAATGGGGCAAACCTCACTGTTGTCCTATTCTAAGAAACTGCCACAGCCACTCAACCTTCAGAACTACCACCATGATCAGTCAGCAGCCATCCACATCGAGGCAAGACTCTCCACTAGCAAAAAGATTTTGGCTCACTTAAAGCTCAGATGATGGTTAGCATTTTTTAGCAATAAAGTATTTTTTAACTAAGGTATACACATTGGTTTCTTAGATATAATGCTACTGCATACTTAAGAATCGGACTATATAGCTAACATAACATTTATATGCCCTGGGAAACCAAAGAGTTCATTTGATTTGCTTTATTGTGATATTCACTGTATTGCAGTAGTCTAGAACTGAGCCTGCAAAGATCTCCGAGGTATGCCTGTAGAATTCACACCAAAAAGAAATAAAAAGATGAAGATGTTTCATAATTAAATATATAACTACCAAGAGATTACAACAACATACATCTTATGACAACAGATTTAAAATCCATAAAACAAAACTAGTGAAAATAGGAGAAATTAATAAATCCATAATCATAAAACACTAACATACCTCCAAAAAATAAGAAATTAGAAGTTTGATCTAGTAAATACAGAATACTGTTTCTAACAGAGAACGTAAACTTTGCAAATAGGATATGCACTTAAGTCATCATGTGTCAAGGTCACAAGGAAATCACAAGAACTTCCAGAAAGCAGAAACCATACATACAGCCACGCAATGACCAAAATATAATACTAGAAACTTACTGATGAAAGGATAACACAACAAATCTATCTCTAAATAATGTGCAACACAGAGAAATTAAAACAGAATTCAACACAGCTATTTAATATTAATGTCAATAAGAATTCATATTAGGGACGCCTGGGTAGCTCAATGGGTTGGGCCACTGCCTTTGGCTCAGGTCATGATCCCGGGGGTCCTGGGATCAAGTCCTGTATCAGGCTCCTTGCCCAGCAGGGAGCCTGCTTCTCTCTCTGCCTCTGCCTGCCATTCTGCCTGCTTGTGGTCACTCTCTGACAAATAAATAAATATAATTTTTTAAAAATAAGAATTAATATTAAAATCTGTAGAATATGGTTAAACAAAAATCTGAAGAAAATGATCTGCCTACAAAATGTCTACTTGTCACCACTACTCATGAAAAAATAAACTGTACCTGATTAAAAAGCTGAACATAGGAATTCTGGTTCTCCACAGGATGGAGGACTGCATATCCTGACTCCCTTATAGCTAAATAGCAGAGGTGAGATATATATTGCTTTTAGGCTGGCCCATTAACTTGATGGTACAAAACCCTGCAGAATTTTCCTTCCCTCTGACCAGCAGCACTCAAGATTATAGCCATAACACAAACCATTTTAGAAAACTGGCAGTGTCAAGGGGTGCCTGCGTGGCTCAGTTGGTTGGGTGTCCAATTCTTGGTTTCAGCTCAGGTGTGGTCTTGGGGCTGAGGGATAGAGCCCCACCTTAGGCTCTGCACTTGGCAGAGTATGCTTGGAGTTCTTTCCCTCTCCTCCCACTCCCTGCTCCAATAAATAAATAAATCTTTAAAAAACAACAACAACAAAAGAGATGGGGCACCTAGGTGGCTCAGTCAGTGAAGCCTCTGACTGCTGATTTCTGCTGAGGTCAGATCTCAGGTTGGTGAGATCCAGCCCTGCATCTAGCTCTGCGCTCAGCAGGGAGTCTCCTCCTTGAGATTCTTTCCCTCTGCCCTTCCCCTTCCCCCCCCAAAATGGATAAATCTTAAAAAAAACAAAAAACTATGAGTGTCCATAAAAAATGAACATCACACATTTTGATTTAGTAGTTCTACTTCTAGATATATATATATATATATATATATATATATACAACAAAAACATATTCACTAAGAAAAATAAAAAAGAGGTTCATAGAATCATTTGAAATGACTGAAAACAAACCGATATTCAGAAACAGTAGACTGAAACACTTGCTTACAATGGCATATTAAATAACATAAGAATGAATGAACTACAGCCACGCACAATTATCACAGATGACCCTCACAAACACACTGTTTAGTGAAAGTAGCCAGACACAAAAGAGTACATATAATTCCATTTATATAGATTTTAAAACAAGACAAATCTTTGGCAATAAAAATTTGGATTATCCTTGGAAGAGTTAGTGATTAGGAAAGGCTACAAAGGGGTAGTTTCTGGGATATGATGATGTTCTGTTTCTCAGTCTGTATGCTAGTTATTTACCCATGATGTACACAAGCTGTCTATCAAGTTGTTCCTTAAGTGCACATTTCTTTGTATTACTGTGTACTATGTATTACTATTACATGTGTATATTATTAAAATATATGAGTTCACTTATGTCATACTCAATAAAAAGTTATATATGTACTAGCTGTGCTCCACGAGCCTGGGTCACAAGAGTAAGTAGATTTAGAACAGATCTTACCTAATCAGTGATAGGTATGTGTCATGAACACAAAATAAACCTTTGCTGGTTAAATTCCACTAAGATTTTGGAGTTGTAATCACAACATAATCTAGCCTATCCTTATACTTATCCTCAGATATTTAAGAAAAGTCTTAAACTAAAACACAAAATGCAAAAGCTATAAAGAGAAAGGATTTGATAAATTTACAGAAGACACCATAAGCTATTTTTTAGAAAGGGGGTGGGGGGAGAGAAGAATACTGTAGCCAACCTGAAAAAAATTGCAAAATAAGTACTTATACAAAATAAGTACATAATATTGTATTTTAACTCCATGTATAAAATAAATATGCACAAATGCTGATACAAATAAGTGATTAAATAAATGGAGAAGAGCTAAACCTTCCTTACAGAAGAATTCCAAATAAAATATGTAGAGCTTAATAAGTGGAGCTTAATCCCTCCCCTCTTTGCGTGAACTTAATGACTTGCTTCTAAAGAATATGCTATGGAAAGGGGAAAATGGCAACTTAACAGAGGAGAAAAACCTGGCCAACATTACTTTAACCCAAGTGGTCATAATTAACCAGGGCTGTCATGTGGATTTCATGTACCCCCTCATATGATGTGCTAAGAAGGCCACTTTGCTGTGGTATTCATTCCAAAACCCAGTGTAATCATTAGAAAATATCAAACACACCTTAAAAACATTCTACAAAATGCCTGACCAGTACTCCCCAAAACTCTCAAGGAAATTGTCAAAGACTAAGATGACTAAGAAGATGACAACAAAAACAATATAGTAGCCTAGAATGAATCCTGAAATAGAAAAAGGACATTAATGGAAAAACTGTGGGTATCTGAATAAAGTCTAGCATATACTTAATAGCAACATACCAGTGTTGGAGTCCTAATATACCACAGTACTTCAAGATGATGTAGAGACTCAATTGTATTCGCCTATCTTGAAGCCTTATCCCCTATTAGGACTATATTGGAGATAGGGACTTTAAGAAAGTAATTAAACGAGGTCATAAAGATGGTGCCCTAGAGTAAAAGAACTAAAGTCCTTTTAAGAATTGGAAGAGGGACACCTGGGTGGCTCACTCTGTTAAGCATCTGACTCTTGGTTTCAGCTCAGGTCATAATCTCAGGATCATGAGATCGATCGAGCTCTGCGTTTGGATCTGCATTCATCGCAGAGTCTGCTATCCCTCTTCCCCTGCTCTCTCTCTCTCAAATAAGTAAAATCTGAAAGACTAAAAAAGGAAGGAAGGACGAAAAAGAAGTAGAAGAGATACCAGAGATGGGTCTTTCTCTCTGTGCACACAAAGAGTAAAAGCCATGTGAAGTCACAGCAAGCTAGGAAGAGAGGCTTCACCCAAACCAACCCTGGTGGCTCCTTAATCTTGGGACTTCCAACATCCAGAACCGGAAAAAAAAAAAAATCGATTATTGTTGTTTAAACCACCAAGTCTGTGTATTTATTTTGGCAGCCCAAGGTGACTAATGCAGAGGGTAAAGTTGGAAGAAACTGAAACTTGTGAAGACTATACAGGAACTCTCTGTACTATCTTTGCAATGTTTCTATAAATCTAAAAAATTGCTTTTAAAAAAAGCAGCTGACTGGAAGAAAATATTTGTGACTTATGTAACAAAATATAAATATATATATAAAATATATATTAAAAAATGCCTATGAAAGGGGCGCCTGGGTGGCTCACATGGTTAAGCATTTGACTTTGTCTCAGGTCATGATTGCAGGTGTGGGGAGCCTGCTTCTCCCTCTCCCTCTGCCATTCCCCCTGCTTCTGTGTTCTCTCTCTCTCTCTGTCAAATAAATAAATAAACTTTTTTTTTTTTTTTAATGCCTATAGGGGCTCCTGGGTGGCTCAGTAGGTTAAGCCTCTGTGTTTGGCTCAGGTCATGGTCTCAGAGTGCTGGGACTGAGCCCCACATCGGGCTCTTTGCTCAGCAGGGAGCCCGCTTCCCCCTTTCTCTCTGCCTGCCTCTCTGCCTACTTGTGATCTCTCTCTGTGTCAAATAAATAAAATCTTTTTAAAAAATGCCTATGAAAATTGCAAACAGTCCAACAGAAAATGGAATCAAATATAAAAAGGCAAGTCAGAAAACTAAATACAAATGACAAAAAAACCATGTGAGATGTTTAACGTAATTAGTTATTCAAAAAATAAAAATTATAAAACTAATCCTGTTTCACACCATCAAATCGGAAAAATATTTTAAATACTGGTATTTAAAATATGGCTCAGTGGGTTAAGCCTCTGTCTTTGGCTCAGGTCATGATCTCAGGGTCCTTGAATCGAGTCCCATTTCGGGCTCTCAGCTCAGCAGGGAGTCTGCTTCCTCCTCTCTCTCTCTGCCTGCCTCTCTGCCTACTTGTGATCTCTCTCTGTCAAATAAACAAATAAAGTCTATTAAAAATTTTATTTATTATATTATTTATAATATAATTTTAATAATTTTTAATAAATAATTATTTATTTTATTATAAATAAATAAATAAATACATGCTGGCATCAATTAGGGAAAGGTTGTGGGGAACTTGTTACTTTTATACAAATAAGGCATTCCTGGAGGGCAGTCTGGCAGTGTCTGTTATGCACATATTCCTTGACCCAGCCGGTCCCCCTTCTTGATGTCTACCTCAGAGAAATGCTAGCATATGAGCACTAAGAAGCATTTGTGAAGAGGTTTACTAATGCACTGTCTGCAGTAAAACTAAATGGAAATAACAATTGCTATCAAAACAGAATAATTACATAAACTAAAATTAAGTCATACTGTGATATAAAATTAATGAGGAGGAGCACTATGAAATCTCGCCACAAGTACTACAAAGATAAATTATTTTTTAAAAATCTAGACAAACAACAGATATATGTAAAAACAGTGAAACAAAGCAGTATCTCTATAAGCAAATTTACACATATGAAAACAGAAAAGCAACTGGGATACCCAACCAAACAGTTCATTTACAGAAAAGGAACTGGAATTGGGGGGCGGGGAAAGAAATAGTTATTTATAGTTATTACTTATGTCTTTAAGAACATTTAAAAGTAAGTCATTTTTACTTAGTTTATACATTAGTTAAAAATACAGTCTTCTGAGGAGTAAGGAAGGGATTGGGAGCGAGGGGGCTCTCATCATCTTTCCAGATCATCTCCCTCTCAACCTGGGTGGCCTAATTCCCTGTTAATAAGTACCCAAACAACAGCTATTTTCAGTCAGGACAAGATCTACTATCCCAGGGCCAACATCAGTTTAAATAAAGCATTAGTAACTAGCCTAGCACTCTTAACTGGAAGAATGAGTTAGTAATGCCTGCCAGCTGCCTTTCACCATCCTTCTTTATCTTAGTCTATCCTTCATCCCTGGGCTAGAGATTCAAAATTGTTGGACTCTCAAAGCACTCTATGGGGAGATGCTAAGGGGTGGCAAAGATAAGACAGCTCTATCAAGCTCTTTGGCCCTTCTCTTTAAAACAGAGGCTCTGAAATTTACATCACTGGGGGGCTGGGGTGGGGAGTGGGTGGGGAAATCTCTCCAGCCCTCAGTCTCACATGCTCTCTGGCTATGTAAAAAAAAAGCAAAATTAATAGTTCTAGACTCTAGTTTTCTTTGTCTTTGAATCTTGTAAAGTTACTCTTATCTGAGACTTCTAATATATTTACTAAATCTATCAGAAGGTAGAGTGCATTATACAGATGAAATCTTTTGTTTTATATAATGGCACTGGGTTATTGTTAAATTTGCTTTCAAACTGCATAGACAAGTTCAAAATGTACACAATTTGGCTTAAGCTACACTGTGGGACAAATCAGTTGATCTAGGGGCAGTTGCTCTTATCAGAAACTCATACTCCAAAGATAGCATCTTGCAGGAAAATCACATTCCAGAGATGATACAGCTTTTCTGTTAACCATGTATCTGGAAAATTTATAATGAAACTACTGAATGCCAAGTGGTTTTTATTGGTAAAATGAGTACTTTGTTAATCAAAATAATAGTTGTTAGAAAGGGCTCTCATTGGTGAAATTAACGGCTGTCCACATATGTAGACTGTATAATCGGTCTATAAAATATTTTAGACAAACGGGGCACCTGGGTAGCTCCATCGATTAAGTGTCTTTTTTAAAGATTCAATTTATTTGACAGAGAGAGATACAGCGAGAAAGGAAACACAAGCTAGGGGAGTGGGAGAGGGAGAAGCTGGCTTCCTGCTGAGCAGGGAGCCTGATGTGGGGCTCAATCCCAGGATCCGGGGACCATGACCTTGAGCCAAAGACAGACGCTTAACAACTGAGCCACCCAGGGGCCCTAACTGTCTCTTGGTTTCAGCTCAGGTCATGATCTTGGGGTTATGGGACTGAGCCCCACGTAGGGCTCTGTGCTCACCATAGAATTGGCTTCTCTCCATAGCAGAGGCTCCTCCCCATGTTAGCGCTAGTGCTCCATCTCTAAAATAAATTTTAAAATCTTCTAATATTTTAGACAAATATTTTATAAGAATCTAATGTGACCCTTTGATGTAGTGTTTAAGACCACATGTCTAAAGTGGCCTGGGTCCAGTTTTTAGCTGTGAGGATTTCTGGTTGGTTGATGCCAACTATAAGGTTAACAGAATCTTGTACCTGGAATATTGTCATTTCAGCCTCAGCTGAACCTGTCATGAAAACGAGGGTTGGAATACCTAAAAATTCAGGAGCTAAGCCCAAAGGAAAAGGTGTACCAAGATTTATGTCTGCTTGCTAAGAATATTTAATAAATGACTGTTGTATAGAATTGTTTTTATCTGAGACTAGCTTTCATTATAACCCTATTTACCTCAACTTTTCCTGAAGTTTACTGTTATCTATCAAAAAGTCCTAAGAGCTATGCATGACCAAAATGCCTCAGTTCAGTTTCCAAAAATCTGATACAAAAATTAGATTAGATCTGGCATTACTAACATGTCCTAAAACATTTGGATCATCATAGTCATGGAAGTAAGACACAAGCCAGAGAAAGGAAATTATGCTGAAATAAAGCAGTCAACTTCAGCAGACAGGTATTTTTCTAGGATTCCAAGCCAAGAACTTTAATTGATAAATTCTAGTTTATCTACCTAAATGAGCATTTCAAAAGGTAGAGGGAATTGGAAGGGGGTAAGTACATGGTCTATCTCATCTCAAATTTCTTGGCAGTCAATGTAAAATAGATTTACTTTAACGAGTATTTTTAATATAACCTAATCAGAAGTAAATTCTTATTCATAATACTCATTATCTCCAACAGTATTTCAAGGCCCTCCTAACAATATTTAGTACAAATCACAATTCTAGGCCACTAGTCCTATCAAGAAATAGTGGGGGGTTTTTTCTGTAGAGAAACATCAAAGCAAGATCTTTAAAAATTGTGCCAATTTGACTGTAGTTTTTAAGAAAATGTTGTTGAGAGGATTTTGAGCACATATTAAATTTTTTTAACGGGAAGAGCAAAAGATCTGAAGATACTCTATGAAAGAAACTATATGAATGGCCTCAAAGCTAAGAAAAAAAAAAAAAGGCATTCAATATCTGGAAAATGCAAAGTGAAACCGCACTGAAATATCTACACCCACTAGAAAGGTTACATTTAGAATCACAACACCAGAGGCACCTGGTTGGCTCAGTCAGTAAAGCCTGCAAATCTTGATCTCAGGGTTGCGAATTTGTGCCCCACACCCATGTTGGGTGTAGAGATTACTTCAAAATAAAATCTAAAAAAAAAAAAGGGATGACAACACCAATTGCTGAGGAAGATACAGAGCAATTAGTACTCTCAAATTTTGCTAATGGGAATTTTAAATGATGTTAAGACGATAGGACATAACATACACTTTCCCTATGACCCAACCATCCTACTTGTAAGTATATACACAAGAGAAATAAAACACGTCTACAAAAAGACTCGTAGACAAATTATTTATAGCAGCTTTATAAGAGTCCAAAACAAGAAATGTCCACCAACAGGAGAATGGACAAATGGATTGCTGTATCATGCAAGAGAACGCTACTCAATGAAAACAAAAGAAAGAAGTGTTGATACCCAAAATAAAATGGATGCATCTCTGAAGCATTATGCTGAGCAAAAAAAGACACAACAGTTCATGCTATAGAATTCCAGATACATAAATTTCAAGAACAGGAAGAACTCATCTATACTGACAGAAATCAGAACAGTGGATGCTTGGGGTAAGGAGGAGTTGACTGGAGAGAGGCCCAGAGAGAACAGTGGGTCATAGGGGTAAATCCTTCTTAAATTTTAAACTCTACACATAAATCTGTATAATTTACTGTACATAAGTTATACTGGACTTTTTAAAAGGGGGACAAAAGGAATCTTAACTGGTACACATTCATGAAATGATTACAGTAACTACAGAGTAACTTATTTTGTATAGAATATAATGAAGAATTATCTTGACCTAATTAAGTGTATAGCACAGACCATGAATGATTACAGTCCAGAAAAAAAAGAAAAGAAAAACTACCAGAAAAGATAGGGACTAGTAGAAAGATTGTTCAAATCTAAGTATTTTTATTCTTCCTCTCTATTTTTATAGACTGTTTATAAAATATAAAACAAAAAAAATTTTTTAAAGCAGTTCCTCAGGTCCTAAAATCTATAATTCCTATAAATCTACATTTCCTAATTCATAGATACAGGGCCTATCTTTATTAACAGAAGGAATATCTGCCATTCCTTACATTCCATCAAACACATTATTTAATAAAGTACTCTGGATTGAGAATAAGGAGAACACTGACTCTGTTAAATACCATGTCATATGGCTCTAAGGCTTGCTTCAAGAAACATAAAAATAGCAGAATAATCTAGAGTTCTTATCTCTCTTCTCTTAAAACTAATGATCCAACTCTCTCATACTACGTACAATACTGCTGCCCAATAGAACTTTCTGCAATGATGGAAATGTGCAGCATGTGCAAACATGGTCAGTGATCACTGCAACACAGATTTAGAGGAAATTAGTCCATCGTTTTCTAACCTACACATTCTGACAAGTGGATACGAAGAAAACAAAAGGCCCCCACTATTGCCAAAACAGAAGCAAGGGAGCTATGGCTTTCCCTCTGCTTTTAGGTCCTTTGGATCCAAGAGTCCTGATCTGAACACCAATCCTCAGAGAACAACTCTGCTTTTCTTAGGCATCTGAAGAGAATGAGAGCAGGCAGTCAGAAACACACCCTACCTAGTACAGTGCCCAAGACACAACAGGTGCTTAATAAATGCCTCTATAGGGGCTCCTGGGTGGCTCAATGGGTTAAAGCCTCTGCCTTCAGCTCGGGTCATGATCCCAGGGTCCTGGGATTGAGCCCTGCATCAGGTTCTCTGCTCGGCCGGGAGTCTGCTTCCTCCTCTCTCTCTGCCTGCCTCTCTGCCTACTTGTGATCTCTGTCAAATAAATAAATAAAATCTAAAAAAAATAAAAAATAAATGCCTACATAAAAAAAAACAATTTAGGGATGCCTGGGTGGCTTCGTTGGTTAGGTGTTGGCCCTCAGCTCAGGTAGTGAGATTGAATACTATGTTAGGCTCCCTGCTCAGTGAGATTCTGCTTCTCTCTCCTGCTCCTCCTGCTCATCCTCTCTAGCTTGCTCACTCTATCAAATAATAATAACAAAAAAAAATCTTTAAAAAAGAAGCCAATTTTTTTTTTTTTAAAGATTTTATTTATTCATTTGAAAGGCAGAGATTACAAGTAGGCAGAGAGGCAGGCAGAGAGAGAGAGGAGGAAGCAGGCTCCCCGCTGAGCAGAGAGCCCGATGCGGGGCTCGATCCCAGGACTCTGAGACCATGACCTGAGCCGAAGGCAGAGGCTTTAACCCACTGAGCCACCCAGGCGCCCCAAGAAGCCAATTTAATAAATGGAAGAAGACAGGAGCCTGAGTGGCTCAGTGGGTTAAAGCCTCTGCCTTTGGCTCAGGTCTTGATCCCACGGTCCTGGGATCGAGCCCTGCATCAAGCTCTCTGCTCAGCTTCCTCCTCTCTTTCTCTGCCTGCCTCTTGGCCTACTTGAGATCTCTGTCAAATAAATAAATAAAACCTTTAAAAAAAAAAAAAAAAGAAAAGAAAAGAAAAAAGAAATGGAAGAAGAACAAACAAGGGCAGAGGAAAATTAAAGTCATTTACCGAGTACATCCTGGATAGGCACTTTACACACATTATCTCATTTTATTTCTCACCACAATCTATGATACACTACCACTATCACCCCTATATTACAGAATGGAGGCAGTGCAAGGAAGAATAAGTAACTTACACAACTTGTAACAGTGTGGTAAAATAAAGCTTTTAACAAGTATAACCAATATATCCAGAATTAATTCATATATAAAGTAGGATATATACCAGGAATTGCCATATAGCATATTTTTTAAAGCCCCTTAAAAATTTTCTCATTTTTATATTGCATTTGGGCTTCAAGGAAAGCCTACGGAAAAATAATTATGTGGCTCAGGTAGGTGACTTCCAAAACTGCTTATTTTACATGATATGGCTTTCAAATTTTAATATTTTAATTTTTTTTTCAAAAGGAAAGAGGGGCCAAAAACACTACAATCTGCATCATATAAAGAAATGCTTTGTTTGAGCTTTTCCAGGCTCAATTCCCTTCAAAGCTTTGCTTCCTTCAGGGGAGCTGTGACCCCAGAACAAACACTCAGGGGGGTCTAAAAGGAGCACTGGAAGCTGCACAAGTTTGTGGAACTCTAAGAAAAAGAGTGGGATGTTCACTGAAATCCCTCAATTAACCCAGCCACATAGCACCATGCAGCAAAGGAGCATTCTGTCTCGCTTACAGGTCATTTTTTGACACTAGGGATTTTTCACAGCAGTAACATTTAGCTCTCTACAGCAGCTCTACATGGAACAGTAAACCTAAGGATAAACTTGTTTATAATTTGAAGTTGAGGAGGAACTAGCTCTTGTTTAATGTAACTTTGAGGTGGTTTTATGTTTTTAAAATTTTTCTTTTTTAAGGAAGTTTTAGGAAGTCATTAAATATCCAGGAATTTAATGTCAATGCTAAATTATACTTATTATCTACTTTACAACAATGTGATTTTTTAAAATTATTTTAGAGAGATACAGTGCAAACAGGGGAGAGGCAGAGAGAGAGAAACTCAAGCAGACTCCCCGCCAAGCAGGATCCCCAGTGCAGGCTTGGTCCCACAACCCTGAGATCACAACATAAGCTGAAACCAAGACTCTTAACCTACTGAGCCACCCAGGCGCCTCAACAATGCAATATTTAGATTATACCTATGAAGCAGCTTTGTTTTACAGCACTACTTAAGTACTTACAATTGAAAAACACTGCCTGAAAGCAGAAGTAAAATCCATAAAAGTAAAATCCATAAAGTGCTATAAATAAAATTTATACCTAAGTATATTTTGTTTTTGCTTAAATTGAATGGATATGTGCAAGAATTCTGTTAATGCTTAATCACACATTCTCAATTTTCCTCAACAATTCTAATTTCAAATATTCTGTTCCACCCCTAAAACTAATCCTTATATTTGTCAGATGCACTTATTTGCTTAAGATACAAGTAAAACAGTCTCTGAAATCTGGATTCTTGATCTCCAAGAGCCTAATATATTCCAGAGGAATACCTAAACAAAGAGCAATATTAAGATCAATCAACAAATAAAAATAGATGTGAAACTTATTTTTTTAAAAAAACTGTGTATGTGTGTGATCAAAAACAGCATAACACAGGGATGTCTAGCTGGCTCAGTCAGAAGAATATGCATCTCTTGCTCTTAGGGTTTTGAGTTTGACCCCCTAGTAGAGATTACTAAAAATAAATAACTTTTGAAAGACCTCATTAATAACTGTAATCAATCAGATACATATTTAACAAAACAAAACAAAGAATTCACCATCTTAACCATTTTTAACTGTATAGTAGTGGTAACTATGCACACGTTGTGAAAACAGATCTCCAGAACTCTTTAATTTTGAAAAACTGAAACTCTGTATCCACTAGAACAGCAACTGCCTTTTTCCACCTCCCCCAGAAGGGCAACCACCATTTACTTTCTGTCTCTAAGAGTCTGACTGCTTTAGATAACCTCATATGTAGAATCATAAAATATTTGTCATTTTGTGACTGCCTTATTTCACTTAGACATAATGTCCTCAAGGTTCTTCAGTGTTTTTGTTTATGACAGGACAGCCTTAAAGACTGAATAATAGCCCACTTTATGTCCATATCACGCTTTTTTTTATCCATTCACTTGTTACAGACATTTAGGTTGCTTTCACCTCTTGGCTACTGTGGAAAATTCAGTGAATGTAAGTGTACATGAATGATTTCTTTGAAATCTGGTCTTCAGTACTTTTAGATATATACCCAGAAGTGACATTGCCAGATCACACAGTAGTTCTAATTTCAATTTTTAAAGCCCTTCATAACTGTTTTCCATATAGCAGCTGCACCATTTTACATTCCCATCAACAATGCACAAAGGTTCTAGGGATGCCTGGGTAGCTCAGTTGGTTAAGCATCCGACTCTTGATTTTAGCTCAGATCTGGATCTCAGGATTTTGAGTTCAAGCTCCACATTGGGCTCCATGCACCTGTGAAGCCTACATTAAAAAGCAAACAAATAAAAGCCTACATTAAAAGCAAACATCTATGAGAGAAAAAGGATGCTGGAGTTTTATCACCACTTTGATCATTGAAAATTTTTGAGGCACCTGGGTAGATCAGTTGGTTAGGCGTCCAACTCTTGATCTTAGCTCAGGTCTTGATGTCAGGATTGTAAACTCAAGCCCCATGTTAGGCTCCACACCCAGCATGGAGCCTACTTAAAAACAAAGAAAGTGAGACACCAAAAGGTATAACCCTGGCACTTTTGTCAAATTTCTCCACATCCTCACCAACACTTGCTATTTTGGCTTTTTCTTTTCTTTTCTTAAATAGTGCCCAACCTAACAGACACAGTAACTTACTGTGGTTTTGACTTGCATTTTCCTAATAATTAGTGATGGTGAGCATTGTTTCATATGTTTATGTGAGAGGACAGGAAACATACATATTGGTCTCTGCCCCAGTTCCTGGCACATAGTTCCTAAAACTGTCATTTCCTAAGTGATAAGAACACTAGAAATATCTTTTCTTCTAGTATTTGGTCTCTGATCCTGGTTCCTGACACAGGATCCTAAATTTATAGAAATTTCCTAGGTGATAGGAATGTCTTTTGTTCTAATGTGATGACTCTGGATTAGGACTGGTCACCCGAAAGAGCAAGCCATATTACAAGCTTGGAATTTTCAGCTCTGCCCTGAATTCTTTAGAGAGAAGAGTTAGAGATGGAGTTGATAAATTGATCATGCCTACATGAGGAAGCTCCATAAAAATCCCAGTAGTATGGGGTTTGGGAAGCTACTAGGTTGATGAACACATAGTACTAGAAGAATAGTGGGCCCAGAGCAGGCATGGAAGCTCCATCCCATCTCACATACCTTGCTCTATGTATCTCTTCCATCTGAATGTTCATCTGTATCCTGTCATATCCTTTTATAATAAACTGGTAAACAGTAAGTTAAGCCCCTCTAGCAATTAATCAAACCTGAAGAGCACAGATAACAACTTGGATTTGTGATTGGCATCTGAAGTGGGGGGAGGGCAGTCTTGTGGGACTGAGTACTTCATCTGTGAGATCTGATGCTATCTCCAAGTTGATAGAGTCAGAATACAAGTTCAATTATAGGACATCCATCTAGTGTCACAGAATTGCTTGGTGTGGGAGAAAATCCCCACATATTTGGTAACCAGAAGTATCAGAAGTGACATGTTATCTGTAAGAGTAAAGGAAACATACAGGAGGGAAATCAGAGAGGTCATTTTCTAATATAGCTTATTGGCTCTTTGTCTTCTTTGGAGAAATGTCTATGCAAGTCTTTTGCCCATTTTTTAGTTGGATTTTTTTTTTATATTGAGTCATAGTTCTTTACAGGAGTTCTTTATATATTCTGAATAACAAACTGCTTATATCAACTCATTTATCAGACACACAGTTTGCATATATTTTTCTCATTCTATAGGTTTCACTCTCGTGTCCTTTGATGTGCAAAATTTTTTGTATCTGATACAGTCCTATTTGTCTACTGTTGCTTTTCTTGCTGTACTTTTGGTACATATCCATGAAATCATGGTCAAATCCAGTGTCTTGAAGCTTTTTCCCTGTGTTTTCCTGTAGAGGTCTTGGTTTCTGGTTTCACATTTAATCTTTAATCCATTTTGAGTTAATTTTGTATGTGATGTAATGTAAGAATCTAATTTCATTCTTTTGCATGTGGACATACAATTTTCCCAACGCCATTAACTGAAGAGACTATCCTTTCACCATAGTGCAGCCCTGGCACCTTTGTCAAAGATCATTTTTAAAATTTTTTAAAAAGATTTTATTTATTTATTCATGAGAGACAGAGAGAGGGAGGCAGAGGCAGAGGGAGATGCTGGCTCCCCACTGAGTAGAGGGAGCCTGATGAAGGATTCGATCCCAAAAGTCTGGGATCATGACCTGAGCCAAAGGCAGACACTTATTTGACGGGGGTGCCTGGGTGGTTCAGTGGGTTAAAGCCTCTGCATTCAGCTCAGGTCATGATTCCAGGGTCCTGGGATGGAGCCACGCATTGGGCTCTCTGCTCAGCAGGGAGCCTACTTCCCTTCTCCTCTCTCTGCCTGCCTCTCTGACTACTTGTGATCTCTGTCAAATAAATAAATAAAATCTTTAAAAAAAAAAATTATTTGACCATATACATAAGGGTTTACTTCTGAGCTCTATTCTGCTCCATTGGTGTATGTTTTAATGACAGTACCACACTGTTTTGTAGCTTTGTAATATGTTTTGAAATCAGAGGTATGAGCCTCCAGCCTCCATCTTTCTCAAGATTGTTTTGGCTGAGGTCCTTTGAGTTTCCATATGAATCTTAGAATTTTCTTCTATTTCTGCTAAATATACCATTGTGATTTTGATAGACTGTATAAAATCTGTAGATCACTCTGGGTAGTATGGACATTTAAACAATATTAAGTCTTCCAATCCACAAGTATGGAATGCTTTTCCATTTATTTGTGTCTTTATTTTTTTAAGATTTTATTTATTTATTTGACAGACAGAGATCACAAGTAGGCAGAGAGAGAGGGAGAAGCAGGCTCCCCGCCAAGCAGAGAGCCCAATGTGGAGCTCGATCCCATGACCCTGAGATAATGACCTGAGCTGAAGGCAGAGGCTTTAACCCACTGAGCCACCCAGGCGCCCCCGTGTCTTTAATTTTTTACAGCAATATAAAACCGTAAGTTTTTAAAAGGCCATTTTGCTTCTCATTTACCAAACAAATCTATGGTCACCATTAGCTATACCAATTCACTCAACAGAGTTCAAAAACAGGTAGTTAAAAAGAATATTAATAGTCTTATTTATAAGAGCTGAAAGATAAAATACCAACACAATCAGAATGATCAATTCCTAAATTTTAATAATAAAAAACAAAGCCATGAGATAATCATCTACAATGTAAACATAGTATTAATGAAGTTATAGTTAACTCCTCAGTCTTTATTCTAACATCTAAACAGTAAGCGACTGCGCTTTAGCTGAGCTTCTCTGATCATCACTTGAATATCAGCACTTCTATCTTCTAAACTCCATGGTAGGCACTGTAGAGTCAAAGTTAAATAAAATTAAGATGGTTTCCACAATGAGCTCAGTTAAATGTTCAGGTACTGTTTTGTTTTTTTGTGTGTGTGTGTGTTTTTTTTTTTAAAGATTTTATTTATTTATTTGACAGAGAGAGATCACAAGTAGGCAGAGAGGCAGGCAGAGAGAGAGAGAGGAGGAAGCAGGCTCCCTGCCGAGCAGAGAGCCCGATGCGGGACTCGATCCCAGGACTCGAGATCATGACCTGAGCCGAAGGCAGCGGCTTAACCCACTGAGCCACCCAGGTGCCCCTCAGGTACTGTTTATACCTGAAATAAAAGAGAAAAAAAATCCTATTTATAACAGCAACAACAAAGATTAAATACCTTGGAAAAAGTTAAGCAAGTGTAAGACACTGTATGGTATAAAATTTTAGCACATTAAGGAGTTCCTCAAAAGAAGACTTGAAGGGCGCCTGGGTGGCTCAGTGGGTTAAGCCTCTGCCTTAAGTCCTGGGATCAAGCCCTGCATCCAGCTCTCTGCTCAGCAGGGAGCCTGCTTCCTCCTCTCTCTCTCTCTGCCTGCCTCTCTGCCTACTTGTGATCTCTCCCTCTCTGTCAAATAAATAAATAAAATCTTAAAAAAAAAAAAAGAAGACTTGAGCAAACAAGACATATTATGTTTATGGACAGAGTGGTATCATCTTAAAGACTTTTTTTCCTTCCAAGTTATTTTTAAGTAACCAGCAGGATTTTTTTTTGTTTATGGAATAGGCAAGTTTATCCTTAAATCCATATGGGAAAATATGCAAGAATAAACAAACAAGAATAGCTGGAGGGTTTTTTTTTTTTTTTCCTAGACCAATGGATTTTTATTTAAGGAACTTCACATGTGATTCCTTTCACTGCCAATCACTTTAGCTCCTCCAAAGCCTGGTCAGAATCTTCAAGACTGAAGAATTATAAAGAATATAGAATTTTTTTATAAAGAATTTTTAGAAAGAATTTATATTTTTATAAAGAATTTTTGCTCAATCCACAATTGTCATTGTCAGTCAGTCCACAATTCTTTTAGCTGAGCTTCTCTGATCATCACTTGAATATCAGCACTTCAAAAATTCCCCACTTGTCGGGTGCCTGCTGGCTCAGTCCATACAGCATGCAACTCTCAATTCCAGAGTTGTGAGTTCAAGCCCCACTTTGGGTATAGAGGTTACTTAAAAACTAAATCTTTAAAAAAAAAAAAATTCCCCACTTGTAATCTTTAGAATTCCAACTTCTTTAAGCAACTTACTTCAGAATCATAGAAGTTAAATTGTAGGAACCACACTGATTGCTATTTTGGCAAATCATCTAAAATGTATGGTTATTCCTCAGGTTCCCTGGCTGGCTCAGATGGTAATGCATGTGACTTTTTAGGTTTTTTTTTAAGATTTTATTTATTTATTTGACACTGAGAGAGATCACAAGTAGGCAGAGAAGCAGGCAGAAAGAGAGGGGGGGAAGCAGGCTCCCTGCTGAGCAGAGCGCCCAACTCGGGACTTGATCCCAGGACCCTGGATCATGACCAGAGCTGAAGGCAGAGGCTTAACCCCCTGAGCCAGCCAGGCGCCTCATGCATGTGACTCTTGACCTTACAGTTGTGAGTTTTAGGAGTTTTTACATAATGGCCATTATGTAAAAACGCCTAAGTCATATTGGATAAGAGTACTCAGGAAGGTATTGTCTCAATAACGAATAATTAGCCCTGGACTTAGCATTGATGCAGGCCAGCCTAACAAATACAAAAATATCTAGCACCCACTGAGGTAAAATTCAGCATCCAACAATTGCCAGGGGTGCAAGAAAGCAGAAAAACATGACCCATATGAAGAGAATAATCAATCAAAATAGACCCAGAACAGATGCATAAGTTAGAATGAGCAGAGAAAGACACTGAAAGTTATTATAACTGTAGTCATATGTTCAGTAAGTTAAGTAATGAAGATATATGTCCACATAAAAATTTGTGTATATATGTTCATAGCAGCATTACTCATAACAGCCTAAAAGCAGAAACAATCCACATGTCCATGAAGAAAAGATAAACAATGTGATATTATTCAATTTTAAAAAGGAATAAAGCACTGATACATGCTACAACATAACAAACTCACCAACATTCTGTTGAGAAACCAGTCACAAAAGATCACTGATCATATAATCCCACTTATATGAAATATCCAAAAATAGGAAATCTATAGTAACAAAATGTAGATTGCCTAAAGGGAAAGGGAAAGAAATGGAGTAACTTCTATTAGGTAAAAGCTTTCTTTTAGGGATAATGAAAATGTTCTAAAAATAGATCATGGTGCCAGCTGCACAATTCTGTAAGTATACTATATACCCTTGAGAGCGCCAAATCCTAACCACTACCCTTGAAACACAATTTTTTAAATATTTAAAATTTAAACGCTATTTAAAAAAAAATACACCATTCAAATGTGCACTTTAAATTGGAAGACTGGAGGCACCTGGGGGTGGCTCAGTCAGTTAAGCATCTGAATTCCCCTCAGGTCATGATCTCAGGGACCTGATCTCAGGGTCCTGGGATGGAGTCCTGTCTCCCACTCCTTGGCAGGGAGTCTGCCTGTCCCTCTCCCTCTACTCCTCTGCCATCTCATGCTCTCTCTAATAAATAAAAACTTTAAAAAATAATAAATTGGAGGATTGTATAGTAGTTGAATTATGTCAATAGAGCTATTATTTTTCAAATAGAGGAAAAAATACAAATAAAGTAAAAAAAAGTAGAGATACATAAGATATAAAAATGGCCCACTTCAAGCTTTTCTGAAGATGAAGACTAATCTATAAAATGAGGAACACATTGGATGGGATTAATGGCAGATAATAGGAGAAGAAAACATTAAGTGAGCTAGAATGCACATTAGTGAACCTATCCAAATGAAAGAGAAAAAAAAAAATCCCCCCAAATGAAAAGAGATCAGTGAGCTGTGGGACAGTTTAAATGGCCTAATTTAAAAGTAATTATAATATTAAGGAAGTGGGGCAGGCAGAAAAAATATTAAAAAAAATAATATCGAAGGGATGCCTGGGTGGCTCAGTTGGTTAAGCATCTGTCTTTGGCTCAGGTTAGGATCCTAGGGTCCTGGGATGGAGTCCCACAACAGGCTCCCTGCTCAATGGGGAGCCTACTTCTCCCTCTGCCTGCCGCCCTCCCTGCTTATGCTCTGACAACTAAATAAATAAAATCCTTAAAAAATATTAATAATGGCTGTAAACTTTCCAAATCAATGAATTCTATTAAATCCACAGATCCAAGAAGTTCAATGAATCCTAAGCACAAGAAACAAAGAAAACAACACTTTAAGCAAAATGCCCCAAACCAGTTATAAAGAGAAAATCGTGAAAGCAACCAGAGAAAAAATTACATAATACACACAGAAACAAAGACAAGGATATCAAATTTCTTGTTGGAACCAATTTAAGTGATAACACAAGAGAGAAACATCTTTAAAGTACTGAAATTAAAAAGAAAATGCCAACCCTGAATTCTATACTAAGCAAAAATCTGTCAAAAATAAAGTTATAATGAAGACCTTTTTAGATATGATATTCAAAAGATCAAAGAGTTCATCGCTAGCAGACCTGCACTATAAATAATGTTTAAAAAAAATATATCCCTTCAGACAGAATGAAAATGATACCAGTTGTCTGGATCCATACAAAAGAATGAAGGGTACCAGAAATGATAACTACGTGGGTAAATATATAGTATTTTTCTTATCTAAATCTTCTAAAAGATGATTGTTTTAACAAAAGTAATAATGTACTATGGAGTTTTTTGTAATATAATATATGTATAAGTAAAATGCATGAGAACAATAGCATAAGGGCCAAGACAGGAGAAATGGAAAGAAACACATAGGAAGTTCCCTAATAACTTTGTTGAAGTCCAACTATGACTTACAATACAGAAACCTTAAGAGAAAAGATTATCAGGTTCAGCTATAAACTTTGCATTGTAAACACACATCTTACCACAACTGTAAAAAAATTAAAAAGTGAATGACAAATATAAAACTCACTTGTAAATCTTAACACATTAATAACTTCCCTAATGTTTAAAGAGTCTAATGCAATGCATATAAACTGGAAACAGCAAACAGTCCAATAAAAAAAATGGGTGAATAATATTTATGGCCAGTTTTGGGAAACTCAACCTATGCTCATGAATGAAAACATTGAGACTATAATTTTCCACCTGTCAGAGTGGCAAAAATCCAAAAATTTGGTAACCCACCCTGTTGGGTTACCAAACAGGAGTTAAACAACTCCTCTCACACACTGCAGGTGAAATGGTAAATGGGTATAACTTCTACCAAAATTACAAATATATATACCTCTAACTCAGCAATTCACTTTTGAAAAGTCATTCCTATATACATCTGTACATATGACGTATGTAACAGGTTATTCAATGAGCATTTTATTTTTTATACCTAAAGACTGAAAGCAATCCTAATGAGTATGAATAAGGGCTTAAAGATCTTATGTGTATTATAAAGTGAAATTCTATGCAGCTATAAATATGAATGAGGAAGTCTTTATGAAATAAAATTGAAAGATCTCCAAGATATATCCTATTCCATCAATTCTAACGTGTATACTTTTTCACATTTGAATATCTCTGAAATTATGCTGTAGTTTAAGATCTGTGACTTAGTTATAATTGGCAGCATGTCTCCTTTCTTTGAAGTATTTAATATATTCTTTTGTGTTTAAAAATCCGTGAAACGTGGTATCAGTGGAGAACAGCAAGGTGCAGAAGCATGTGTAGAATATACTATCTTCTAGTTCAAAAAGAATCTATTAAATACAGTGTAGTCTTCTGGCTTGTATCCTGAATGGAAAAAAAAAGTTGTTTATGTGAGGAAATCTAAATAAAGTCTGGAGTTTAGTTAACATCACATCAATGGTGGTTTCTTGGTTTTGACAAATCCTATGGTAATGTCAAGTAGCATTAGGGAAATGGGGAAGACATATACAAAAGCCCTCTGTATTATCTTGCAACTTTTCTGTAAATCTTAAATTATTCCACAATAAAAAAGTTCGTTGAAGTAATTTTTAGAAGGATCCATACTTTATGCATTTTTAAAAACTCAAGGCAAACAACAAAGTAAAGTCCCTGGGGGATGGCAGGGTGAGGAGAAGCAGACAAATACAGACAGAGAGGGACTGATTGATGGGAGATTGCTCACTTTACACTCGTCTCAGAACCATATGAACGTATTTACCTATCCAGATATCAAGTTTAAAAATTATAACACAAGAAGTAACACAAGGTGTTGACAAGAATGTAGAAAAAGGAACCCTTGTGCACTACTGGTGGTTATGCAAACTAGTGCAGCCACTGGGGGAAAATGATATGGAGGTTGCTCAAAAAATTAAAAATAGGGGCGCCTGGATGGCTCAATTAGTTAAGCATCTGCCTTCGACTCAGGTCATGATCCCAAGGTATGTCTTGGGATCAAGCCCCACACCCAGCTCCCTGCTCAGGGCATGCCTGCTTCTCCCTCTCCCTCTGCCACTCCATCTGCTTGTTCTCTCTCTCTCTCTGTTAAATGAATAAATAAAATCATTAAAAAAAAATTAAAAACAGAAGTACCACATGATCCAGTAATCATAGTACTGGGTATTTACCTAAAGAATATAAAGCACTAATTCAAAGGGATAAATGTTTACTGCAGCATAATCTACAAGGGCCAAATTATGGAAGCCACCCAAGTATCCATCAACTGATGAATGGATAAAGATGTGGTATATATATAATGGAGTATTAGCCACCGAACAGAATGAAATCTTGCCATTTGCAAAAAAACACGGATGGATCTACAATATAAGGCTAAGCAAAATAAGTCAGTCAGAGAAAAACAAGTACCATACTTCACTCATATGTGAAATTTAGGAAACCAGACAAAGGGGAAAAAAGATACAACCCAAGAAACAGACTCTTAACTACAGAGAACAAGCAGATGGTTACCAGAGGGGAGTTGGGGCGGTGGGGGGGGGATGGCAAAGTAAGTGAGGGGGATTAAGAATACACTTATCATTTTTGTTCTTTTAACATTTTTTTCAGTAGGCCAGCAACAGACTCGAACTCACAATCCCAAGATCAAAAGTCCCATGGTCTACCCACTGAGCCAGCCAGGTGTCTCCAAGAGTACAACACTAAGTAATAAATGAAACTGCTGAATCACTATATTGTACACGTGAAACATGTAACACTGTATGTTAACTACACTGGAATTAAAAATTTTAAAAATACATATTTACCTGATATTAATAATGTGACAGTGACAAGAAAAAATAAAAACTATAAAAACGTACTTTATGAGAGGACAAAGGGGATAAAGAGAGGTTATTCTAAATAAAGCTTATATTTATAACTGAAGGACCGTGACAAGAATCCATGGCTTGGCTGGGGAAGGTCCGCAACCTAAAATTCTCTACCCAATTTTATGTAAATGAATTCATAGACATTTTCCTCAGTAGAGGGACTTTAAGGAAATAAATACCTTATATAACCATACACTACAATATGCATCTACTAAGAGATATACATTTGGACATATACTTAGAGGACAATAAAAGATTCCCCTATAACATATAAAGTGGAGGGCGCCTGGATGGCTCAGTGGGTTGAGCCGCTGCCTTCGGCTTGGGTCATGATCTCGGAGTCCTGGGATCGAGTCCCACATCGGGCTCTCTGCTCAGCGGAGAGCCTGCTTCCCTCTCTCTCTGCCTGCCTCTCCATCTACTTATGATTTCTCTCTGTCAAATAAATAAATAAAATATTAAAAAAAAAACATATAAAGTGGAAAAAAGTAATGATAGTATTTACAGTGTTAACTTTGTTAATGTAAAAACATCTCTCTCTCTATAGTGATGTCTATGTATATAAATATGCAATGAACAATCTAAAAGGCTAAATGTGGTAACCATTAATGCTGTTCAAATATTTCTGGCTTCCTGCCCCTCAGTGGCTGAGTGGGACCTTGTGATTAATTCTGGCAACAGAGTTATGAGTAGAAACAAACATTTAATTGTTGATTCAAGACCCTCCATAGGCACTCTTTTTCCTCTGGTATAGGAACCAACAATTTTAGAGACAATTGCTGCTCATATGCCTAAGTCCCTAAACAATTACAACAAGCAGAACCCCCTGCTAACCCACAGTAGATGTGAAACAGAAAATATTTAAATATATCTTTTAAGCTGCTAAGATTGGCCAGGGGGTGAGCAGCGGCTTGTTATTACAATATAACCAAGCCTAAACTAACGGATAAGGAAAACATCCTTCCTAGTAGGATCTCTGACCATTTTTTTCCTGGGTGGTCTTTTTAAAAAATAAGCCCCTGGGACGCATGGATGGCTCAGTCAGTTAAGCTTCCTACTCTTGATTTCCCCTTAAGTCATGGTCTCAAGGTCCTAGGATGCTGCATAGGACTCCATGCTCAGTGGGGTATCTGCTTGGGATTCTCTCTCTCCCTCTGCCTCTCTGCCAGCCCTTCCCCTGCTCACACTCCAGCATGTGCTCTCTTTTTCTCTCAAATAAAAAAATCTTAAAAAAAAAATTAAAAACAAAAGTAATAAGCACCTGTATCTTAGAAAACTTATCTGGGGATAGAGAAGAGACACAAGTTTTAGCATGGCCCTTGCATCAAGCAGACACTGACCATCAGAGATTATTATCACATCTCAATCTAGAGCAGCCTGAAAAATCCTCCATTAGGATCCCTCAGCTCCCTTTCTTTCATTCCATGCTCACTGAGCAACCTAACAGCAGTGAAAAAAGCAAGGAACAGAACAATGAGAATAAAGTGCTGTATTTTGCATGAAAAGATACAAATATATATACATCTGTATACACATATATACATCTGTATACACATATATACATGTTTGTAAATACATAGCAAATCTCTGGTGAGACACAGAAAAAGTTATGTCAATTTATTCTGAAAAGGGAAGAGAAGTTGCTAGGTGACAAGAGAAAGTGGAAATCTTACTCTGTGCCATTTACTCTTTTGTATCTTATTTATTTTCTTAAGAATTTTATTTTTAAGTAATCTCTTAAAACATGTAGGGCTCAAACTCATGACCCAGAGATCAAGGATCACATGCTCCACTGAGTGAGCCAGCCAGGCACCCCTGTTTTTTATCTTTTAAATTCTGAACTACACACATGTATTATCTATTTAAAAAACAGATAAAATGGAGACACCTGGGTTGCTCAGTTGATTAAGCCACTGCTTTCAGCTCGGGTCATGATCCTGGAGTCCTAGGGCTCAGAGTCCTGCATCAGGCTCCCTGTTCAGCAGGGAGTCGGCTACTCCCTCTGACCCTTCCCCTTTCACGCTCGCTCTCTATCAAGTAAATAAAAAAAAAAAAAAAAAACTTGAAAAAAAGGAAAAAAACATAAAATGAAAAAACTTTAAAAAAACACAAGCAACTCTAAGTGATGGAGTATATATACTAAGTGTTATTTAGTGGGTTATATTTCAAAAATATAGAAAGTCTACTAGGGCGCCTGGGTGGCTCAGTGGGTTAAGCCGCTGCCTTCGGCTCAGGTCATGATCTCAGAGTCCTGGGATCGAGTCCCGCATCGGGCTCACTGCTGCTCAGCAGGGAGCCTGCTTCCCTCTCTCTCTCTCTGCCTGCCTCTCCATCTACTTGTGATTTCTCTCTGTCAAATAAATAAATAAAATCTTTAAAAAAAAAAAAAAAAAAAAAAAAAAGAAAGTCTACTAAAGGGGCTTGCACGGACCAAGGATGAATGTGTCATGATCCTAGAATCTTAAAATGCACCTCAATAGCACAGAATATGATTAAAGGGCAAGAAAGATCAGCAGCTCTGCTTTTGCAAATAAGCTCTATGAACTGCCCACTGATATTCAAGAAAATGAAGAAAAAATACTTCTAATGCTTCCAAAGTCAAGGCTTTTTTATAACTGAATCCTGATCGTATGTGAAAGCTTCAGCATTGTTAAAGTCTACCTCTTAACATGATTAGCGGTATGACTTATTTTTTCTCCTCCACTAAGAACAACAGACTGAATTACTGTTTCCAAAGAAAATGAAAATGGACTGTACTAGGCTTTAATAATATGGGAAAAGCGGGCACCTGGGTGGCTCAGTTGATGAATCAACTTGATTTTGGCTCAGGTCATGATCTGAGGGTGGTGAGATTGAGACCTGCACTGGGTGGCGCGGAGCCTGCTTAAGATTCTCTCTCTCCCTCTGACCCTCCCTGTTCCCCTGCTTGCTCTCTCTCGGGGGGGGGGGGGGGCAGATTACGATAAACCTTAATTAATTCATGACTTAATTAATTTTAAAATGGGTAAAGTATCTCAAAAGGTAGGAAAACAAGACTTACTTACACTATATATGGTAAACTGTGAGTTCTCTCATTTATATCAGTATAATGTTTTACACAAGCAATTAAATTAGTATACAGATTCGTTTTGCAACTTTCCCAAGAGTTCCTAACACTTGTTACCTGGCCTTATTAGAAATAAATGGCAGAGATGCCTGGGTGGCTCTGCCAGTTAAGCATCTGCCTTCAGCTCAAGTCATCATCCCAGGGTCCCAGGATCAAGGCCTCCGTTCAGCTCCCTGATGAGCAGAGACTCTGCTTCTCCCTTTGCCCTTCCCCTTGCTCCTTTTCTCTCTCTCTAAATACTTATTCTTTCTCTCAAATAAAATCTTTTAAAATTTTTTTAGAAAAAAGGGAAGAAAAGAAGGAAGGAAGAAAGGAAGAAAGAAAAAGAAAGAACTAACGAACGAACATAGGGGGCAGTTGGCTGACTCATTTGGAAGAGCATATAAGTCTTGATTTCAGGGTCATGGGTTCAAGCCCCAAGTTAGGTATAGAGAAATAAATGAAAACTTCTTAAAAAACTAATAAATGACATAAGGTGGTTGACTTCACATTCTTGCACAAACTTCATTTAGCTGGGGATGAGGAGTTTCTGGAAACGGAACTGCACAGAAACCGCGGAGTCTCCATGGAGATCCAGTCCTGGCATCCTACATTGGCAATGGCTCAGCTCCTCCAGCTTGTTCACATTCACTGAATTCAGGACTGTCTCTGGCTGTAATTCTTCTAGGTGCTAATCACACAGTTGTTAGTCAAACATCCAAGCTATGGTGTTTATAAAGCCTTTCGTAAAAATGACAGAACTCCCAATCATCCCTAACTGTATGCTAATCTTTACCTAGTTTCTTTACACATTTCCCTCCAATGGTCTCTATACTTAGTCCAGCTCTCCCACTGCTTCTAACAAACCCACCCTGTCCCATGCATACATTTTCTCAACATCTGCTAGGTATACCCTAACAGGACACAACAGAGTGAGAGCCATGCACTCCACTCAGGATAACAGGTGAGCACTAACTAGCTGAGAACTTACAATAGCACTAAGAGCACACACAAAAATTTAACAATAGCCTAGCTGACTCTGGAGACATACTGAAGAGCTCCACTTAGACCCTTCTCCCACCAACACTTTCCAATTGTACCAGCATCTCCTGCAGGGCTTTCTCCTGACTATAGGGCCCATTTTGGCCATCCTCACAGCACCTCAAAATTATCACTCAGCCCCCACTCTAAGTTACTGGTTAAAAAATATCCCAATCCCCTCAATCCTCGTATGTTCTATACTGCTGTCAGATTTCCCCTATGGGATCAAACTCTAATTAGTACAGAAGTATTCTTTCCCACTCATAACCCTCTCACTTCCCCACTCCCTCTGGAGAGTTTTCTGGGATCATATCCCAAAGGAATTACTGTGTTGGAATCCTTGACTCAGTCTGTGCTGGGGAAGCCAAAACAAGACATTGACCACTTTTATGCATGCCTATTTATTCTTAGTAAAATTATTTTGAAGACAATATAATCACAACAAGTAGCACTGCATAGGGTTACGTTAAATGGGGTGTGTAATGGGTACATAAAAAATTGACATTATTTAAAAATTGCTTTTTGGCATAACCAACAAAACTTATTAATCCTATTCATAAATCTCTATAATTAGAATAACATTTCTTTTCTGGCCATTTTAAAATAAAGCCCTTAATCCAAAGTTTTGATTTGAAGAAAAAAAAATGTTTATTGCTTAGCCTTCAAAAACATCTCACATACTTTTGGAAATTCCCAAAAGTATCATATTACCAAAAAAAAAAAAGACTCCTCTTCACGCATTGCTGGTAGGAATGTAAATTGGTGAAGCCACTGTGGAAAATAGTATGGAGGTTCCTGAAAAAAATTAAAAATAGAACTACTGTATGATCCAACAATTCCACTACTGGGTATTTACCCAAAGAAAATGAAAATACTAACATAGGGTGCACCCCTATATTTATTGCAACATTATTTATAATACCAAAGATATGGAAGCAACCTGAGTACCCATCATCCATAGACAAAGAAATAAGGAAGATGTGGTGTGTGTATGTGTGTGTAAAGATATATACATATATATACAATAGACTATTACACAGCCAGAAAAAAAGAGATGGGGCCCCTGCCATTTGGTAGAACATGGATGGACCCAGAGAGTAGTATGCTAAGTGAAAAAAGTCAGACTGAGAAAGGCAGAAAAATTCAAAAAGAAAAAGAAAAAAAATTATTTGCTGTTGTACCTAGAAATGGCTGTCTTCTGAATCCACACATTTAACTCCCCAAAATTTGTTTGATCAAAATAAGGCTCTAATAGATAAAGATGATTTAAGGTTTACGATCCTTTTCCTGCTCTCCTGAGTAAGAGAGATTACATTAAAGTACTTCTTCATTTTGGAGCAGAGCTGTTGTTTAATTTAGGTTAAGTACCACATTTGATGCTTGTTACTGGCAGAATGGGAGAGCACTGTGAGATAGGTCAAGGGGGTAGAAGAGGGTGTTTCCCCTCACACTGGAGTGGAGTCTATCCCCAATCCCAGCAGTCACCAACCCCTGACAACTGCCACCACAGTAGGGACAATGATGCTGTTAGCAGGAAGAAAGCAGAGTGGTGTTACAGTGATCAAGAAAAGTTCCTGCTGGTCCTGGGGGGAGGAGGTGGAGGAAGGAGGGGGGAAGTGAGCTACAGGGCATTCAAGCCTCTTTTCTCATTCATTCAGAGACATCCATCTTTGATCCTTGTGACATTCACTGATAAACCCCTCTATATGGCAGATTTAAGAGATACATCACCCCGTTCTATCTTCTCCTATCACTTCCCAGAGATCTGAGTCAAGTGTGAAATCTCTGCTATAGCCCAGAAGCAGCCACTTCTATGGTGTAGCCACCATAAAATGCACTCACACATATCCTGAGTGAATTTGCGCTTTGAGCCCTTTCAGTCACAAAAGTTTAAAATTAGAGTGTATTAATAGTGAAGTTAAAATCCTAAACTCAATTGTGTTTGCTAGTTAAATCCTAAGCTTTTATTTGACAATTTATTGTCAAAAGGAACTAAATGCATGTTAAGATGATTCAGTTTCATGTATAAGGTTCTTCCAACAAGCTACCTAATGACAGTATTACAATAAAAAAATTCAAGAGCAGACTGAGAACAGCTCCCCAAAATGTAAAACCATAACGTTAATTCTGTTATATATTCACGTCAAAGTAATTCTTCCTCAGCACCTATAAAAGAATGTGAAAATTAGAATGTTTTTCAGTTCTCAGTTCAAGTCACACAAACCAAATCTAGTTCTTAAAATATTTGGCAATCTTCGTCCTTAGTGCCTTCAATTCAAGAAGCAACACCCAGCTTAAAAGGTGCTCTGTAATTAATTCCTACCAATAAATAATGTATTTTTAAAAAACAAACAAGGTATCTCATTTTAAAATTACATTGTCTGGGATGCTCTTGAGATTCAAATTAGAGATACAGAATTAATTGGAATGGAGACCTTTTACTTAGGCTGTGTTTTAGTAGAAATAAGGTTCTTAGTAGAAATAAGGTTTTCAGTATATTAACAATATGTATATCAACAATATACATTTATATATTTACAGTATTCATAGATATAGTGCACTCACATATGGATATGACTAGTTATATACCACAACTAAGCTTTTTCCTCTTGTCTCTTTTAAGGTTTAAAACACACACGTACTCCCACATCCCCCACACTCCCAAGAGAAAAACACCTTAAGACAGATCGTTTTCACCACACACTGGAAAAAATAATTCACTTTGTGTAGGAATTATGGAGTGACATTTGCATCACAAATGTCAAACTGACACTGTGTAAATGAAGAGAGCAAAACTACATAATGACTGATTCCTTCATCACCTGTCGTCACTGAGATGCTGACTTAATAGTCTATGCCTTCTCATTCTTTCAGGCATGTTGCGATCAATCTTCACATCTCTGCCCTTCCTCAATAACACCTGGCCCAATGCCTTGCTCAAGGTAGTTGCTCAATAAATATTTGTTAAATGGATATACTAATTAATTTCATAGCACAATTCGTACAACTATAAATGAGTATAAATGAGCAAAATGCAGAGAATGATTCAGCTGCGATGGTCCTAAAATGGAGGGCTTTGCAGAATTCAGAATCTGTAATAATATTATAGCATTATGGATTGGGTATAAAAAGATCAATGTCATAAACTGCAGTGCCAAGAAAGTAATTTTACTTTCAAATTAGAACTTTAAGGAACAACAAATACCATCGACACTGGGAACAAGATGTTTTTCTTTTGTGAAAAGTACACTGGCAACCGAATTTTAATAGTACGAAAGTGAACTACCTGAGAAATGAAGTCAATATGTGATATTACACAATTAGAATAAATTTACCCAGCCTAGCTTCCTCAGCTTTTCAGACTCCAAGACAATGGGACCAAATCTTTCAACTGGTGAATAAAGCCCTCTAAGGGAACTATTCTCTAGAAGGTAAATAATACTAAGAATTAAAGGAGCTGAATAAAAGACCAAGAGAATAAAGGCAGAAATTTTTTAAAGTTAGAATTATTATAAATACGGTTCTTCTGATAACTGGCTTTATCTGAAGCACCTGAAAATGAAATGGAATCAGAATACTTTTAATTTTTTAATAGAATTATGAAAGAGCTTCCCCATTCCCAAAGTTTAAGTTGGCATTTCATGAGACTTCCCTCTTGCCAAAAACAATAAATAAGATATAAGCCTGTCCATTAAACAAAGAAATGCCTTGAAAGAACTAAGTGACCTCGCAAAAGAAAAAACAAATCAAGAATAGCTGTTTAGGGGCGCCTGGGTGGCTCAGTGGGTTGAGCCGCTGCCTTCGGCTCAGGTCATGATCTCGGGGTGCTGGGATAGAGTCCCACATCGGGCTCTCTGCTCAGCAGGGAGCCTGCTTCCCTCTCTCTCTCTCTCCGCCTGCCTCTCTGTCTACTTGTGATTTCTGTCAAATAGATAAATAAAATCTTTAAAAAAAAAAAAAAGAATAGCTGTTTAGTTATAACAACTTATTCTAAGCATCCTTTCAGCAAGTCTACAAAAGTAAGATTCAATTATAATAGAAAAAGTTCAGTATTACCAAAAATATCCACCATCAAAAACATAGCATTAATAATTAACCCAGTAAAATATCAAACTGTCAGCATTACCTATACACAGAAACCAACAAAACTTTTCATATAAAGACAAATTTCAACTTAAGTCATAAACATACGAAGGATACTCTACAGTTATAGAAAACTGAATCTGCTACCCAAGACTAAATTTAAGACAAGCAAACAGGAAGGGACGGAACCAAGAATGACAACTAACAGATTAAATCTACAATTTAAAAATCATCAGAAAGCACTGCAAAGTAGAGTCAATGATCTGAATACCTTTGTTGGAGCAGTATCCATGTAAAGCTATAGAAAAAAGAGAAAGAGAGAGAAGGGCGTAAAACTTTCATATAAACTAGAGAATCCAGATGAGACGCACACATTCCAGTTAAATATCCTTGCATTTAGGAAATTAAAATCAATTTTATTTTAGAAAATGTTTTCTAATGTAATCCCTGTCTAATATGGTAGTCAGCACTTCTAGAAATTAAGTGACTAACCTCAGAAGCTAAAAATCAAATAATATAAAGAAATGATACTTGAAGATTGGTTAGCTCCTGCCAAACAGTTTCCGTGTCTCTGGATCAATCTGACCACTTTTTTGCCCACAACCCCTGTGCCTACTTACCTCACTCATAAAGGTGCCTGTCTTAAGTGAGGAATGGCTTTGAAATGTTTGAAACCAGTCTATCCATGTTTTTTATTCAACTGACAGATAATTATATAAAAGTAATTTTAATGTGAAAGATTTAAAGGACTAAGATTAAAAATACTATGTAGCTAGTATGGAAAGGAAAATAAAATACTGGCTACTGAAATTATTTTGTTCTCAGTGTAATTAAAGGAAAAGATTTAAACAAGTAATTTCTTATTTATGTCTAACTCCCACCCTTTCCAAATACATTGGGTCTCCATGCCACAAATTAAGCATGGAAAGGCCCATTGAAAGGCAAATAAGAACCAAAAAAATGTCCTATTGCCTATAATACACACCACCAGTATCAAATCTTTTGGATCTGTGAAATACTCTTTTAAAACAATATTCTAGGGCATAGTCATGCTTTAAACTAACCACTCTGAAGAGTTTATATTCTACCAGTAAAGAATTTAATATATTTGTTTTATTTTCCATAATCTACCTGAGGCTTTCCCATGAGGCCTTTTCTTCTTTACAAAGACACACCCCCCCATAAGCTTAGCTACAATTTAATATAAGGCTATATACAAACTCTTCAGTGTAGTAAAAATACATAACAGCCTCAAAAAGGAAGAAACAGCTCATTTATTCTTCCTCTTACAGGGAATCTTTAAAGAGAAACGGCAACATTTTTCCCAAGGCAGAAAAGATTGTCAAGGCAGTGCTAAATCTCTTCCAGAGCTTTGACAAATACTGAACCAGCCTCACCGGGAGTGCTTCTGCCCTCAAGATTACTCTTAGAAGCAGAGAAAGGAACACACTTGCATTTTCACTATGCTGATTCACTGAACCTTTTGTACACATACACTTATGGGGGAAATGTTTGCTTCAGAGCTGGAAACCTTCCCAACCATGGTGACTGTCTCAGTCTGCCCGTGGTATCCTGGGCCACTGCACACACACTTTTAATACTAGAGACCATTTATGGAGCCCCGCTGTCCAAGAGGCACCAAGCCAAGCACTTCACACACATCTGCTTCAGTTCTTCCAACAACACTGTGCACTTTTAACTTTCAAACAGATGAGAGAAAAGAGGCTCCAAAAGGTTATTAATAATCCAGCCGTGTTCGCTCCCCACAAAGGCTGGCACTAGCTGTCCTTGGTATCCTCATGCCTAACCAGTAGAATTAACTCTTCAAATACCCTATGAAAAGTTTTACATCCCCAAGGATTTCAACCACGATATGGCTCAGCCCTCTCTAAGCTAGTTATTTCTCAGACCCTCCAAGTTTAATCTAGTTTACCCACAGACCTTCCAAGTTTCATTTTCTCAATCAGCACAGAAAACAAACTCCATGAGACCAGGGATTATCTCCAGCAGTGACCTATTTTTATCACTTGAAGAGGGGGGAAAAAAAAAAAAAAAAAGCCTGGCAGAGTAGGTATTCATTACAATTTGGTTGAATGAATGAACTATCTAGAAAATCTGGGCTGTGATGACAGCCAATTTGGACAACAGCATGAATGGAGGACTTGAATTATGCAGTTTGCTCATATTTCCAAATTGACTAGGTAATTATCTAAATTCAACTTTACAGATACAACTTACAGAGTATCTACTAGGATATCACCTATTAGTCTATGTAAACACGGGACTAAACAGTACATGGCCAATGAATCATTTATGTACAACTCTGCTGAGATAGCTTTATCTGTTGGAAAGAATAAAAGACAAGTAAGGACAGCTTTGCCAAAAAGAAGGTACATCAATTTGGCCAAAGTTACTTATCTCTTGTGTTAAGTTCTGAGGGAAAAGTGGATGGTTGTGGTATTTCAAGGTGATCTCTTGAAATTCTTTCAAATAACAAAATACCTGTCCTGTCAATTCAGAGATCCCCAAAGACTATCTCACAAACTTCCAGGAAATGTTACTGGTACATACGCCATCCTTCCATTCTAAAAATCCGCAGTGTGGTTCCATTCCAGCTCTCCCCCACAGGAATTGGGGAAATTCATTCCCATTATTCAAAGGCACAGAGAAATTACAGTGTGCACTGACTGGCAACTCCTAACATTAGTACCATCTTTGTCACCCAGTTACTCCACTTTCCCTTCATCTCTGTGCCCAACCATTCTGTCCATTGAAACAGTAACAACACAACTATGTTAAGTTTTTGTGTATGGTACCCCAGTGCCTAAGGATTTAGACCTAAAACAGGTAAGTAACATGACACCATCAGAAGTAAAAGATGTTGAAGAATTAAACACATAAATCAAGAAAATAAATTAGAACTAAGTCATAAGCAAGAAGGAAAATGAACACTACATACTTCGATGAGCTTCAATTATTAAAACTCTAATCTACTACGTGAAAGTCTTGAAGAAAAATGAATTTCCTCCTTGAATTAGTGGCCCAGGTAACTGTATTCCTTTTTTTATCAAGAAAAATATACTTTGATCACAGCAAACAATGAATATGCAGCACTATTCTACATAGTAAGATTCAATTAAATACTTCTTGAGTTAATGAATAAGTTTTCCCTGTCTAATAATATCTAGTGTGAATTTTTTAAATCCTAAAAAGAAAATAAGGCAGGGTAGAGGCAGTGCTCTATCTGTTTAATTTGATGAGTATCTGATATACCATTAATTGGTGTTTTTAAATGACAATCCTGACCTCAACTAGAGCTTCTCCAATAAAATTATTTACAGTTATAATAGACAGTCTTAAAGAGATAGACTTTCATGACAGACACTGCAAAAAAAATTTTTTAACCACTAAAAATCTTTTTTTTAGCCAATAGTTAATACCAATTACTTTCATTAGTCGTTAAGTTTAAAAAAACATAAAGAAGTAAAATAAATTTAAGCTCTGTACCAACTATTAAATCCATCAATTATCAAGCATAGGGATAATACAGTAATTTCATAATCTTTAATATTTTTTCCTATATTAATGAAGAGGAAAGGAGAATGTACACTGTCATTTATGGCCCTATTTAAGGAATAAGAATAAAAAGATTCGGACTTCTAACTGCAAGGAGTTTCACAGGAAAATCAAAAATCTATGTCCAACATTTTTCCTTTGGTACTTCTCCCATCTTGGGAGAGATCTAATTCCAAAGCCAATCAGAAGAGAAACCCTCTTCTTTTCCTTTCTTCCCCAGCTTCCCTGACTGATCACAACTCATTCTGAGTATACCTTTACTCAGTATCTCTTTCACATTAACGTATACAGGTTACAGTTTTATTATCTTTTTTTAACACAATACACTGGAACTGCAGCAGGAATACAGCTTATGTAAAAATCCACGTCATTGCACAGGGCAAGAGCTGAGTGAATGGCCATTGAGAGGTGGATGGGGTCCACATGGGAATAAACATCGGTCAGCTCCTAGTAAATGGCCAGTGTAGCCAGATGGTTGGCTGCACACTAAAAAAAATTGTGACCACACAGCAAAGGACTACAGAGAACAAAAATAGGCATTAAGCATCCTGTATTAAATATACACACTTGGGTGCCTGGATGGCTCAGTCAGTTAAGATACTGACTCTTGATTGCAGCTGGGGTGGAGCCCCAATGGGTTCTGTGCTTGCTGGGGAATCTGCTTGACATCTCTCTCCCTCTCCCTCTGCCCACCCTTGCAGGCACTAGAACTCTCTCTTAATCTCTCTCTCTAAAATCAATCAATCAATCTTTAAATACATGAAATACACTGCAATCTACGGGAATGGAATTTAACTTAACAGATGAAATAGTTGTAATAAAAATAATTAGGGATTAAAGTAAAAAAAAAATTAATGTATTTAAGGACAGAGTGGGCAAAAGTGATAATGTGCATTAATTTTTACAAACCAGCCCCAGTGGGAAAGAATCTTCACAATCCTGTAACAAGTTTTGGTGAGGATGTGGAATAAATTTCTGGTGGGAAGTGCTGCTGGTACAGCAGCTTTGGAAAAGTCCGGCAGGTTAAACATGGCATTACCATGCAACCCTGCAATTCTACTCCTAGGTGTATATATGCAAAGTAACCGAAAACAACTCCATGCAAAAACTGGTACATCAATGTTCACAGCAGCATTATTCATAATCACCAAAAAAGTCCACCCATGAGTGGATAAACCTATATATATTTTGACCTGGCCTCTTCACTTCTACTTTACTCTGCAGATACAATCATACATGTATGTAGATATATACAATGATGCTACTGCTGCCATTTGCAGGGACTGAAAACCCCCCACATAACCATTTATTTATTGCCATTACATAAATCACGATTCAGCCATACAATGCAATACCATATAGCCATTAAAAGGGGACTCTCCCTCCTGGTATGGCACAATTTATAGAAACTTAAGTATGCACAGAAAAAAAGAAAGCAAATATTACTGAAGAGACAAACTACATATATCTCCTTTCCTAATGCTCAACTTGAAAAATATTAAGAAGAAAAACAAGTTGGGGAGAACGGGACCAGGTTGCCACTTGCTGAGGATGAGGTTTCAAGCCTTCCCTCCAAGCCCAATAAAAAGTAATCTGTACCCTGTATCCAAAGTTACTTTATTTTTTTTTCACTCCATTACCTCGAAGTTAATTTGTCTTATTTATCACCCTGAAACAGACTGATTCAGTATCATTTTTCTAAGAAGCCAAGACTGTCACTAAGGGATACCTGGAAAAATTCCAGGCAAAGTTGATTCCCTTACTTCCCCTCTTACAATGAGACTGGACCCTTCCATTATCTGGGCTTGTAATCTAAATAACAGCATTTTTTATTTTATATAATGCACCAACTCCTTTCTCAATATTCGGCTTAGCAATATTTTCTGAAATTAAATCACTCTTGTGATTCAGGAAAGCCCTCCATGAAGGAGGAAGAAGATCTAGCCCAATGACTTGACTTTACAAAACTTCCTTTTTGATGGAGACAACCTAAATGCTTATCCATAGGGAGCTGTCTAAACAAATTATAAAACATAATGTATTTAGGGTGCTCCTGGCTGGCTCAGTCTGTAGAGCATGCGATTCTTGATCTCGGGGTTGTGAGTCCCAGCCTCAGGCTGACTATAGAAATTACTTAAAAATAAACAAATACAGTGAAATATTAGACATATTTTAAATCCACATGTACTTTATAGTTTTATTTTCTAAAACCCTATCTACTTTGGCCTAGCAGTAATTAAAACCGAATGAAGCAGTTTTGCATGTACTAACCGTTCTAAGAGATAATGCTGCGAAGAATAAACAATGTGCAAAACAACATGTAAGCTACCAGGCTTGCGTATGATACAGAATACACAAGTTTATACACATACAGTCTCTTTCTGGAAGGATTCATAGGAAACTTCAGTTGCCTCTAGGGAAGGCCACCAAGTGGCTGCGACCAACTTTTCACTATAAACTCCTGGCACCTTTGTAACGAACCGTGCGTTACTTTTCTGAAACTAAAAGCTATGAAGCAAAATGCCTTTTAAGAGGTATAAAGAACGAAGGCATAAGGAATGTGTAGTGCCATCACCCATCCCGAGCCCTCCCGAGGCTATCTCCCTGGGACTGCACAGCCTGGTGGGACCCGGTCTCGGCCTCAGAGAGCGCGCTACGAGGGACCCGGGCAGGTGCCAGCCGGCCACCCGCGTAAGGCAACCTCCTCCTCCCGCCACAGTTCCCAGGAGTCCATCCACCCCGCACCAAGAAACCTTCCCCTCCACTCGCAGCTTTATTAATATGGACCTTAAGTTTCCAACCGTCCATCAACCTAGAAAACAATTTCTACTAAATTTGTGTTTGCCTGGACACTTCCCAAATTAATATTCTGACCACTCCAGCTCACCTGGCTTATCAATGGCTAAGGGCGGGAAACTGTTTATAAAAATCCCACACGCCAAGGCTCACACATGCCGCGCCACAGAAAGCGGACTGCGAATTCCCTCCAAACCGTAGACAGCGATGCTGTTTACAAAGCGTTTCCACATACATCACCACGTTCGTGCCTTCACGGGCTTTAGTGTCAATCCTGGCAAATCCAACAGCTGCCAAATTGGATTTGTTAGTCTTCAAGAACTGTAGAGTCAGCACTAATTAATAAAACCGCTCTCAAAGGGCTTCTTTTCTACCTGCTCCGGGGGGCTGCGATTTCTCAGAAGTGACACCTCTGGGCATTCGGCACGCAGAGCGGCTCCCAAGCCACCACACCAGTGTGACACATTCCTTGTGGAAGCGAGGGAGAGGAGCTAGCCCTACTAGGTCCGGGTGTGCTCGCGCGCGCGCTGGGGAGGGGGCGAGCACGGAGCGGACTCGCGCGAGGACGTGGGAACGCCGCACGAGGCGGGACTCCATTTCCTCCACAGCGGCCGAGGTTGGGCGAACGCCCAGCCAACGGGGCAGCTGCTCCCGTGCCGGCGCGTTCCGCGCGCTCGAGAAATCCTCCGAGGTGATTCAGAGGTTCAGACTCCTGTGAGGGCCAACCGAGCTTGCAGCCCCGAGAGGCGCTATCAACCCGAACTCAGAAAAAGCCCGAGGCGCCGAGCTGACGCCAGCAATTTAGAAAGGTGACCCTCGGCCCATCTTGCCAGGGTAGGAGAGCGCAAAACGGATAAAGTTACAGCTCGCTAACACCCGCAGATGGAAAGTCGGGGTAGGGGGGCGCTCCCAGGGAGTCGGGCTGCTGAAGGGGGTGTGGCCGGTGGGGCTTTTTTGGGAGTGGGGGTGGAGGCGTGTCAGCCGGGCCCAGGGAGGCGCCTCCACTGCCTGGGAGGGTAGGCTAGGACCCCCGCGCGGGCTGCCGCGTGTCTGCAGCGCCCGCCACGCGCTCGCTCGCCGGCTCACCGGTGATGTCTAGGTACAGGTCGTCCTGGTGGTCCAGGCGGTGCAGTTCCTGCGACGTGGAGCTGCGGCTCTTCTTCACTCCTTGCGAGGACGCCGAGCAGCGCCGCGAGCAGGGGGGCGCGGCGGCCCAACTCGGCCGCCGCTCGCTCTTCCGCTTCATGGAGGCGGCCGCGGCCCGTCAGGGGGCCACGACCATGGCCCCGAGCGTCCGCTCGCCCGCCGAGGCCCCCGCCGGCCCCGCGCGCGGGCGCTCCGGGCGGCGGGCGCGGAACGGCGCTGCGGGGACGGCGGGCGCGGGTCGAGCCGGGCGGGAGGCGGCGGCGCTGGAGTCGGAGGAGGGGCCGGGCCCACCGCGCCTGCCCCGCTCCCTCCTGCGGCCGCCAAGGGACCCGCGCCGCAGCCCAGGCTACAGCGCCTCCTGCCGCCGCCGGCGCCCCCCAGCCCGCCCCCAGGTGCCCGCAGCCCGCTGGGGCGCCCGAGGCGACGGTGCTGCCGCCGGCGGCTGGGGCTGCCCGGGGTAACCGCGCGCGCCCACCGTAGCCGCGGACGCTGCTGCCGAAGCGCCGAAACACAGTCGGCCGCGGCTCCCGGGGACCCCAGGAGGGCTGTTCCGTGGAGCTTCATTCACAAAAAAGGGCCCACAACCCTCCTCGGGGCCCGCAGAATGGGGCTTTTCATTGGTCAGTGATGTGTGACGTCACGGAGACGGGGCCTTTTTACAGGCAGGTACGCGGTGACGCCATAAAGAAAAGTCTGAGTGGTTCCGCCAATCAAATATAAAAGTGTGCTCGCGACCCTCCGCCAGCCCCCAACTTTTGTTTTTTCTGTGTTCCTCTGGTGCCGAGACCCCAGGTCCCAACTTCCTTTAGTGAGTCGCCGAAGCTGTACACAGCCCCACCCTAGTAACTTGACTCCAGTTCTTTGGCATGTGTATTTTTAAAAGTATTTCAGGGTTTTCCTTGTAATCACGCCAAGTGAGAAGGATTCTTGCCCCGCTGCTGGCTTGGAAAAGAGTATGAGCTGATTAAATTGTTTTCTGCTCTGTAGACTTAAGGGAAAGGTGATACCACAACCGACCCACGATCCAAATCACCTACACTATTTACCGACCTATGGTATGCCCAGCATTCAAAAAGACTAAGCCAGGGCTGCTTAGGGGGTCGATAAACCTACGATGGAAACATGATATACCGTACGGTTTGTCTCGTATTTCCTCTTAGAATCCAGTACCCGCATTTAACTCAGTAATTTTATACACCAGTTGCTGAGTTTTTCTTATCTAAGGTGTCTACAGATCCAATTACCGAAGTATTGAAGCAAGTGACGAATTTAATTCTTGAACTTTCATCCTGCAAACTGGGGTCATATATTTTTCTTCTGGGTTAAAATAATGACTGATATTTCTGGAACTTAACCAAAACTCTCATTTTGGAGGGACTTTAAACAAATTTGCACAGTAGCATCTAAAAAGGTGAATAGACTGGAGGGCAATCTTTAGATTTCATAGCCCCGAACTTTACGTCTTGCAAGCCGTTCCTAATTTTTCACCAGCATTTTAACGTTTTATCCTGCGGTTCCGCAATCACTGCCAGCCTCTAGAAGAGAAAGAGGAGTTTGAGTCAGTCCCCCTAGAAGCGTCTCAGAAATGCAAATTTTGATGGAGTACTTCTCGGGTGGGGGGCTATTTGACTTCTATTGTTGAAGGCCTTTACCCTTTAGCGCTGCTAATTAAGGAGGAAAGGGGGCTGGGGAAAGAAGGTTCTGCATCACTGACTCAGCTGAACAGCCTGGAACTACAGATCAGCCACTTAGACCAGAAGCTTAGTAATCATGTTCTTTCATCCCCTGTTGCCCCTAAGGAAATCAGTGAAGGCCTTAAATTTAAAATGGTCTACCTGTTTGTCTTCTGGGGCAGCGATGAAGGGAAAGAATTGGGAGCTTGTGGAATGCTATGCAAATGAGTCGAAATTCAACAGAAACTTAGCCTCCCAGGTCCTCTGCTTTGACCGGAAATAGGAGGCCTTTCTGGCCTTAGGGGCTCAGCAGTAGGAAGGCCACCTTTTCCCATACTATCTGGGATTTTGCAGAAGTCTTTTGTTTTGTTTTGTTTACTGAGGTAAAATTGATATATAATGTTATATTAAGTTAAGGTGTAAACATAATGCTTTGATTTGATTTGCAAAATGATCACCACAGCAAGTCTAGTTAACATTGAGTAGGTCTTGTTTTGAATAGATAATCCATGAGAATTTTCTTGATCCCTAGCATGAAAGAAATTCAAATACCCCATGATATTCTATTTATTTGAGGGTGACTTATCTAAATGTCAAACTAAGATTGAAGTGCCAGTAAGTTCACTTACAGCAGTTCATTTTCTCCTTCAAACTTAAGTGTTAAGGCTGGAAATTCTAACAAAATGTCTATGATTCCAATAAAAGAAAATATAATAAATACAAATAATTATGCTGTGTGAGTATTTTCATGTTTTAGAAACAGAATTTTATGGTTTTGTTACTATAACATCATTAAGAGAGAAAATATATAATTACAGTTGGTAATTTTGCCAGAATGTCTTACATTCTTGGGAATAGGAAGTCCATACTCAAGTACACACATCAAAATTTCAAACCTTATTTGTATTTTGTTTTTAGGTCATGTTTAGGTAGTGGTAGAAAAGTGGTATTTCTTACTGATATTTGTGAATTCACTTGAGCAATTTGAGTCTTCCTGATGTTGAATAAGCCAATCTCTAGGCTCAGAAATTGGCCACAGGAAATGTAGTTTAGTTCATTTGGTTGATTGGTTAGTTCGTTGTTCACTGTTAGTCAATGGATCATAAAATTTTAGAGCTAGAAGGCACTTTTGGTCCAGGCTTCCCTTTCACGGTGAGGTTATGGGGATCCACAGAAGTGACAAGGACAGGGCTGGAGTGAGAACCTAAACACTGTCTTCAAGATTCCAGCTTGTCTTTCCCCAGCCTGTCTGAGCTTAGAGAACAGATGCATCTGGTTGTGATCTTCAGCATTACGGGCAACATGGTAAAAAACAAAACAAGGAGGGAAGGGATTCTCTATATTCCTTTCTCCCAGGTAAATTCACCCTGAAAAGAATTCAGTTGTGGAACATTTACTTTTCTTTCTTTCTTTTTTTTTGGAGGGGGGGGGCATTTTCTGATATGTATATTTAAAGATAAGTCATACTCTGAAAGTTTGAAATCTTAACCTAAAATGAGAAGAAACTGGTTCATAGATACATTATGTTAAAATTTCAAGGCTTCTCCGGGTACCTGGGTAGCTCAGATGGTTAAGCCTCTGCCTTCAGCTCAGGTCATGATCTCCAGGTCCTGGGACTAAGCCCAGCTTCAGGCTTCCAGCTCAGTGAGGAGTCTGCTTCTCCTCCTTCCCTCTGCTTGCTGCTCTCTCTCTATCTCTCTCTCAAATGAATAAATTTTTTAAAAAATCTTTAAAAATTTCTAATGATGAGGGCACTTGGCTGGCTCAGCAGGTAGAACATGTAACTCTTGATCTCAGGGTTTTAAATTTGACCCCATGTTGGGTGTAGAGATTACTTAAAAATAAAAATCTTTAAAACAATTTTTTTAATGATACTAAATTTCAATTTCAAATGATAAGTAAATTATAGCTTAATGATAGGAAGATAAATAATTTAAATAAGGTCAAATTTCCATAAACCTAGAGGGTTTAGGTAGCTGGTATGTGGGAAAAAGGACACACACTAAAATCTTCACTAGCATTTTTTTTTAAAGTTGGTTTGGGGGCACATGGCTGGCTTAGTCTGTAGAGCATGCAATTCTTGATCTCAGGGTTGTTAAGCTCGAGCCCCAAGTTGAGTGTAGAGATTACTTAAAAATAAAATTTAAAAGAAGAGTTGGTTTTATTTTATTGGATATTCTGGTAATCTCAGCATTAATCTGAAATCCCCCATGTTCCTGACCCTGAGACTGAAAATCTCTTAGAATTGTAAAAAGGGGAGAAAATGGATTATTTATTAAGCTATCACCACATGTTGTACACAGGTGATAGGGGCTTCACACAAATGCCCTGTTAAATATTATCATTTTTATTTTGTAGATGAGGAATCCCTCATTTGTCAGGTCAAGCCAGTTATCCTAGGTCCTACAGTGAATTTGGTTTGAAAATCCGTGGCTCTTTCCTGGGGTCAGCACCATTCTTCACAGGTTAAGGATAGGGTTTGAAGGGACCTTTCCTTGTAGGTCCATTTTTGAAATAACCTGTATAGTTGTGTAAATGTCATACAGTTTGATGATTTTTTTTTTTTTTTTGGACCTCAGATCACATGTTAACGTAGTTTTTTTTGTTGTTTTGTTTTGTTTTGTTTTTGTCAGAGAAAGGGAGAGAGAGAGAGAGAGAGAGAGAGAGAGAGCACGAGAAGGGAGAGGGGCAAGCAGAGAGAGAAGCAGGCTCCCTGCAAGGCAAGGAACCTGAAACGGACTCAATCCCAGAACCCTGGGATCATGACCCCAGCCAAAGGTAGATGCTTAACCAACAAAGCCACCCGGGTGTCCCATAACACTGCAGATTTTTAAAACAATATTCCTGATATTAATTTGGGATTTGAAGTTAGGTACACTTCCTCCCACACAACAACAATAATTATAATAATGGACTGCTGGGATGGAAGGTGCTAGAAAATGGTGAGGATTCTGGTTATACTGAGTCTTGAGATTAGAGAATGACTAAGAATGCTTTCACCCCAAAACCTACGCCTGTGCCTGGGGCACCGAGTGAGCAGGGCCTAGCTCATTCTCACTTCACCTTTTGAAAAATGCTAACACACATCTGACTTATTGTCAGATGTTCATTGTATCAGTACAGTAGAGTTTAGTAACCTGGGAGAAATGGAAAAGCATGCATGAGGATCAGCAGGCTATCCTTGGCTAAATGTTTCTACCAAGACTGAATGAATATACATGCTCATCCTCCTCATCAGTAGCTTCTTAAATGTAGGTATAATTTTGTGATAGTGGCTTTTTAACTCAAATATTATTGAGTAGGAGATTTTTCTTTTTCTTTGTTTTTATCCCAAATGACTAAATAATGCATGAATGTGTCTGTATTTTTTAGAAATATAAATAAAAATCAAATATATTTGATATTTACTTATATATGTGTGTAAATATTTAATATATACTACATATGTGTGTGTGTGTATACCAAAAAAGCTCTCCTTCACCCCCATACTCCAATCCTATCCTCATAAATAACCACCTTTAACAGTCTGTATTCAGGGGTGCCTGGGTGGCTCAGTTGGTTAAGTGTCTGCCTTTGGCTCAGGTCATGATCCCAGGATCCTTGGATTGAGCCCTGTGTTCCTTGGGCTCCCTGCTCAGTGGGGAGTCCGTTTCTCCCTCTTCCTCACTTTCTACCCCTTTCCCTGCTCATGCTCTGTCTCTTGCTTTCTCTCTCATATAAATCAAATAAAAATAAACAGTCTGTATTTAGATTTAAAATTTTTTAAATAAATTGTTTCATAGTATGCATATTGTTCTGTGAAGTGAGGTTTTTTGGGGGGGGTTGTTTGTTTTACCTAATACTGGATCCTGAACATTTTCCTTGGCAGTCTTTATAGCCAACTTCATTCACTCTAATGGGTGCATGGATTTCTCTTTTATGTTTTCCATAATTTATTTTCCTATGGATAGACATTCAGGTTGTATTCGGTGGGGGCACTATTACAAACAGTCCTGCATTGAATATCCTAACATATGTATATCCAGAGAAGGTGGAATTGCTGGATTGAAGAGTATCTGTTTTTTAAATTTTGCTGGACACCAATAATATTTTAGAGTACCTGTTTTTGTACACCCCGTGATCACTAGATATAACCAATATTTTAAGTTTGAGAAGAAAAAGTAATAGCTTATTGTAATTTTCATTGTATTTCTCTGATCACTAGTAAAGCTGAGCATGTTACTATATTTATGTTACTACTAAAGTTTTATGTGTTTTAATGTCTGATCAATTCAACCAGTCCTTTTTTAAGATTTTTTTTTCAAGATTTTATTTATTTATTTATTTATTTATTTTAAGATTTTATTTATTTATTTATTTGACAGAGAGAAATCACAAGTAGATGGAGAGGCAGACAGAGAGAGACAGAGGGAAGCAGGCTCCCCACTGAGCAGAGAGCCCGATGCGGGACTCGATCCCAGCACCCTGAGATCATGACCTGAGCCGAAGGCAGCGGCTTAAACCACTGAGCCACCCAGGCGCCCCAGATTTTATTTTTAAGTAATGTCTCCACCCACTGTGGGGCTTGAGCTAATAACCAAGAGATCAAGAGTCACAGACTCCCCTGACTGGTAAGGGAAAAGTCTATCTTGGAATTTATTTAAGTCCTTTCTTACTTCAATAAGTAAACCATCATAGGCTTATTATGAGCATGATTTTTTGTATTGTTCTTTGATCCTACCACTGTTACTAGAAGACAGTATGGCCTAAATTCATAGGAATGCAAACAATTTTCACTAAACATAGACTTCTGAGCTTCTTTTGTTCACAAGGGAGATAGTATTTTAAATTACTGTCCAGACTAATTTCAGTTCCTCCTCTTTGCTTCTTACAAGGCCCAGAGGCCTACTGGGGCAAAAGAAATTATACCTATTACTGGCTGACCAAAGCAGAATCTACTACATCTGGGACACTTTCATTTACACCAAGGCCCAACAGAACTTTGGAACTAAACTAAACTAACTCTTTTCTTTATCTTAGTCTGGAGTTTGGGGCAGTGCAGTCTCTCGTTACCTCATTTTGTAAGCTCTAGGGCACCATAAGGATTGTGATTTCAGCTACAGTAATTTCCTGCTATATTTACTTAGAGTTGGCTTTTAAAAAATTGAGATATAATTAACATGCAGTAGAAGCTAAGATTTGGATGTTAGTTCAGTGGGTTTTAAAACTATTTGCACCTGTGTAACCACCACCCAAAATAAGATACAGAATCAGTGGTCCTTACAGAAATACCATCCATGCAAACGTAAGCATGAATCCTATGCCAAACCCATGCCCAGACCAACCCCCTTGCCATTCCAATCCATCTGCCACCCTTCCTTGGCCCCTGCTTGATGCCATCCATCTCACCCCTGACACCCCTTTGGCACCATACCTCAGCTTCAGAACATTCCCTCCCACTCACTCTGACTGAATGGGACAGGCTACCTGGCTGGGGTCTTGGTCCTCTTCCTCAGATGGCACTGAGCTACAAATTTGTTGCAGACCCAAGTTGGTGGGTCTAAAGCAAATTGTCCCTGCATTTTGGCCCTAGCTGCCAGCCCCACTCCACCAGACCTCCTCCCATGGGGCTTGAGAGTGGTAGAACTGAGCGGGCTGTGGGTAGTAATCAACAGAGATAATCAGGTAATGTGAAGTAGCTAATAGCCTCCTTCACCTTCACTACACACATTTGTCTTTCCAATTGCTGCAGGACAAGAAAGACATCCCTTGTCTGACTCTGCCCTTATCCACACAGTTAGAAGTAAATTAAAGGCATCAATTTCAAGTCACTTCTGTAGCTGCAGAAGTGTAAAAGCAATTTATTCTTTATCTCCTGTTGTGTCTGGGAGAATATTTCCTGAAAAGAATTTAGATGAGAACTAGCCAGCAATTCCAATATATTGAGTGGTTTTTCTGTCTTTTTGTTACAAATTTTCTTGTCTATGAAGAGATCCTAGCCCAGTCTTGTTTTTCCCTCTCACCCACTATTTTCCATAGGAATAGGGAGGACAGTAAAGATTAAAATGCACATTCTTATTTGGTGGGAGGATTTTACTATCTTTTTTTTTCCCCTTCTTCAATAATATCAGGGCACAAATGGACAAATTAAGTTGGATTCTCCATCAATTTCATTTTTTAAGATTTATTTATTTATTTGAGAGTGGGGGGAGGGAGAGTTTCAGGCCGACTCCCTGCAACACAGGGCTTGATCTGACCCTGAGATCAGGACCCTGAGATCATGACCTGAGCTGAAACCAAGAGTCCTGTGCTTAACTGACTGTACCACCTACGCGGCCCTAATTTCATTTTTAAACGCAGATTCAACTGAGCAGTCAACTGTTTTATCCAAAGTTAGGGGCTATACAAAAGACAAAAACAGAAAGCTGAAATGACCCATAATATAGGCAGTCAGCTTCTAGAAATCGTCCATAAAAGTGAATTATCATTTAATAATATTTATGGAAAGAAAAGCAATTATGTTTTCACGTTTAACGTAGTAATGTAATCCTTTTAGCTTATGTACTACTAAATATTATATAAAAAAGAACATGTTTCTGACTTCAATCTAGCTGCCAAAATGACAGTACAATATGTTTATAAGTGAAGAGTTTGCAGATCAAACTTGTGCTTTGGCCAGCATGTCCATTTCCTGGCCCATGCTCGATGCTGTTCCATAGTAAACTTTCAAAATGGCAAATCTAATCATATCATTTTATCAACTAAAATGTTCTAACAACTCCCTGCCCCATTTAGAGAGTCTTGAATTTATCTTCTGGACCATCCTACACATTTCTATGAGAGTCATTGTTATTATTATTTTAGTTCAGTTTGAAAATTTCAAAACTATAAGTTAATTTAGTGGGGAAATCTTAATATCTGAACCATTTGAAAAAATGTTCCAGACATCATAACTGCTCCCCTAAGAAGGGGGACATTTTCCTACATAACCATAATGTTATTGTCAAATTCAGGAAATTTAACATTCCTACAGTACAGTTATCAAATATTTCATGGTCTGTCTTCACAATTCACCAATTATCCTAATAATGTCCTTTTGAGCATTTTTCTCCCTGACCCAGGAAGCAGTCCTTTTTCTAACAATTAGCCCAAGGATGTTCATTTTTGCAGTTTCCAGCCCTGATGGTGTGTTCTTGATATGTCAGGTTAGGAGATCCAAGATGAAGTTTGCCTTTTTCTGGATAATTATGAACTTTGATCACCGGGTTCATTAAGTTGTTACCTGCCAGTTTTTTCCACTAAAAAGGTGTAACTTTTCCTCTTGCAATTAATAATTTGTGGGGAGATACTTTAAGACCACAAACTTCCACCCAGTGGTTTAGTATACATTGATGATTCTGAATCAGTTGTTACTATAATGGTACAGACTGGCGACTTTCTAATTATGTTCTACATTTATTAATTGGCATTCTTTGGGAAGAGGAGTGCTTTTTTATTTATATGTATGTACAATGTATGTATACGTATGGATGGATGGGTGATTATTAATTATTCATATCCTGTTTTCTATAATGGGTTATAATCCCATAGTGTCATTATATATTTTGATGCCCAAATTGTCCCAGATTTGACTAGTGGATGGCACTTCATATTAGTTTCTTTGTCCTGTTGACATGCCCCATCAATTTTTTAATGTGTTCTTACTTTCTGGCCCAAGATGTTCCAGGTTTAACTTGTCCTTTCCTTGACTCCACCCTGGAGTCAGTTATTCCTTTAGGAAGGTCTGGTTCTCTCCACTGGGATCATGGTATTTAGAAAGCATTCAAGGTCTCTGAGACCTGACTCTGGCCTCATCAAGGCAGCAATTCCTTCCCTGCATTGTCTGCACAGCCACATACCTTTCCAGAGTCCCCAAAGGGCTGTGCTCCTCTCTAATCTTGCACTTTCTGTGTCCTCTTTCTGGAGGCTCTTGCCACCACTTTTCTTATACTTTTCTTACTCTTTTTCACAACTGTTCAAGTATTAACTGCTGTGTGATGTTCTCTGACCACCTCAGAATCCCACCTGACCTGTGCTGCTGGCAGCACGTACTCTGTAACTCCCTCTCACATGATAAGGAAAATAGCATCTCGTTTTTGTTTTGTTTCTAAGTATCTTTTCTTTTCTTTTTAAATAATCTCTATACCCAACATGGAGGCTCAAACTCAGAACCCTGAGATCAAGAGTCACATGCGCTGCCCATCTCATTGTTCTGATTTACATTTGCCTGATTACTGGTGTGAGCCTATTTGCTTTCTGTGTGGGAAATAGAAAATAATACTGTTCAAGAGGACAGGAGAACTGGCATTATAAAGCAATGAGGTTGATAGTCTTTGCTGAACTGGGTTTTTAGTTGAGTCTTCTGTAAGTATCTGTAATGTAGAGAAGGTTGTAATGCAATGACAATTTGATTATTACTTATAAAAATAACTATTTATTAAGTAGATAATACATCCACCTGGCTCAAAATTCAGTATTTTTGTATCCAGGTATAGTCTCATGTCTGTTATTATATACCCTATGAGTGGTTCACTTTTATATCTTAAAACAAAATAACATAAACAAACTTACATAATGAATTTTATAATTTTTACTGTAGCATATAGATTCTAAATAAATATATAGAATAATATCTCAGTGGGGTGCCTGGCTGGCTCAGTTGGCATCTGCCTTTGGCTCAGGTCATGATCCTGGAGACCAGGGATTCAGCCCCCTACCATCAAGGCTCCCTGCTCACTGAGGAGTCTGCTTCCTCTGCCCTTCTCCCTGTTCCTTCTCTCTGTCTCTCTCGCTCACTCTCTCTCAAATAAATAAATAAAATCTTTTTTAAAAAAATAATTTATCAATATTAGTAAATGAATATGTTTTCTTTCCACAAAGTAGCGGAAAGATGCTTAAATTATTTCTCTTTGGTCAAAGGTCTCTTTGCCAGAATGGTTCTAATACTATATTTTATTTTCCTAATTATACAACATACATGGATCATGGTTTCCAGTATTTTTTTTATTAAGGTATAACTGACATAACATTATATTAGTTTCAGGTATATAATATAATGATTTGATATTTGTATATATTGCAAAATGATCATCATAATCAGTCCAGTTAACACTATCACCATACATAGTTATAAAATTTGATTTTCTTGTGATGAGAATTTTCAAGATCCACTCTCAGCTCTTGTCAAATATACAGTAAGGTGGGGTGCCTCGGTGGCTCAGTTGGTTAAGTACCAACTCCTGATTGCAGCTTGGGTCACAATCTCAGGTTGTTAGGTGGAGAATCAAGCTCCACATGGATCCCCACATCCAGCCCTTCACTGGGCTCTGCCCTGGGTGTGGAGCCTGTGGCTCTCTCTCTCCTTCTCCTTCTGCCCCTCCCCCCCTCTCTTAAAAAAATGCAGTAAGGTATTATTTAAAGATTTTCTTTATTAATTATTTTAGAGCAAGAGAATTGGGGAAGAGGGGGCTAAGGAGGGGAGTGGAAGGAAAGACAGAGTGGCAGGGAGGGAGAGGGACAAGGAGGCTTTACACTGAGCATGGAACTGGCACAGGGCTCAATCCCCTGATGGAGATCATAACCTGAGCCTAAATCAAGAGTCCGGCACTCAAGAGCCTGAGCCACCCAGGTACTCCACAGTAAAGTATTATTAACTACAGTCATCTATGCATGATATTCCTATGACTTATTTTAAAACTGGAAATTGTACTTTTTGACCCATTTCACCCATTTTGCCTACCCATGCCACAGGCAACCAACTGTCTGCTCTCTGTATTCATGAACTTGGTTTTTGTTTTGTTTTTTTGTTTTTTTAATATTTTATTTATTTGAGAGAGACAGAGATAGTGAGAAGGAGCAAGAGTGGGAAGGAGGGGGAGAAGCAGACTCCCCACTGAGCAGGGAGCCCAGGGTGGGGCTCCATCCCAGGACCCCAGGACCCCAGGACCATGAACTGAGCTGAAGGCAGACATTTAACTGGACTGAGTTCAGGGGCCCTGAACTTGGTTTTGTTTTAAAATTTTACATATAAATGAGAGAATGAAGTATTTATCTCTTTTTATCTAACCTATTTCAGTTAGTATAATGCCCTCAAGTTCCATCCTTGTAAACAGCAAATAGCAAGATTTCATTCTTTCTTTGGCTAAGTAATATTCCATTGAGTATGTGCACGTATATGTGTGTGTGTATACACACACACACACACACACACACACACACACACGATGCATTTTCTTTATCCATTCATCCTTTGATGGACACTTTAGGTTGCTTCTAAGTCTTGACCATTGTAAATCATGCTACAATGTATACGAAAGTACAGATATCTTTTTGAGTTTGTGTTTTCATTTTTTTTTTAATAAATAATCTGAAGTATAATTGCTGGATCTTAATGTAGCTCTCCTTTCAGTTTTTTGAAGAATCTCCATACTCTTTTCCATAGTGCCTGCACCAATTACATTCTCACCAAGTACTTGAGAGATCCCTCTTCTCCACATCCTTGCCAACACTGTTACTTCTTGTTTTTGTTTTTTTTTATTTTAGCCATTCTGATAGGTGTGAGGTGATATCTCATTGTGGTTTTGATTTCCATTTTCCTGATGATAGGTGGTATTGATCATCTCTTCATGTACCCATTGTCCATCTGTTTGTCTTTGGAAAAATATATTCTGCAATATACTTTTTTAAAAATTTTTTTAAAGTGGTTTTTTTTTTTTTTTTAATTTGGCAGAGAAAGAGATCACAAGTAGGCAGAGAGGTAGGCAGAAAGAGAGTGGGGGAAGCAGGCCCCCTGCCGAGCAGAGAGCCCAGATGTGGGGCTCTATCCCAGGACCCTAAGATCATGACCTGAGCTGAAGGCAGAGGCTTAACTCACTGAGCCACCCAGATGCCCCTATTATTATTATTATTTCAGTTTTGTTTTTATGTAATCTCTATATCCAACATGGTATTCAGGCATACAGGCTTGAGATCAAGAGTCACATGGTCTACCAACGAGCCAGCCAGGCACCCCTCCAATACATTTTTTTGTTTTTGTTGTTTTGTTTTAGTATTAGTTTCAGGGGTAGAATTTAGTGATTTATCACTTATGTATAATACCCTGTGCTCAATAATAACAAGTGCTCTACTTACTTAATCCCCATCACCCATTTACCCCATACTCCACCCACCTCCCCTCTAGCAACCCTGTTTTTTTCCCCAGTTAAGAGTCTCTTACAGGGTGCCTGGGTGGCTCAGGTGGTTAAGCCGCTGCCTTCAGCTCAGGTCGTGATCTCAGGGTCCTGGGATCGAGTCCCGCATCCGGCTCTCTGCAGGGAGCCTGCTTCCTCCTCTCTCTCTCTGCCTCCTCTCTCTCTCTGCCTGCCTCTCTGCCTACTTGTGATCTCTCTCTGTCAAATAAATAATAAAATCTTAAAAAAAAAAGAGTTTCTTACAGTTTGCCTTCCTCTCTGTTTTTATTTATTTTATTTTTCCTTCCCTTCCCCTATGTTCATTTGTTCTGTTCTTAAATTCCACATATGAGTGAGATCATAAGGTATTTGTCTGTCTCTGATTTATTTCACTGAGCATTATACTCTCTAGCTCCATTCATGTTGTTGCAGATGGCAAGATTTCATACTTTTTGATGGCTGAATAATATTCCATTGTATATAGATATCACATCTTCTTTATCCATTCATCAGTCAATGGACATTTGGGCTCTTTTGGCTATTGTGGATAGTCCTGCTATAAACATTGGGATGCATGTGCCCCTTCAAATCACTATTTTTATATCCTTTGGATAAATAGTAGAGCAATTGCTGGGTCATAGGGTAGCCCTCTTTTTAATGTTTTGAGGAACCTCCATACTGTTTTCCAGAGTGGCTGCACCAGTTTACATTCCCACCAACACTGTTAGAGGTAGTAATTCTCCATATCCTCACCAACATCTATTGTTCCTGAGTCATTAATCTTCCAATGCATTTTTTAAAAAATATTTTATTTATTTATTTGACAGACAGAGATCACAGGTAGGCAGAAAGGCAGGCAGAGAGAGAGGAGGAAGCAGGCTCCCTGTTGAGCAAAGAGCCCGATGAAGGGCTCAATCCCAGGACCCTGAGATCATGACCTGAACCAAAGGCAGAGGCTTTAACCCACTGAGCCACCCAGGCGCCCCCCCTCCAGTGCATTTTTGAAAGGATTTCTTTGCTTTGTTTTCCTTTTGTGTGGCATACAGCTCTAATTGACAGGAGGCCCTCATACTGTTGTTCATACAGATATGAACAACAAAATATCAAAATATGAGCTTTCAGTCTAGAAAAATGGAGAGAAAAGTATACTGGTTTAAGCAGAAAGAATGACGAATGTTGTGCTTATGAGAGATTTTTGCATGTTTTTGGAATTATGAAGCTATTCTTTGTTTACATCAAGTTAGTAAATACATTCACATGTGGCATTTTAAGTCTTTAGGAGTCAAAGTCTGGAAATGTCAGTGATTACAGGCTGCTCTCAGAGTAAAGTTAAATAATAGAGCTGGAGTGATTTTCTTTTTCTTTTTTTTTTTTTTTTGGAGTGATTTCTAAAGAAATCTTAAAAATTCTCTGAGTGCTTACCTGTTTTTAAAAAGGGTATAGAAGATTGGCATAATATTAAAAATAATTTTTTAGAAACAAGTTTTACTTCCATAAGAGCTTTGATCAAATACCTCATCATGATGAATAAGGCTAATTACACTGTGGTTCTTGTGAGCTGCTTTTAAAAATTCATGTGCCAACCTCTGAGCACTCCAATCTCCTGCCTTCCCCTCCAAGACCTTCAAGTCACTGGGAGGTTTTCTGCACCCTGTTTATCATTTACTACCCTATTTTATTAGTTGCCCTGATACTCTTCCCGCCTTCCCTAGATATATTCTGAATGATTAAAGGCAAAGATTCTGCCATATCTGTCCTTTAAATTTCCCATAATACCTAATGTGATTGGCCCTGGAAAACATCTTCTCCCTAACTATCAGACCATATCACCTGTAAAGCAGTACTGCAGCCCAGATCCCAACAAGAAAGACATCCCTGTGTTGACGTTCTAGGAGGGAACTGAATGTACAGCTTAGTAAACCTACATGTTTTAAAGGTGTAAAAATTGCTTTTCCACTTTCCATGTATAAATGTAAAACCGTCAGGGTGCCTGGGTGGTTCCGTCAGTTAAGCGTCTGCCTTCAGCTCAGGTCGCAATCCCGGAGTCCTGGGATCAAGCCCAGAGGTGGGTTCCCTGCTCAACAGAGAGCCTGCTTCTCCCTCTCCCTCTGCCTTACCCTTCTGACCCCCCTCCCCGGCTTGTGCTCCCTCTCTCTCTCTCTCGTTCTCGCTCTCACTGTCTCTCAAATAAATCTTAAGAAAAAAAAAAAGTAACATTGTGGACTGCCTTCTTTTTCAACATTTGTGCTGTAAAGGCAATTATTGGACAATAAAGGTACAACCTGATTAATACATCTACAAAACAGGCTATGATATATTCATATCTGTGTGTATGTGTATGTATATATATATATTCATGTGTGTGTATGTGTGTATATACACACACAGGTATATATATATATGCATATACACACACACATATACACAGAGACATATATATTCAATTTCAATGTACTGTACACCATTTAAGACTACAAAAGGTACTGGGGCTCCTGGCTGGCTCAGTCAGTTAAGCATCTGCCTTTGGCTCAGGTCTTGATCCTGGGGTCATGAGATTGAGCCCCATGTCGGGTTCCCTACTCAATGGAGAGCCTGCTTCTTCCTCTCCCTCTACCCCTGCCCCCTGCCACTCATGCTCTCTCTCCTTCTCAAATACATACATACATACATACATACATACATACAAAAGGTACAAAGAATGATACAACAGATAGCCCTGTACCCAACTACCTCACTTTAGAAATGAAATTTTGCCAACCCAGCCAAACCCCATTTCTGTGCCCACTAATCACCTCCCCCTTCATTCCCTTGAAGATGTTCATTTTCCTTAATTAGCTGTTTACCACTGCCTTGCATTTCTTTAAAACTGTAAGACATATGTAGGTATCTTTAAATAATATATACTTTTTAAAACTTTATGCCACAATTAATTCATCTATTCTCCTGGTAATAGGCATTTAGGATGTCTCCAGATTATAGTGATGACAAACAATGTCGTTGTGGATATTTTTGTGCATTTCATCTACTTTATATAAGACTGACTCTAGAGCTATACACGTTTTCTATTTTACTAGATATTGTTAAATTGCTCTGCAAATTTTTTCTCTAGTTTATGTTCTGTGAGTGTGTGAGAATACCCATGACTCTATCCTCAACACTTGTCATCATACTTTTTATTTTTTGCCAAACTCCCGAGTATAAAATAGTTTATCACTGTGATTTTAATTTGCAAGTCTTTTAATTACTAGTGAAGTTGGACATTTTTCCTGTTTATTAGGCACCTCTGAGATTTTTCCCTATGAATTTATAGTTGTGTACCAAAGAATGTGGTCTTCCCTCAAAAGAGGTCTGGCCTTTGCCCTTAGCTTCTTAGAGATAATCCCTAAACTCTTGGAATGTCACTCCTGATAGGAGTGGACTTGCCTGAGGTCATGCCAGACAGACTAATGATACTGTGATTGAAAAATAGTCGTTTACAAAATTACATTCATGTATTTGTCTTTTCTTGTGAATAATTAACTATACCGCACCACTTACTAATTAATACTCTGTCCTTTCTCCATTTAATCTGCAGCATATGTTAAGTGTGTCTATATGTGTTTGTCCGTTTCTGAGCTTTCTACTCTATTCCATGCCTCTCGATATATACATATGCCCTGCCAATTTCACACCATCTTCATTGTTATGGCTTTAGCCTGCATTTTGATTTCTCATAGAACATGTCACCTCTTGCCTCTTGTTCTTCAGGAATGTCTTAGCTTTTGCTCTTTTTTTTTTTTTTTAAGATTTTATTTATTTGACAGAGACAGAGAGATCACAAGCAGGCAGAGAAGCAGGCAGAGAGAAAGTGGGGGAGGAAGCAGTCCCCCTGCTGAGCAGAGAGCCTGATATAGGGCTTGATCCCAGGACCCCGAGATCATGACCTGAGCTGAACACAGATGCGTAACTGACTGAGCCATCCAGGCACGCCAGTTTTATTATTTTTGATTGAAATTATTATTTTTTAACAGTTTTTAAATTTTTTTATAATCATATATTATTAGCCCCAGGAGTACAGGTCTGTGAATCACCAGGTTTACAGGTTTACACACTTCACAGCACTCATCATAGCATATACCCTCCCCATGTCCATAACCCAACCACCCTCTCCCTACGCCCTTCCCCCGCCAACCCTCAGTTTGTTTTGTGAGATTAAGAGTCTCTTATGGTTTGTCTCCCTCCCAATCCCATTCTTGTTTCATTTATTCTTTTATTACCCCCCAGCCCCCCAACATTGCATCTCCACTTTCTCATATCCGGGAGATCATATAACAGTTGTCTTTCTTCGATTGACTTATTTTGCTAAGCGAAATACCCTCTAGTTCCATCCACGTTGTCGCAAATGGCACGATTTTATTTCTTTTGATGGCTGCATAGTATTCCATTGTGTGTGTGTGTGTGTGTGTGTGTGTGTATACACCACATATTCTTTATCCATTCATCTGATGATGGACATCTAGGTTCTTTCCATAATTTGGCTATTGTGGACATTGCTGCTATAAACCTGTGCCCCTTCGGATCACTATGTTTGTATCTTTAGGGTAAATACCCTGTAGTGCTATTTCTGGGTCATAGGGTAGCTCTATTTTCAACTTTTTGAGGAACTTCTACGCTGTTTTCCAGAGTGGTTGCACCAGCTTGCATTCCCACCAATAATATAGGAGGGTTCGCCTTTCTTCACATCCTTGCCAGCATCTGTCATTCCCTGACTTGTTATTTTAGCCATTCTTTTTTTTTTTTTTAAGATTTTATTTATTTATTTGTCATAGAGAGAGAAGTGAGAGCAAACACAGGCAGACAGAGTGGCCGACAGAGGCAGAGGGAGAAGCAGGCTCCCCGCCAAGCAAGGAGCCCGATGCGGGACTCGATCCCAGGACGCTGGGATCATGACCTGAGCCAAAGGCTCAACCAACTGAGCCACCCAGGCGTCCCTATTTTAGCCATTCTGACTGATGTGAGGTGGTATCTCATTGTGGTTTTGATTTGTATTTCCCTGATGCTGAGTCATGTGGAGCACTTTTTCATGTGTCTGTTAGGCTTCTGGATGTCTTCTTTGCAGAAATGTCTGTTCATGTCCTCTGCCCATTTCTTGATTGGATTATTTGTTGAGTGTGAGTTTGATAAACTCTTTATAGATTTTGGATACTAGCCCTTTATCTAATATGTCGTTTGCAAATATCTTCTCCCATTCTGTCAGTTGTCTTTTGGTTTTGTTAACTGTTTCCTTTGCTGTGCAAAAGCTTTTCATCTTGATGAAGTCCCAGTAGTTCATTTTTGCTCTTGTTTCCCTTGCCTTTGGTGATGTTCCTAGGAAGAAGTTGCTGTGGCTGAGGTGGAAGAGGTTGCTGCCTGTGTTCTCAAGGATTTTGATGGATTCCTTTCTCACACTGAGGTCCTTCATTCATTTTGAGTCTATTTTCTTGTGTGGTATAAGGAAATGGTCCAGTTTCATTCTTTTGCATGTGACTGTCCAACTTTCCCAACACCATTTGTTGAAGAGGTTGTCTTTTTTCCATTGGACATTCTTTCCTGCTTTGTTGAAGATTAGTTGACCATAGAGTTGAGGGTCTATTTCTGGGCTCTCTATTCTGTTCCATTGATCTATGGATTTGTTTTTGTGTCCGTACCATACTGTCTTGATGATGACAGCTTCGTAATAGTGCTTGAAATCTGGAATTGTGATGCCACCAACTTTGGCTTTCTTTTTCAATATTCCCCTGGCTTTCAAGGTCTTTTCTGGTTCCATATAAATTTTAGGATTATTTGTTCCATTTCTTTGAAAAAAATGGATGGTATTTTGATAGGAATTGCATTAAATGTGTAGATTGCTTTAGGTAGCATAGACATTTTCACAATATTTGTTCTTTCAATCCAGGAGCATGTAACATTTTTCCATTTCTTTGTGTCTTCCTCAATTTCTTTCGTAAGTATGTCATAGTTTTTGAGTATAGACTTTTTTTGCCTCTTTGGTTAGGTTTATTCCTAGGTATCTTATGGTTTTGGTTGCAATTGTAAATGGGACTGACTCCTTAATTTCTCTTTCTTCTGTCTTGTTGTTGGTGTAAAGAAATGCAACTGCTTTCTGTGCATTGATTTTATATCCTGACACTTTTCTGAATTCCTCTACAAGTTCTAGCAGATTTGGAGTGGTCTTTGGGTTTTCCACATAAAGTATCATAGCATCTGCAAGAAGTGATAGTTTGACTTCTTCTATGCTGATTTAGATGCCTTTAATTTCTTTTCATTGTCTGATTGCTGAGGCTAGGACTTCTAGTACTATGTTGAATGGCAGTGGTGATAACGGACATCCCCGCCGTGTTCCTGACCTTAGCGGAAAAGCTCAGTTTTCTCCATCGAGAATGATATTTGTGGTGGGTTTTTCTTTTTTTCTTTTTTAACTATTTCTTTTTTTTTTTTAAGATTTTATTTATTTATTTGACAGAGAGATAACAAGTAGGCACAGAGGCCACAAGTAGGCAGAGAGGCAGGCAGAGAGAGGGGGAAGCAGTCTCCCCACTGAGCAGAGAGTCCAATGCGGGGCTCGATCCCAGGACCCTGAGATCGACCTGAGCCGAAGGCAGAGAATTTAACTCAATGAGCCACCCAGGCACCCCTGCGGTGGGTTTTTCATAGATGGCTTTGAAGCTATTGAGGTATGTGCCCTCTATCCCTACACTTTTAAAAGTTTTGATCAAGAAGGGATGCTGTACTTTGTCAAATGCTTTTTCAGCATCTATTGAGAGTATCATACAGTTCTTGTTCTTTATTTTATTAATGTATTGTATCACATTGATTCGCAGATGTTGAACCAACCTTGCAGTCCTGGAATAAATCCCACTTGGTTGTGGTGAATAATCCTTTTAACATATTGTTGGATCCTATTGGCTAGTATTTTGGTGAGAATTTTCGCATCTACGTTCATCAAGGATATTGGTCTGTAATTCTCTTTTTTGATGGGATCCTTGTCTGGTTTGGGGATCAAGGTGATGCTACCTTCATAAAATGAGTTTGGAAGTTTTCCTTCCTTTTGTATTTTTTGTAACAGTTTCAGGAGAATAGGAATTAATTCTTCTTTAAATGTTTGGTAGAATTCCCCTGGGAAGCCTTCTGGCCCTGGGCTCTTGTTTGTTTGGAGATTTTTGATGACTGTTTCAATCTCCTTACTGGTTATGGGTCTGTTCAGGTTTTCTTTTTCTTCCTGGTTCAGTTGTGGTAGTTTATATTAATTGAAATTATTTTTAATTTACTTTAAATTAAATTACCTTTAACCTTCTCTAACATTGCATTTTGTAGTTAATTGACTTGGAATTGTGGACCTCTTCATTTGATTTTTCTCTGTAGTCCACATTTTATTTAAAGATTTTATTTATTTGACACAGAGAGATACAGCGAGAGAGGGGACACAAGCAAGGGGAGCAGGAGAGGGACAAGCAGGCTTCCAGCTGAGTAGGGAGCCCCATGCGGGACTCAATCCCAGGACCACAGGATTATGACCTGAGCTGAAGGCAGACGCTTAACAACTGAGCCACCCAGGCACCCCATAGTCCACATTTCAAATGGAGAATGTTGTGTCTCTTCAGGTACTGAGGTACTTGTTAAACTTGGGAAAAATTTTGTTAGATGGAGGATACTTTTGGGGTGCCTGGGCGGCTCAGCTGGTTAAGTGTCTGACTCTTGGATTTGGCTCAGGTCTCAATCTCAGGGTTGTGAGATTAAGCCCTACATGGGGCTCCACACTGGGCATGGAGCTTACTTTAAAAAAATTATTACTCCACATCAACTGCTCATAGATTTTTTTTCCTTTGGTTATTGTGTATACATGCTTAAAAATTGATAAATTTTATCAAAACTACAGTAAGATATCACTTCACACCCATTAGAATGGCCATTATTTTAAAAAAGGTAATAATAATACAGGTACCTGGCTGGCTCAGTTAAGCATACAACTCTTTGATCTCCAGATTGTGAGTATGAGCCCCAGGTTGGATGTAGAGATTTCTTAAACAAATAAACATCTAAAAAAATAGAAATAAGTTGGTGAGAATATAGAGAAATTGGAACCCTTGTACACGGCTGGCAGGACATAAAATGATGCAGCTGCTCTGGGAAACAGTCTGGTGGTTCCTTAAACACGGAATGTCGCTATTATCCCAGCAGTTCCACTTCTGGGTATATACACAAAAGAACTGAAGGCAGGGAATCAAACAGATACATGTACACCAAAGTTGACAGTAACATTATTCACAGTAGCCCAAAGGTAGAAATAATCTCAATGTCCATTGAGGGATGAATGGATAAATAAAATATATATACGTACAATGGAATATAATTTAGCCTTAAAAAGGAATGAAATTTTGGTACATAATACAACACAGATGAACCTTGAGGACTTCATTCTAAGTGAAATCACACAGATACAAACAGATAAATATTATATGACTGCACTTACATGAGGTTCCTAGAGTCATCAAGTTTATAGAGGCAGAAAGTTAGAACAGCAATTGCCATGATAGGTATTATTTAATGGGTACAGTAAGACATAATGATAAAATTCTGGAGATGAATAGTGATGATGGTTGCATAATACTATGAATATACTTAATGTCACTGAACTGTACACTTAAAAATGGTTAAAATGGTAAATTTTTGTAATGTGTATTTTACCACAATAAAAAATGTTTTAAAAAATGTGTTAAATTTTGGGGCACCTGGGTGGCTCAGTGGGTTAAGCCGCTGCCTTCGGCGGCTCAGGTCATGATCTCAGGGTCCTGGGATCGAGTCCCCCATCGGGCTCTCTGCTCAGCAGGGAGCCTGCTTCCCTCTCTCTCTCTCTCTCTGCCTGCCTCTCTGCTTACTTGTGATCTCTCTCTGTCAAATAAGAAAAGAAAATTTAAAAAAAATGTGTTAAATTTTAACAATTATAGTATCTATTTTGACTGACAGCTTGGACGCAATTATACATTATATGTATACACAACAAATTCCAAGAATGCTCTATAGGTTTCTTATTTTAGTATGGACATTATTTTTATACAATAGGTAATCATTCAAATTTATATAATACAGATATAAAACTGGCATCTTGTACCTATTTTCAAAGTTTTCTGCTAACAGAGCCAGCGTATAAATAGCTGCCACTCCACTTTTTATATGGGTACAAGACAACTTGGAACTGAAAATGAACAAAATTAATTTAAAAGAACTGTTTTTTTTTTTTTTAAGATTTTATTTATTTGACAGAGAGATCACAAGTAGTCAGAGAGGCAGGCAGAGAGTAAGAGGAGGAAGCAGGTTCCCTGCCGAGCAGAGAGCCCGATGTGGGACTCCATGTGGGGTTCGATCCCAGGACCCTGAGACCATGACCTGAGCTGAAGGCAGAGGCTTTAACCCACTGAGCCACCCAGGTGCCCCAAAAGAAGTCTGTTCTAAATGAAACCTAGGGGTGCCTGTCTGGCTCAGTCAGTAGAGCATGTGACTCTTGATCTCAGGGTCATGAGTTCAAGCCCCATGTTGGGCATGGAGGCTATTTAAATAAACTAAAACTAATTTTTCACAGAATGATATGTAAATATACCTTCTGCAACTGCACATCTTTAATTATTTTCTGGAACACTTTAAAAAAAATAGTTTCTTCAGAGTAGATGATACTGCTTCTTTAGGAAGTTTGTCCCTCAGTTTCACATGGTCCATGTTATCACTCTGGCCCCAGTGGTAGATGGTAATATAAATAAAAATTTTATGCAGATTACTAGCTTATCATCAATCTTTTTGAAAAACAAAAATATTTACTTTTTAAATTAAATATGCACTTTCATTTTATTAAAATTTTTGTTGCCTCTGATTCATTGTAGAAGTCTTACACTACTTCCTCACTGGGCTCCTTGGTCTATGGATGGATCTGACTGCGGTGCTGCTGTAGCTCTTAGAAGCTCCAGGAAGTCTCAAGTTGCAGGCATAGGTCACAGGCCATACTTTATGCGGTGGTCTTAGTTTTAACCCTCTACTGCAGGAGGCTTTTCAGTTGGCCAAGGAACATTCCTGGGATGAGCACAAACCACAGAGCAGGCCACAGCTTCAGGGCATGGTCATCAGCATTGTTTTTACTTCTTTTGGCTCTGGTCATTTCCTCACTTTTTTATTAAAAGTTCAGCTTAAAAAAAAAAAGTTTCTTCTCTGTGAAATGGGCATGATGACCATGTCAGTTCTATAGAGCTAATGAATGTTAAGAACTTGGAATACTACCTGGCAAATAATCAGCACCATGGAAGTCATAGATAGAATTCTTCTAATAGTATTTCTATGTATTTATTGTAGGAAGGTTTTTCAAAAATTTGAGTCTAGTACATTATTTGGTACAGCACATGTTTATATATTTCACAGTACCTAGGACAAATAATTTTTGTATCAGGGTGCCTGGGTAGCTCAGTCAGGCAGGCATCCAACTCTAGATTGCTGCTTAGGTCACCATCTCGTGGTTGTGGGACTAAGTCCCTCATCTGGCTCTGTGCTCAGAGCAGAATCGACTTATCTCTCTCCCTCTGCCCCTCTCCCCTGCCAAAAATAAATAATAAATTTTTAAAAAATCTTAAAAAAAAAAAGATTTTTTGCATTAAATATGTTTGTTTGGGTTGGTGATTTACCACTGCACTGTTCGTATCTCCCTGTATCTCCCTGAGGCCACATAAAGAACATTTATGGATCTTAGGAAAATGTGCTATACATTTATAAGCACATAAAGTTTTGTGTAAGCTATGATTCAGCAGTTTTAAGCCTAAAATCAGCAAATGGGATCTGGGTCACCAGTCCTTCCTTACTATAAAAAACAGCACAAAATTGTTTAATTTTAAATGTCATGAGACATTTCATTTTTATTGATTAAAAACATGATTTTTTACAAACATACACTAAATTTTTGGATACTTGAAATGTATTTGTGTGTGACCTCATATGCCTGACATAAAAGCTTCTAAGTTAAAAGCAGCACATACTTGCTAATAATTACCAAGATTTTGATCTTACTGTACTTTTCAAAAGAATTTTTTCCCAACTAAACCTATAAAAGATGACGACAATACACTAAACAAAAGCAATCTGGCAGCCAAACCAGTGTACATTTAAGCTATAAAGCTTTTTTAGTTTAAACAATTCTTAGAATTCTTTCAAAAAGCATACTGATGGGGCGCCTGGGTGGCTCAGTGGGTTAAGCCGCTGCCTTTGGCTCAGGTCATGATCTCAGGGTCTTGGGATCGAGCCCCGCATCGGGCTCTCTGCTCAGCGGGGTGCCTGCTTCCCCCCCTCTCTCTCTGCCTGCCTCTCCATCTACTTGTGATTTCTCTCTGTCGAATAAATAAATAAAATCTTTAAAAAAAAAAAAAGCATACTGAAGCATATCTTAAATACATAAGAAATTTTTTTCTCCTTTTACTCCTCCCCTCAAAAATCCTAGTGAAATGGGTGTGCAAGGTGCTCTGAACATAGGATATGCAGAAGGCTTGGTCTGCTATATTTCCTTTGAGTAAAGCAATAAGGATAGAAACATGTGGATGGCGGCCCATATAAATGCAGCTTTGTGGAACTTGTTATGTAGGAATATATTCTTCATATAATTTTTAAAGAACTTTTCCTGGCAAACAAAAATGAATCATGCTCATTATAGAATAGTTCAGAGATAAAAGTATGGAAAAGACAATAAAGACACCTGTAATCCTACCACACAGAGGTACCTCCTGGCAATATTCTGGCGTGTTTCTCTTTTTTCCTAAGCATACAAAAATATAAACATATAAAAATGATTATATTCACAGACTGTACCCCTGGAGCTAATAATACATTATATGTTAATTTTTTAAAAAGATTATATTATTTATAGAATTTGATATCCTGCTTTTTTCACTGGATAAAATGGTGGTGAGTTGCTTACCTTTCCATTTATATGTTCTTCAAAGAATTTATTATTTTAATGGCCAACAGAAACTTTCATTTAATGGATATACCATAATGTAAAATAAAGAATAGTATTTCTAATTTTATAGCTTTTAAAGTTTTATATAAACAAACTTTAATTTTACATAAAATTTTAAAAGCTACAGAATTATAAATATGTATCACGTTTTTGACAACTGATGCCTCCTAGCACAAAATAACTGGTATAAAGTCTCTTCGTGTTTTCATAACTCCTCAAAGGCTGGGAAAAGCCAAAAAGCTAGACATTGCACAAGAATACCATACTCTGAACATTTCAGGTCATATTCCAAGGGTCCACAGTCTATACCATCACACATGGATAACCGAAGGTCTGCTTGTAAAGTCCACGTGCCGAACTCCTACAAGCTGTAAAAGAGAGTTGATGGGTTTGTGATCCAATCTATTTTTATCACGGTGTATAAAATGGATGTTGTTACCTAGGAGAGAATAAAAGGCAATTGTTGGCATACAGTATTATTCATCAGATTTATTGCTTATTAGAACCAGGAACCTTTTCAACTTTTAATTAGTCTAAAGGGAAAAATTAATTGCCTGGAGTTCATAATATTCTCTATATAATGCCCTAATAATTTTTAATTGAAGTAATAAAGCATGACAAGAATTATGGTTAAATAAAAGTGATACTTAATGTTTTATGAGATCCAAGGGGAAAGATTCTTAAATTATAACCTCTGTTAGGTTTTATTAGATGTAATTAAATAAAATGTCCTGTCAAACAGACAGGCAGAATACGAAACTAGCATAAATATCAAAGCTGGAACATCACATCTGTTTCTTAAATGTAATAATGGTATAAATCACTTGCTTCAAAAAAAAAAAAATTCACTGCCAAACACTGATTTAATAGCCTATCTGCATTATAACCATAGACCAAAAGAGGCTGAAAAATCAGGGCATTGATACAGTTAGTTACAATACACTTAGACATTCACAATCCTTTTATCCACTCAAATTGAAAGGTCATAATTTATAGGTCTTTTTTACTTTGATTCAAGACCAGAATTTTAACTTAAAACATAAGATTAAATATTAGAAGAGGCATGTTTTTGGGTGCTGGGTGGCTCTGCCTTTGGCTCAGGTCATGATCCCAGGGTCCTGGGGGATTGAGCACCACATCTCAGGGAGCCTGCTTCTCCCTCTGCCTGCCGCTCACCCTGCTTGTGCTCTGTCAAATAAATAAATAAAATCTTAATTTAAAAAAAAAGCACATTTTCTGCATTGTACTTACATGCTGTCTACAGTAATCACTATAGATTTAATATCATAAATTGGCTTATTATCAAATAAGGCGACATGAAATATAGGTTTAACCATGAAAGGTTTCTGTAAATAAGTATACCCAGCTCTCTCCTTAGAGAAGCTACATTTTCTCCAGCAGGTAGTATAAAATATTCTCCTTCTTGAGTATGTTCTCAACTTGGGACACAAATGATGCTCTCTGTGTGCTTGTCACTCTTACACACCTGAACATGTAGTCAAATGATCCTGAGACATGGAGATTAGGGACTCAAAACCCTCTGAAGATGGAAACAAGCCATCCAAAACTATGGCTCAAGGTCATTCAGGGCTAATCTAGAGGACTCATTCTCATAGAACAGGGCTTGTCTTTTTTTTTTCTAGTTTAACTGGTGTAAATTCACAAGGGAAAGAGATTAAATTACAGGTTTTAGCTAGCTAAAGAGCTCCAGCTGCAGAAAGCTAAAAAGCCACAATGCTTAGTCAAAAGCCTCCTTCTAAAGACCTTAAGACATGTGGAGTTCATTAAAGTAAATGTTAATTTTATAACTCTTAGGAGCTATGCTCGCTTATGCAGACAATTTTAAAGAGGAAGAACAACCAAGAAAATCAATTTACAACTTAGTGATTTATACTGTTATATGTGAGTGCCTGTCCCTGACTGTGACACTTGACCATGGTAGAGATCCAACACTCAACCATTTAGCAGTGTGGAGCTAAAGAAATTTCAGGTGGTCCAAACTGATCAATAAATCTATTAAAACTACGTTGCTTAGAGTAATTGTTACTGAATGAGTTTTCTCTGCCGCTGACTTGCTTTCTGACACTGAGTAAGTCTTCTAGTCTTGTTAGATATAAGTGACTAGACGATTCTTCTGTTGAGGAAAAGAAAAAAAGGAAATAAAAGGGGTGATGGTTTGTTCTATGTAGAAATGTTTACTTCTGTGAACTTTTTTAAAAAAAGATTTATTTTAGAAAGACAGCATGTGAGTGTGGGGGTGGGGGTGGTAAGGGAAAGAAAGAGAGAAGATCTCAAGCAAACTCCCTGCTGAGTGCAGCCCACAGGGCTCAATCCCAGGACCCTGAGATCATGACCTGCACTGAAATCAAGTATCTGGCGTACAAGCAGCTGACCCACGCAGGCGCCCCTCTTCCATGAACTTTTCAAAGAGTTTTACTGACAGATACACTTCACCCAACCACCACTGACTTTCCCATCCCAAATACCTGAAATCACTCAGGCACAGAGTAATGGGCACATTATATCCAGTAAATAGGCACCAAAATACACAGAAGCCTTAGCAAACAAAGGTAACCCCTATAAGCATAGAATTGCGACTGTTACAATGCCGAATTGCGATTTTTACATGGAATCTGTTAAAGGAAGAAACTGTGTGGCCTCCTAACTTCTAAAAGGCACAAAAAGTGTGCCACTGGACCCGGGCTTTGATGTTTACCTGGACCTAAGATGAGGGTTCCACCCTGCTGAGCAGGGTCTCCTTGAAAATCAAAGAGAGGGCCAGTCACTGCTCTCCACAGACTCCGAATGCTTCCTGAGAGTATATTCGATTTTATGTGGGGGCTGTTTCCTGAAATATTGAGAACTGTCTTTAGATGTTATCATTTTATACTCAATTAGATATCAGAAGATAATGTAGTGCTTCTATAAAACATTCTTTTTTTTTTTTAAGTCGACAGAGAACATACACTGGTTTTGGTTGTATAATGTGGTGATGCCCAGCTCTGTACTTGGGCTAGGCTCACTACAAGCATAGCTGCCACCTGTCACCATACGATGTTCTTACAATAACACGGACCACATTCCCTATACTGTACCTGTCATCTCTATGACCTAATCATTCCATAACTGGAAGCCTGTACCTCCCACTCCCCTTTACCCATTTTTGCCCATTCCCCTTGAAAGTTTCTTTCTTGTGTTCTCCTGTGTTAACTTGTCTTCTTTTCTCCCTTCAAAGAGAGGTTTCTCAGCCTTTCACAACTGACATTTTGGACCACATAAGTCTTCAGCCAGTGCACTGCAGGGTGGTGAGCAGCATCACCGTCCTACATATCCACCAGATACCACAATAGCTTCACCAAGTTGTCACAAACCAAAAAGGTCTCCAGATAACACCAAATGTACCCCACTGGAGAACCATTACTTTAAAGTGATGATATACCCCAATCACCTGCCACAGAAAAATGTCCGCTACAGACTTCTCAAACTGACAGTGTTTTCCCCCACCTTTTTCTTTTTTAAAGATCTTATTTATTTATTCATGAGAGAGAGAGAGAGAGAGAGGCAGAAGCTGAGGGACAAGCAGTCTCCCTGCGGAGCAAGAAGCCCAATGTGGGACTCAATCCCAGGACTCTGGGATCATGACCTTAGCTGAAGGGAGAGGCCCACTGAGCCACCCATGTGCCCCACCTTTTTTTTTTCTTTTTAATATTTTTAAGTCCTCCCCATAACCAACATGGGACTCGAACTCACAACCCCAAGATCAAAAGTCACATGCTGTACTGAGTTAGCCAGGTGCTCTTAATGCTTTCCCTTTTAATACATCATTTATCCCGTTTAATTTCTCACCTACTAATAGGTAACTATTAGTTTCAACTATTTCAAGAGCCACTGCAGCACAGGACTAATATATGCTCATCAAAACCCATTTCCTCTTTCTGGGCCTACAGCTAACCTATATTTCCAGTCCTCCCGGCAGTTTGTTATGGTCATGTGACTATGTTCTAACACATGAGTAAAACGATACAGGCCACTTCAGGCCCGCTCCTTATGACCTCCATGTTCCTTCTACATTCTTGGAAGCCCTGGGCTGAAAATGACAGAGCAATAAGATGAAAGGGGCCTGGGTCCTTTCCCCTGTGTCCCTGCCTGGACTGCTACTCGGAGGAAAGACATCTGAATAGATACACCCATCTTGAACAGAAAAAAAACTAACCTCTACTGTGCTGTGCCACTGAGACTTTGGGAGTTGTCTGTGACAATGGCTACTCCAGCTGCCTGTCCATCTTCCTTGACTGTCAGTTTTTCCCCCTTCTTTCCCACAGTGACTAATACTTCACTTCCGCTCCCTCTGAGCAAAGGGACCCACTCTCTTTACCCTTCTTGTAACTTATCTTTCTCCTATCCCTGCCTTTTATGTCTTGCTTTTGGCTTTTTGTTTTGATGATTATGGGGCCTTTAACCTGCCTGAATCCTTAGTATTTCCAGATAACTGGAAATTTCCCTTCTTCTCTTCTATTTTTCTCATGTTTCTACATGATGGACATTTATCTGACCAAGGAACAAATAAACAGGCCTGTTACCTTAGAGACATAAGTAAAAAACTAAATTTTACTGTTTTCTAAGATTCTGTGTCTAAAATAAATATTCAGAAACCCAAGTTATCTCTTCATATCCAAAGAAGAGATTTAATATTTCTAAATATTTTAATATTTAATATTTCTAAAATTTTAGAAATTTAATTGGAGATTCCATGACCTAGAATTTAACAATCATGCTTCAAACATAATCTAATTTTGCCCATTTGAATTTAGTTCTTATGTCTATAACTCCTGTTTTTCAGTATTCTATAAACACATTACTCCCTGGCATTTATGGGCTTTATTTTCTTATTCTTTGTTTTTATAAAATGTCCACTAATTTAAAATCATTATATTTTTTAGAGTCTTAATTTTCAAGTGGGGCTATTCTGAGACTGATTCTGAAATTTCTGCTCTTTCAGAGAGAAACTTGTATTATTTTATGTATTTCTTTAAAAATTATTTATTTATTTATTTGACAGACAGAGAGATCATAAGTAGGCAGAGAGGCAGGCAGAGGGAGAGGGAGAAGCATACTCCTTGCTGAGCAGAGAGCCCCATGCGGGGCTCCATCCCAGGACCCTGAGATCATGACCTGAGCCAAAGGCAGAGTATTTAACTCACTGAGCCACCCAGGTGCCCCAGAGAGAAACTTTTAAAAGATGATTTTATGAGAGAATAATATTTTCTGGTTGGAAATACAGCCCTTGAACGCAAGTCACAGGAGTTTAAAAGATTTGACTATACCATCTCTAACAATTATAAGCATGTATTTTGTTTAGAATTCAACTGTTTTCTTTGCAATTCTGTATTTTTATTGAGCTGATGAACTGTGAAGTGTTACTAAGGTGAAACTCAACAGTTTAGATCTAAAGTGCTAAGTGATAAACAACTTGCACATGCTGGGACTGTTAGAACACAGAAACCATCTACCATTAAGTAAGGTTCACAAAGTATACATTGCAATTTCCTATACCAGGAAGAAAAAGAAAAGAGCACACTTGGTGTGTTTATGCTAGCTCATTAGTTTTAATAAAGTTTAGGCTGCTTTCCTTAAAAACATCAGTAAAGGGATCATGTCAACTTTATGTCATAAATAGCTCCTGACCCATCCCCTCCTCTCCATCTCTGCTGACATTTCTTTCTAGCCTATCACTCCAACCTACTACAGCCGTATCACTAGCTCTGGTTTGGTGAGTTCCAATTACTCATCCACACTGAACACAGGATTATCATTTCGCCACTTCAAATGCTTGTATGACATCCCCACTCCTCCAGAACAAATCCAAATTCCTTGGCATGTCACCCCAGACTGTGCCTGTATTAGCCACAACTTGTTAAAAATACAAAGGCCACTTTCCTAACTTCCATACCTTGGGGTAAGCATGGCAATATCTTCTAAAACCTTGTTCATTACACATGCATGTACTCTCAATCTTTATGAAAATGATTTTTATTTCCACAAAAATAGAATCATACCTAAAACACTGTTCTGCAACTTGCTTTTTTCACACATTTAGTATTTCACAAATAGATTTCTATGTCATTACACCCAGGAAATAAATCTTTGAGAGCTTGGTGTATCCTGGCCCACTTACCAGAATCATAAAAAGCAGCCTGATTTATGAATTTACCATTTGTTTCCCTATGCATACATACAGAAATGTGCAAATGCACCATCAGTGTTTTCTGATGAGACATGTCATGTCTTACCTGAGGAGGCAATTTCTTCACCTCTTTTCATTCCCAATTTTTTATAAATTTCTCTCTCAGGGTCAACATAGATTTCATGAGAATACCCAGTCAGTTTGCAGAAAGGCTAAAAAAAAAAAAAAAAAAGGTATTTGGAATTTGTTTAAGTAAAAATGAGAGAAAAGTAATTATAACCTACCTTTATTTTAGCAAACTTAACCTACACTTAGTGGTTCAAATAAAATAATTTTTATGTCTGAAATAGATATGTTAGTTTCTCAATTTCTGATATATTTACCTCGATATGATGATAGGATGACTGTCCAATCACTATTAGAGTGACATCTGCTTCCTTCAGGAGAGGAAAGGGACAATTACATATTACCAGAAATTATACATGTTTTATAAAACCTCCCCCTGTCCAACTCTTTTGCTCCATTCTAATGCCACCTACAGGCTTATAGAAGAATGGAATAAACAGCAAAATTGTGTGAGTCAAAGCAAAGCAATATATGCTAAAATGTTCAGTTAATTCAGTCAATCTCTTGCTAAGAACTTCAAAATAATATACTCAACAATTCTCAAAAAAATCTATGCTCCCTCCAAAGGCGTACACTAAACAAGAATAAAAATTATTTAAGTAGGGCTAATCAGACAGTTTTATTTTTTTACATCCCTATTCATAACACCTGATGAAAACAGATCTTAGCTTTATAAAGGTTGTCCAATTCCTTCACTGAAAAGCTCACCTGGGGACAAATGTGACAATGATAATATGTATATGGTTGTCACAGGAACGTGGGAGGCACATCCTAACAAATACAAATTTCAACCCTTAAGCTATATTTGTATTTTCCTATACATGTCCTATAATGTACTATTTGGAGTGTTCTTACTTAAAAAATAAGGGGGGGCGCCTGGGTGGCTCAGTGGGTTGGGCCTCTACCTTCGGCTGGGGTCATGATCCCAGGGGCCTCTGGGATCCCGTGTGGGGCTCTCTGCTCAGCAGGGAGCCTGCTTCTCCTCATCTCTCTCTCTGTCTGTCTCTCTGCCTATTTGTGATCTCTCTCTCTGTCAAATAAATAAATAAAATCTTTTAAAAATAATAAAAAAAAATAAGGGAAATAAAATAATTTCTAGCGTTTGTGCTTCTGGTCATTATCAACATTTGCCAACAGGTTACTTACAACGTTATTATTACAGTTAGTATATTTATAAGCAGGCAGTAGTGAATAAAGCAGGACAGAAATAGATCTCTAACGTCTCTCTCCTTTTTTGAAAGTGTTGGAGAGATGTTTGGGAAGGTGATAATCTGGGCTTGCAAGGGGGTCTGTTCTGGAGAGGTGTTGTCCTATGCACCTCACCCCACCCCGCTTCTTAGAAATCACAGGTGACTTTGACAAGGTCGCCCTGAAGCAGGGTACGCTGCTGTTCAGTCTCAGGAAACTTACCTGTAAAAAACTCTTGGGGATTTTGGCCAGATCTTCTACGTATTCCTTGCAAATGTAACACAGGAAATGCTGAAATCCCAAAACGGCAAAAAGGACAAGTTAGCAACTAATATCTCAGGATTCAGAAAAGACCAAGTACTTCGTTACGCGTGACGCTAATTAACGCTACTCACAGCGGGTAGAAAAAGGGCAAAGGGCGCCCAAGAGGCGTTAATATTGGGCCGCACCCACTTCCCTAGGCCTTCTCCTTAGCTGGGAAAAGGGACTTGGCTTGGCGGGCTGGTTTTCCATTCTAATAAAGGCAGCGAGAGAAGCAGTTCGCATTCCGGAAACCTCTAGTGGACGGCAACGGGAAGGGCCACGGCCCAGCGGTACCGCGCTCTCGGGCCTTGAACCTCTCGAAGGACCCGATGTCCCCCCCAGCCGAAGCTGTAGAAGCAACCTCCATCCCAGCCTGCGGGCCAAGTCCCTACTCCGGGCCGCCCCGTTGTCTGCGCTCACCCTCACGAAGACTACGACAGCCCGACGCTCCCGAAACAGCGCGCCGAAAGGCACCTGCCTCCCGGAGGAGTCCAGCACGGGCAGCTCGGCCACCGCTGCGGCCAGGGGCTGCCCGCGCTCTGGGCCGCTCGGGACTGTGGCTGGGGCGGTGCGACCGCTGACCTGCCGCGTGACTGCGGCGAGGGCAGGGTCGACCTCTGCACCCTGCATCTGCCCGCCGGGGTTCGAGCCCACCGTCCCCAAAGCGGACAGCACAGGTTCGGGGAGCCGGGTCGCGGCCAAGCGGGGCTCAGGGCGGAGCAATCCCGGAGGAGCACTGGGAGCAGGGTGGGGCGGAGCGGAGGGCGGAGCGGGCGGGATGCAGGGGGCGGGGCTACGTAGGGTCTCTAGGGGCCCCGTGGAGCTTCCCCGCGGAGGGGGGGCGGTGCAACCTGGGAGGGGCGGGGCGGAGCGGAGCCTGTCCTGGGAGGGGGGGACAGAGCGCAGGGCGGAGTCGAGGGGCGTTGCCTCGCTGGGTTTGATGCAGCTGGGGCGCGGGGTCCTGGGCGCTGGCAGTCGGGACAGTGAGGGGACAGGACGGGATACGTCCAGCTGCGCAGAGGTTGGGTGTGCTCAGAACAACCAAATCAGTGAGCAACAGTGCTGCTGCCCCTCGGAACAATTTGTTACTTAAACTGTAACCCCTGGAGGATTTTACTAGTTGCCAAGCACATTTAGACATGGCCTTAAAAAAATACTGATACTGACAACAGGTCTTTGGGGAGAAGGACGATGTACAACCGTGAAGCTGGGCAGCTGGGGATGCCTGGCTCGCTCAGGGCAGAAGGCCGTCCCTTCCCTGAAGCAGGGCAGCCGGGAACGCCTGGCCCGCCCAGGGCAGAACGCGGCCTGCTTCAGGGAAGCCGAGCACCGGGGAACGCCCGGTCAGCTCTGGGTGCAACGAAAACCGCCTGCTTCCCTTTTTCCGTGTCGCTCCTTTCTCTTCTCAGAAGTGCTCCTTGTTAGTTAGATGAGTCCTTTGAATGTGCTTGGTTAACTATAAACTTTACCCTCCTCCTTGCTTGCCTGCAAGACGTGACTAACGTTTGACCTTCATCAATCCTTCTATTGGCTATTGTTTTTTATCTAATAAAAGTGAGACTGTGGAGTTGCTCGTGGCAGCAGTCCTTTTCGACTGTTGGCCCCTGCTCCCAGTCTTTTGCAGCTGACTTGTTTGTGCCTAATTCTTCTCTCGTCGCCGACTGGAAGCGGCACAACAGATTTGTTGTATTTTCTTCTATTCCGTTTTTCACCCATCTCCTCCTTAGGTCTGGTGTTTTGTTTTGTTTGAGGTAAAGTTGATGTACATCTTACATGTGGAATTAACTTTTATTTATTCATTTATTTTTAAGACTTTTTTTTTGGGGGGGGGGCTCTGGGTGGCACATTCTGCTAATCAAGTTGGACTCTTGATTTTTTCCTTGTGGTCCTGATCTCTGGGTGGTGAGCTTGAGCCCCTCCTCAGCAATCCATGAGCACAGTCTACTTCAGATTTTCACACCCCCACCCTCTTCCTCTCCCACTGGCCGAGTGTTCTTTGTCTCTCAAAGAAGTAAATAAAAGTTTAATTTTAAAAAGGCTTTTTGGGGGACAGACACCAGGGTGGCTTAGTCCTTAAACGACTGTCTTTGGCTCAGATCATAATCTCAGGGTCCGGGGATTGGCACCCTAGTAGCAGACATTTTTTTTTTTTAAGATTTTATTTATTTGACAGAGAGAGATCACAAGTAGGCAGAGAGGCAAGCAGAGAGAGAGAGAGGGAGGAGGAAGCAGGCTCCTTGCCTAGCAGAGAGCCCGATGTGGGACTCGATCCCAGGACCCTGAGATCATGACCTGAGCTGAAGGCAGAGGTTTAACCCACTGAGCCACCCAGGCAGCCGGCAGACTTTTTTTTTTTAAGTAGTCTCCACCCCCAGCATCATGCAGGGCTTGAACTCACTGTAAAGATCTATTTAGCCAGAGCGACTCCATCTTGGTTAAAAGCCATTTTGTTGTTTGAGCAGTAAAACTTAAACTGACCCTGCCCCCCTCCCCCCAGAGAAACTTACTTAGAAGGTCTGGGAAACCAGTAAAATATGGTCAGCCAGTTCCTAATAACAGAGCCCAGAATACAAGGATGAGTTGGGCCAGGTGGAGACATCCAAATCAGTAAGAAACACACATACTTTTTCCCTAACCACCAAAGAATGTAAACCCCGCCATTTGGGCGCCAACCTTGAGCACTAATTCTGACCAGAGTAATAGTTTGGGTCAAAAGCTACTATAGGGTAAATTGTAATTCAATTGGCCACCTGCGTGTGACCTAACATGACTACAATCTCATTGGCCACCTATGTGTGGCCAGACTTTTACTCTATAGAAGGTAGTCTGTAAGATGGGGAGGGGTCGCCCTCTTCGGAGGCGGCCCTGACCGGTCAGTCAGTCAATTCTTGAGCCTGTAAGCTGGAGGTGGTCACTCTCTTTGGAGATGGCCCTGGCCGGTCAGTCTGATTTCTAATACTTGGCATAAAATAAAGCTTTAAATAACTTTCACTTTGTCTCAGTCTTGTTTCATTTAATAACAGACCTAACACTCAGCAAACCCAGACATGAGCTGAAATCAGGAGTCAGAGGCTTAATTGAGCCACCCAGGCGCTCCAAGTTAAATTTTATTTTGAAAATAAATCTTTAACTTTTCAATTTAAAAATGTCTAACATTTTATCATGGACACTTTCCTTTTTTAAAAAAAAAATTCTCTCCTTCTTGGGGCACCTGGGTAGCTCAGTGGGTTAAAGTCTCTGCCTTCAGCTCAGGTCATGACCCCAGGGTCCTGGGATCAAGTGCCCCATCGGGCTCTCTTCTCAGCAGGGAGCCTGCTTCCTCCTCTCTCTCTCTCTGCCTGCCTCTCTGCCTCCTTGTGATCTCTGTCTGTCAAATAAATAAATAAACATTTAAAAAAAATTTCTGTCCTTCTCAATTGGGAAATGATCAAAACATAAATTATTACATAATTTGATATGCAATTATTAAACATAAAAAGCAAAATTATCTTTAACACTCATTTCTTAATAATATGACTGGGCTTTTTTCCCCAATTCTTATATCTGTGAATAACTATTACTCATTTTGCCAATAGAATTCTGCTTAGTATGAACAATGCCACTGTAAGATTTAAAATACATGTCTCTTGACTTATGTTTATGCATTGCTGTTGAGTATATGCCCAAGAGAATAATGAATGGGTCACTGGATGTGCATTTTTTTTTACCTTGATTAAGCAAGGAGTTTTTATTTTTCATTTTATTTTTTAGTTGTTTATTTTAATTCCAGTAGTTAGATTAGTTTCAGGTGTACATATCATGGGGCATTTTATTTATTTATTTATTTTTATTTTTTAAAGATTTTATTTATTTATTTGTCAGAGAGAGAGCGAGTGAGAGAGAGCACAGGCAGACAGAGCACAGTGGAAGGCAAAGTCAGAGGGAGAAGCAGGCTCCCTGCGGAGCAAGGAGCCCGATGTGGGACTCGATCCCAGGATGCTGGGATCATGACCTGAGCCGAAGGCAGCTGCTTAACCAACTGAGCCACCCAGGCGTCCCTCATGGGACATTTTAAAACATCCCCCCAAATAGAAAGAATTGTACAGTGAGCACTCCGATATTGACCATTTAGTTTCTACTGATAATTTTTACTCTGTCATTTTTCGATGCATTTCTCCACAGTTGAGTGAGTTTTTCCTGATTGTCCACCTCTGTTATTCACATCCCAAGAAAATAGGGAACATTTCATCACTAAAGAAATCTCCTTTAGTTCCACTCTGTGAGTGTTCGAGAGACAGAGAGAGAGAGAGAGACAGTGATTTAAGTATTTTTGTATTAAGCCTTAGAACAAGGTAGGAATGCAGCAGTTTGTGAAGTATCACAGACAACAAGAAGCTAAGATGCATAATTTCAACCTCTTTGGGCAAGACAATGAAATATTTTATTATTAATTTTTGTTTTTGAGTGTTGCATTGGCACACAATATTACATTCTTTTTAGGTATACAACATAGTGATTCAACACATTTAAACATGCTGTGTTCACAGGTGTAGCTACCATCTGCCACCTTACTACACTATTATAATATCATTGACTGTATTCCTTATGCTGTGCCTTTTATTTCTGTGACTTATTCATTTCATAGCTGGAGACCTGTATCTCCCACTCCCCTTTACCCATTTTGCTTATCTACTCCCTACCCCCTCTGGAAACCATGAGTTTGTTCTCTGTGTTTACAGGTCTGGTTCCGCTTTTTTATTTGCCTAATTGTTTTACTTTTTTTAGATTCCACATATGAATAAAATCATATGAAATTTGTCTTAGTCTGACTTGTTTCATTTAGCATAATACTCTTTATGTGTTGTCATAAATGGCAAGATCTCCTTTTTTATGGCTGCATAATATTCGTGTGTGTGTGTGTGTGTGTGTGTGTGTATATGTACCTCATCTTTCCTCCTCCATTTGCCTATTGATGAACTCAGGTTGCTTCGAACCTCAGTTCCACTTCTATTTTTTTAAAGATTTATTTATTTATATTAGAAGGGGGGAGGGGCAGAGAGAGAGAGAGAGAGAGAGAATCTCAAGCAGACTCTCTGCTGAGCATGGACCACCCTGTGCCCCAATGCGGGGCTCAGTCTCATAAACCTGAGATCATGGCCTGTGATGAAGTCAAGAGTTGGATGCTTAACAGTTTCATTTTTCAAGAGTCAGTATAATAAAGCTATTATAGGGGCACCTGGGTGGCTCAGTCAGTTGACCTTATGACCTTTGATCTCAGCTCAGTTCTTTTTTTTTTTTTTTTAAGATTTTATTTTTTTATTTGACAGACAGAAATCACAAGTAGGCAGAGAGGCAGGCAGAGAGAGAGGAGGAAGCAGGCTTCCCACTGAGCAGAGAGCCTGATGCAGGGCTCGATCCCAGGACCCTGGGATCATGACCTGAGCTGAAGGCAGAGGCTTTAACCCACTGAGCCACCCAGGTGCCCCCTCAGCTCAGTTCTTGATTGCAGGGTTGTGAGGCCAAGCCCCATGTCGGGGTCCATGTTGGGTGTGGAGCCTACTTAAAATATATAAACAAACCTATTTTAGAAATGTACTAAAGTGTTTCAAGAGTCACACCCCCCCCCAATTTTTAAAAATATTTTATTTATTCATTTCAGAGAGAGAGAGAAACCAAGAGAGAGAGCACGAGCAGGGTAAAGGGGGCAGGGGGTAGAGAGAGAAGCAGACTTTCCACTGAGCACAGAGCTTGATGCCACCCAATCCTAGGACTCTGGGATCATGACCTGAGTTGAAGGCAGATGCTTAACGAACTGAGCCTCCTAGGTGCCCCTCCCCATATTTTTTTTTTTTTTAAGATTTTATTTATTTATTTGACAGATAGAGATCACAAGTAGGCAGAGAGGCAGGCAGAGAGAAAGAGAGAAGCAGGCTCCCTGCTGAGCAGAGAGCCAGATGAAGGGTTCAATCCTAGGACCCTAAGACCATGACCTGAGCCAAAGGCAGATGCTTACCCCACTGAGGCACCCAGGCGCCCCTCCCCCAGATGTTCTTTTTTTCTTTTTTTTTAAAGATATTATTTATTTATTTGACAGACACAGCAAGAGAGGGAACACAAGCAGGGGGCGTGGGAGGAGAAGCAGGGTTCCCATAGAGCAGGGAGCCTGATGTGGGACTCAATTCCAGGCCTCTGGGATCATGACTTGAGCCAAAGGCAGACTCTTAATGACTGAGCCACCCAGGCGCCCCCCCGCCCCCCGATGTTTTTTAACCAAGCTATTTGCCAGACTCCTTAAGAGGGATAAATTATCTGTGTGTGTAGGTGGCCTGGGAGGGACAATGGAGTTTTGTAGAAGTCTCTACAAAGGACACCTCATTTTAAAATGAAGTCCAGAAGCCCAAAAGGGAAAGCTTTCCTGCTGGTACCATTCCTTGAAGCCTGTATAACCTGCAGGAAGAAGGATGATAAAAATTATCTTGACAGGAGAGGACACTTTTCACAGAGGAGTTTACCTCCAGCTTTTAAGACAAAGGAAGATCCCTCTCTGCCCTTGCAATGTGCTAACCATGGCTTGCAGCCAATGACAAGCCCCAAATGCTTCTCCAGTGAACTTTTGTTCAAAACAACCTCCCCAATTTTCCCTAAAACCTAATAAAAGCTGAACTTCTCTTTGTTTCTTTAGACTTGCCTGTGGTTTGCCATAATTTGTACCAAATTGCAATTCCTCTGCTATTGCCAAGTAAACTCGTTTTGCTGGTAAAATAACTGGTGGTTTTAGTTTTGAGGTTGATGCCAGGTAGTCTTTTAGGCATGCTTCCATCTTAATTTCTCCTAAGGCAGGCTGCAGGCAGACATGGGGGAAATCAGGAATTTCTGCAGCCTCTGGCTCTGGACTTGGAGGTTAATCCTGTACTAGGTTTTTCTTGGGTGGTGACCAGGGGTCCAGAACTCTTAGGGCAGGGCCCTGTAACAGTCTTCATCTTTATAAGTTCACCCGCCTTTGTATCTGGATTTGCAGTTCAGAAAATATGATCCTCTATTGTATTTGTCTAGTTGAAACCCTTTAGAGCCACCACATCAAGGGCAGAGTGCTGGGGAAGTACATGTGACTCACGTCTGGCACGAAATGCACAAGAAGGTATATACATTATTGGACGCATATTTAAGTGCTCTCTGTTTGAGAAGCCCTGTGGTGGGTTCAAACATTCGAAAGCAGAGATGTGTTACTAAATCAAGATATGGGTGTTGGGGTACTACAGTGAGTGCCCTTATGGAATAGCTACAGTAGGATATTTTAAATATTTGAGGGAACAGGTCATCTGTCTGACATCTTATCGGTAAGCAGCGATAATTCAAGATTTGACATTTCTTTCTCCTACATATCATTGCCAAGCTGGGTTTTCAACAGTTGCAATAAAAAGCTAGAACCACACAAAAATCACTGTGGGACAGGAAATGAGGGGTGCTGTCCAACCTGATTTCAAGGCTTGAGAAGTTGTGTCGTGCCCAGCAGGCACACACGTCCTAGAGTGAAATAAAAATATGACATTTTCTTTTAATTTATAGGTATATCTTCAGAAAACTATGACGTTGTTCAGATATAAATACTCATGGACCTAACTTCTAAACAAAGGGAGACAGGGATTTCTTTGGGCCTAAAGGTGCTGTGAATGGAGAATGTTAGGGAAGCTCTAAGTGAGCTAGTACGCTTCTTTCCTTGTGCACCCCTTTGCTGTCTTCCCAGACTGGTAGGAAGCCTGCCACATGCTGGGCCTCTGTGAAGATTGGGGAATACATGGGCGAGGAATGGTGGTGCTAGGACAGTGCTCACCAGCCAGCCTGGATCCTGTATGAATGGGAGCAGGGCAGTAGGAGTGCTTCACCGGACAGTGGCGGCCCACTGGTTGAAACAGGCAGGACAGAGCTCAGAAGACACGTCCGACAGCAGGCTGGCCAGTCCACAGAAACCCATCAACCTAACACCCACCCAGTTCTATTCCCATTCAGATTATTCCAGAGACAAGCCTCACTCGACTGTAGAATTTCAGATTCCTTGGCTTTGTTTCTAACCACTGACTCTGACCACAGTTTTCCCAGTGGTCTCCCAACAGCTAGTCAAAACTCTCTAGAACTTCGTGGTTGAACCCAGGAGTCTGTTAATAATTCATTAGCTACTATTCTAGCCCAGCTGGAGAGCACCGTCCTGCTACCTTCTGGTTCTTTGGTACACTGCACACTTTATTTTTAAGCATTTGTTACAATTATGATTAAATAATTATTTGTCTCTTGTCCATTTTTTAAAAGATTTTATTTATTTATTTGTCAAAGAGAGAGAGCATGAGTGCCCAAGTAGGGGGAGTAGTAGGCAGAGAGAGAAGCAGGCTCCCCGCTGAGCAAGGAGTCCCATGTGTGACTTGATCCCAGGAGCCTGGGATCATGACCTGAGCCAAAGCAGATGCTTAACTGCTTATGCCACCCAGGCGCCCCTCTTGTCCATTTCTTTCCTTTTTTTTTTTTTTTTTTTAAAGATTTTATTTATTTATTTGCTAGAGAAAGAGAGACAAAGATCACAGATAGGCAGAGAGGCAGGCAGAGAGAGGGGGAAGCAGGCTCCCTACTGAGCAGAGAGCCTGATGTAGGCCTCTATCCCAGGACCCTGAGATCATGACCTGAGGGGAAGGCAGAGGCTTAACCCACTGAATCACCCAGGCGCCCTCTTGTCCATTTCTTACGAAGACTATTAACTCCCTGACAACAAAGTCCATGTCTACCCTGTTCTGTGTATCTCCAAAAGCTATCGCAGAGCCTGATATGTAGTGTTGGGTCGGCAGCTCTGGGAATACAGGAGAAACAACAGAAATGACCACTGTGCCTCCATCTTCCAGCACCGCCCCCACTTTCCTAACCCTTGACTCTCCCACCATAAGGATATGCCCAGGTCACCGCTCCACAAGTAACCCGATACCTATGCAAGAAACCGGAACATCAGGACTCCCCCAACCCTGTAATCCCCCAGTACCATACCTTATATGGCTGTGAACCCATTCCCTATGTTAACCCAGATAAAAGACCCACTCGACCCCCTCCCAGCTCCACTAACCCGACTCTCCTCTCTGGAGTCATGGAACCTCGCCTGAGGGAGCCTTTAATAAATCTTGCCTTGTGCCTACCTCGCTTGGTGTCGTGTTTATCTCTCCTATAAAACCTTACACATAGAAAGTATCCAATAAATATTCATGAATAGGTGAACTCCTTTTTGCTTGCCCTTAAGCTTTCCCCTTGTACTTAACTTCTCCCTATACCTATTCTCTTCCTTCCCTAGCCTCCCTTCTCTCTTCTCCCCAAACACAGCTGGCTGAGTTCTATAACCGTACCTCGGTCTGAAAATAGCGCATTACTGGTTTATTCATCTCTGCTGCTGTCACTAATGCACCTTGGTTTCCAGAAACAAGGAATGTAGCTCCCAAGAGGTTAATTCGTTAAGAAGCAACTTAGGCAGGGGCGTCTGGCTGGCTCAGTTGGAAGAGCCTGCAACTCTTGATTTTGGGGTCGTTGGTTTGAGCCCTATGTTGGGTGTAGAAATTACCAAAACAACAACAACAACGCACACACGAAAAACTTTAAAAAAGTAAAAAGAGGGACACCTGGGTGTCTCAGCCAGTTAAGCATCTGCCTTTGGCTCAAGTCATGATCCCAGCACCCTGGGATCACGTCCCGCATCGGGCTCCTTGGTCAGCAGGGAGCCTGCTTCTCCCTCTGTCTATTGCTCCCCCTGTTTGTTCTCCCTCTCTCTCTCTCTCTGACAAATGAATAAATAAAATCTTGAGAGAAAGAAAGAAAGAAAGAAAGGAAGGAAGAAAGAAAGAAAGAAGAGAAAAGTAATTTAGGCTGATGGGACAAGTTGGTGCCAATATACTCCAATTAGCCTTTTGAAGAGGACCTTGCCCAGAGAAAGGCAAAGGTAAAGGGCTTTATTTTGCTTCCTTTGTCTATATGCCTTTAAGAAAGAGGAAAGTACAATAAAAAGCTATCTCTGAGGGGCACCTGGGTGGCTCACTTGGCTAAACAGTTGCCTTTGGCTCAGGTCTTGACCTCAGGGTCCTGGGATAGAGTCCCATATCAGGCTCCTTGCTCAGTGGGTGGTCTGCTTCTCCCTCTGCCTCTGCTGCTCCCCCATTTGTGCTCTCTTTCTCTCTCTCGTATTCTCCCTCTCAAATAAATGAATAAAATCTTTAAAAAAATAATAAAATAAATAAAAAATAAAAAAGAATTTCTGGGAAGTTATAGATGTCAGGAAGGAAAGGAAAAAAACTGAAATAATAAATCTCTGGATAAACAAAAACTGAGGGACATTTGTAAATACCTGACCAATATGCTTCAAAGGTGTTAAGTCATAAAAGCCAAAGATCAAGGAACCATCATAGATGAGAGATTAGGAATCAGGACAGCTAAAGACAACATGATATCTTGAAATGGATCCTAGAACAGAAAGAGGATATTAGTAGAAAAACAGAAAATCCAAATAAACTCTGTAGTTTAATGAGTTGCATTTTACCAATGTTAATATTTTAGTTTCAATAAATTTATCATAGTCATGTAAGATGTTAACAGAGGTAAGTGAGTAAAGGGTTAATAGGAACTCTGTACTGTTTTTGCAATTCATCTGTATATCTAAAATTAGATCAAAACAAGTTTTTTTAAAAATTTATTTATTTGGGAGAGGCAGGCAGAGGGAGAAGCAGGCGCTCCGCTGAAGGGAGCCCAATGTGGGACATGATCCCAGGACCCTGAAATCATGATCTGAGCCGAAGGCCGACACTTAACTGACCGAGCCACCCAGGCGTCCCAAACAAAAAGTTTTAAAAAATATTCTAGAGTCTAAGTGATCAGGAAAAACGTATGGACACAGCCACAGATGATCACCGCAGAATATGTCTTATTCTGGTTCGGATGTTTCATGTGGTTACTCTCAAATGTATTTCTTTTTTTCAAAGTATTAACTGCAAAGTAGTTTCCTTTAACATTTTAAGGATACAAACTGTGTTTCTTTTTTTCCTTTATGATTTTATTTATTTATTTAAGAGAGAGAGAACACATGCACAAGTGGGGGACAGAGGGAGAAGGAAAAGCAGGCTCCCTGCTGAGCAGAGAGCCCAACGCAGGATCAGATCTGAAGGTAGCTGCTTAACTGACTGAGCCACCCAGGTGCCCCCAAACTGTATTTCATATAAGGTTCTTACTCCCTATGCTCAGGATATAACAGGCAGAACTAATCACACAGTCAACAAATATTTACTTCTCTGTGTCAGGCACTGTTAGAAACTAGAAAGATTAAGATAAATAAGACAAATCTTAAGGCAATGAGCTAATAGTCTAGGTGGGAAGATAAACTCAAAATAGTTATGATGAAGAGCAATAAATAATTTGGCAGAAATATGAATAAGTATAGTGAGAACTTACCATTTACAGTGTTTTTGGTTTCAAGTAACGGAAAACCTTGATTCAAACAACAAAAGCAAAAATCAGTAAGTGGGACTCCATCAAACTTAAAAGCAACAGAAACAACAAAATGAAAAGGCAATCTATAGAATGGGAGAAAATATTTGCAAACTATATGTTGGATAATGGGTAAATATCCAAAATATATAAGGACTCAGAACTCATGAGCAAATGACAATCCAATTAAAATAATAGGCAGAGGAACTAAATAGACAGTTTTCCAAAGAAGACATCCAAATGGCCACCAAAAAAAGATGCTCAACATCACTAATCATCAGAGAAATGCAAATCAAAGCCTATCATCTCACATCCATTAGAATGGATATCATCAAGAAAACAAGAAATAACAACTGTTGGTGAGGAACACCTGATGACTGTTGGTGGTAATGTAAATTAGCACAGCCACTCTAAAAAGTGTTATGGAGGTTCCTTAAAAAAATTAAAAATAGAATTACCATAAGATCCAGCAATTCCACTTCTGGTATATGACTAAAGAAAATGAAAACAGGATATTTCATGTTTATTGTAGCATTATTTACAATTGCCAAGACATGGAAACAACCTAAATGTCCACCAATGGATGAATGGATAAAAATATTATATATATTTAAATATATATTATATATATATAATATTTTAATATATATAATATTTTTATGTATATATTATATATATATATATACACACACACACAGTGAGGTATTATTCAGCCTTGAGAAAGAAGGAAATGCTGCCATTGTGACAACATGGATGGACCTTGAGAATATTATGCTAAGTGAGGTAAGTCAGATAGAGAAAGACAAATTTTATATCATATCACTTATAAATGGAACCTAAAAAATACTACACTTGTAGAAACAGAGAGTAAAATGGTGGTCACTGTCATCTGTAGGTCCCTCCCTGCTTCTGCACCAACCTCAGTTCTAGAATCTAGCAAAGAAAGAATTCGAAGTCAAACTCTCAAGTAAGGAAGAGTTTAATAGAGTTTAAGAGAAAGAACACTCTTGGGGCACATGAGTGTCTCAGTTGGTTGAGCATCTGACTCTTGGTGTTGGCACAATCATGAGATCCAGGCCCACATCAGGCTCTGTGGTTAGCGTGGGGTCTGCTTGAGAGTCTCTCCCTCTCCTTCTACCCTTCTCCCCACTCTTGTGCATGATCTTTCTCTCTGTAAAATAAATAAACCTTAAACAAAAGATATATATTTTTTAAAGATTTTATTTATTTATTTGACAGAGAGAAATCACAAGTAGTCGGAGAGGCAGGCAGAGAGGGAAGCAGGCTCCCTGCTGAGCAGAGAGCCCGATGTGGGACTCGATCCCAGGACCCTGAGATCATGACCTGAGCCGAAGGCAGCGGCTTAACCCACTGAGCCACCCAGGCGCTCCAAACAAAAGATATTTAAAGAGAAAGAATACTCTCAAGATGGGAGAGCAGGCAGGCCAGAGGTGGCAACTCCACTGGGAGTCAAGGCTGTCTTGTTTTTTTATATTTGCATGAGTTATAGGTCATAGCTGGGTGGTCTCTGAAGGACATTGCCTCCAGTTATCTGAGGGCCTGCTACTAATGGTTGGGAGGGGAGCTTTTGGCCCTCCAATGGTCCTCATTGGAACTGTCATGGCAGCCCTCTCCCAAAGAGGTGGGAGGGTCAAAATTGCAATGTAAATGTATTGTAATGAAGCTATAGTTTACTGTAGGGCAGCTGTTACAGGGAAGAATGCACACTTATCTTCCAGAGTCTATCCTGGCTGTTTGGAACTTAATTTCTGCCCTTTTCATTTGTTCAAAAGCAATTGTTCCCTGCTTTTACTGAGCTAAATGCCTATTCCATCAGTTACCAAGGCCTGGAGAATGGAGATAGGAAAGACTGTTTAAGAGTATAATCCTGATAAATAAGTCTTAGAGGTCTAATGCACCTTATAGTGATTATAGATAACAATATTGTATTATAAACACCAAACTTGCTAAGAGACTAGGTCTTACTTATTCCAATCATCACAAAGAAGAAGTGATCATTATGTGAGGTGATAGATGTACTAGCTATCATTACATTGGCGATCATCATGCCATAATAAATCTATCAATCAACATGCTGTATACCTTCAATTCACACATTGTTATATGTGAAATATATTTAACTTAAAAAACCCATACTTTTTAGACAACTGGAAACCATACACTGGGTTTCAGGTGGTATCATTGAATTATTGTAAACGTTAGATGTGATAATGTCAATGTTGTTTTGTGTTTTGAAAGGTCTTTTTCTGTTGGAGATCATATTGTTCAGAGATAAAACAATATAATGGTGTAATTTGCTATTTGCTTCAAATTATTCTAGGCCCCCACCAAAAGAAAAAAAGAAAGAGAAGATGAAACATGACCAGCTAGACCCCAAGACTGACCTCTACTGCCCACTTGCTGGTACTCAACACCCTTGTCCTGCATTTTTCCTTAAGCTCTCTTCTTTACAGTTTATCCCTTAGCTCAGGGAAATGGAAATGGAAACTGCCCCTTGAGCTGTAGCAACTGCCCTGGCAAGACCTCCAGGCAGCCCAGACCACCCAGATCAGTTTGAGCTTAACCCCTCACTCGTGCTTGTGTAGATGGACAATGGAGTGACCTCTGGAATGACTGACAAGTACATTTACCTCATTGTAATACTAAAATCTCCACCCAAGGAGGAGCACAAGACTCATTTACATAACATATAATGTGTGTATAGGCATGTTTCCCTGTTTCCTCAAGGCACATGTGTGACCTTATGCCCACCTCTGTATATGATGACAAGGTTTTCCTATCGAAGTATTCATCCTAACCTTAAATAAAAGGAATGCATCCACCCTTGCCTGGGGAGTCATGGCTTTGGAAGCCAGTCCCTGTGATCTCCTCATTTGCTGCAAATGAAGTTTTCTTTGAGCGAGAACTTAGCCTGGTGCAGTTTCTGACTTACCAAAGAGTGAATGAATTCGTGTCGGTTTAGTTACACAGTGATAATTTTTGAAGGTGCATGAGGACTAAATGTGGATTCATTATACTATTCTTTCTTTTATTTTGTATACTTGGGCACCTGGGTGGCTCAGTTGGTTAAGCTCGACTCTTAATTTCGGCTCTGGTCACGATTTCAGGGTTGTGAGATCGAGCCCACAGACAGGCTCCACATTCCCTGGAGAGTCTGCTTCTCTCCCTTTCCCTCTACCCTCTTTGAGCATGTTCTCTCTGAAATAAATAAACCTTTAAAAAAATAATAGTTTAAAATGTTGCTGCATAGTTTGTCTTCAGTCTTAAAAAAATATAGTTAACTGGTTTCCTAAAGATGTAGGTGGTTTTCCCTTCCTTCCTTCCTTCCTTCCTTCTTTCCTTTTTTTCTTTGTCCCTCTTTTCTTTCTCTCTCTCTCTCTCTTTTGGCTATTAGAAATAACATTTGAGGGGTGCCTGGATGGCTCAGTAGGTTAAACATCTGTCTTCAGCTCAGGTCATGATCCCAGGGTTCTAGGATAGAGCCCCAGATCTCTTCCCAGTTACGTGCCCACGGTGTGCATTGCTTCAGCAATCTTGCAGTCATGCCCTGACCTAGCAATAACCTTCCTGCACTGTGCCTGATGTGGAAACTGCCCCAAGGCCCTTCTGCCTCCGCCAGTGTCCCCATTCCTCACCTGCACCACAGACAGCTCCTGTCTTTCCTGTCTCCATTCTTTCTGCAGACCTGCACATGGGCCCCGGCAGCCCTGGCCACCCCTGCACACTCATGTCTCAGATTGTCACCTGTGTCCCACCTGTTCTCTGAAGGGTTGCTTCCTGCTTGCCCCTCGGCTGCAGACCTTAGGCATTGACTGGCCTAGGGGAGCTAGACAACTTCTTTCCCTGTTATCCAGCGTGCTAGATATCCCTGCTATCTCTAACATCCTCTGACATCCAGCCTAGGCTGGACTGCATCTTCTTCAAGGAGGTCTGAGCCCTGGATTTGGGGAAGGGGCCCATTCCAAGTGTGTCTTCCTTGGGTACTATCGTTCAGTCACGTTTTCCTTATATTTTCTAGTCACACGTTCATCAGAGCTGAATAATTTTTTATAGTAAACTTCCACTGTTTAATGTACATTGTGGTTTCAATCTCCTTATTGGGCCCAGACTAACACAATGCCTTAGAGACTATGATCAAGGAAGTGTAAATATGAACTATTGTCATTTCTGTCTTGTTATTTAAGAATGGTCTGCTAGTATTTGGTGGTATAACTAAGAAAAATGCTCTTCATGTGTCCATGGTTTTAAATAGAACCAAAAAACACGAATTGGAAAACCCACACACACGGAAACGGTGCTGCATGTGGATAGGGTTACCAGAATGAACCATTTTGTTGCCCTAGAAAAGCCTCCTGTCCCAAAATATCCTCTGACAAATCCAAGTGTAGATTCAATTACCCAGAATAAAGCTCCAAGGGGGATGACACAAAGGATGTGTAAATTATTTTTTAATTCCTTAATTTTTCTCCTTACTTAAAATTGTAAATACACTGAATGCAAGGTTTAAAACATTTTTAAGTATAGAGTTCAATGGCATTAAGTATGTTTGCATTGTTGTGCAACCATCACCACCATTCAAGAATTTCTCATCTTCCCAAACTGAAACTCTGTACCAGAAACTCCCCATTCTCCCCTCACCAGCCCCTTGACAACCACCATTCTACATTCTGTATGAGTCCGACTACTCTAGGTTTCTCATGTAAGTGGAATCATACAGTATTTGTCCTTTTGTGACTGGCTTATTTCATTTAGCAAAATTTCTTCAAGGTTTATCCATGTCATAGCATATGATGGGATTTCTTTCTTTTTTAAGTTTAAGTGATATTCCATTGTATGTATATATCACATTTTATTTATCCAGTTATCTGTTGATAAACATTAGGTGCTTTCACTTTTTGGCTATTGTGAATAATGCTGGTATGAATGATTCATTAACTTTTAAAATGTATTAATCAATATATTGTATATATTAAGAATTTGAGATTTATTTTAATAAACAGACACATGATTATGAGGGTGGCAAGTATGAAATCTTAAAGATAGGCCAGCAGACTGAAAACTCAGTTAAGAGTTAATATTGCAGACTTGAAATTGAATTTTGCAGGATAGGAGGCTGGAAACGCAAGCAGAGTGTCTATCTTGTAGTCTTGAGGAGAAGTGCTTCTTCTTCAAATAACCTATCTTTGCTCTTAAGGCCTTCAACTGATTGAATGAGGCCCATCTACATTATGAACAGTTTCTGGTTTACTCAAATTGTGCTAATTTCAGTGTTAATCATATCTAAAAAATACCTTTTAAAACAACACTGAGATGAGTATTTGACTACATGGCTGGGTATCATAGCCTAGCCAAACTCACACACAAAATCAACTATCACAGTTTATCTCTTGTCGACTTGGCACCTGTACACCTCCCCTGGAACCATATTTAATCTCCAAATAAAGACACTAACAAAGTCAAACTTCTGCCAAACATGATACAACTATTCTATCTACAGCTGAAAACAAACTAACCCTTTCCCCAGAAAAGAATGCAACATCCTTGGGTGATATTCACTCTCTTCTTATATCTGTGCCTTCAACACTGTTATGTAAAATTAATGCTAAGGGGATTAGACAGGGAAGAAAACAAAGAGATATACACATACATATATGTATACACATACACATTTACTCTTATATACATACACACAGACATTGATAACAGAATAAAGAAGATACAGTTATAACAACTACCATCCTCATTTCTACAAGCTGTCACTGTTTGTAGCTGGCCTTTACAAATACCTCCTTTCACTACACATTTCATATTCCTTTTACTCTCAGCCGCTTGTCATAGCTCTTTATCAGGTGGGATAAATGAAACCTTAATTTCTAAAGGGTCTGGGCCATTAGTGGCTTATCTGAATTGGGATGTTATAGTTTTCCATTGACACAGTCACAGGGCATGGTAAAACTTAGACACACTGTGATATTGTGAAATAAATAAATAATAATGTTTTGGTTTTTATTTTTGGTTCCTGGCATAGAGATGCTAAAACCCTTGTAATTTCCTGCATGATAAGAGAGGAGCATCTTTTTTTTGTTGTTCATAATAAGCCCCTTTGAAACAGTTTGTAATACAGCATAACATGAGCATATTCAGTTTATGCTAAAGAAGTGACTCCTGGAGGATAGGGGCTGGTAACCAGAGGAACCAACCCTGTGATTAGGGGGTTGGAAGTTTTGGCCCCAACCCTCTACCTCTGGAAAGGGGGAGGGTTTTGAGATTGAGATAATCACCAGTGCCCAATGACTTCATAATGCTTATGTAGTGGAAACTCCAAAAACCCCTATACAACAGGGCTTGGAGAGCTTCTGGGTAAATGAATGCATTGAGGTACTGGGAGGGTGATACTTTTGGGGATGGCAGGTAGTGCACTACCCACGCCCATACCATACCTTGCCCTATGCATCTCTTCCCTTTGACTATTCCTGAGTTGTTTCCTTTATAAAAAATCAGCAGTAGTAAGTGAACTGTTTTCCTAAGTTCTGTGAGCTGTTCTAGCAAATTATCAAAACTGAGGAGGAGGGTGTTTTGGGAATCCTTGACTTATATTCAATTGGTCAAAAGAACAGGAAAGCATCTGAATGTGTGTGGGGGATGGTCTTGTGTGACTGAGTTTAATCTGTGGGGTCTGCACTAACTGTGGGTAGTTAGTGTCAGAATTGTTTTGTGTGGAAAATCCATGCATTTGGTGTTAGAAGTGTGAATAGAGAAAAAAATAATTTTCTTTTTAGATGCCCTAAGAAATCTCCTATATTCCACATATATTCTGCCTCCATGTGGAAAAGCAGTACAATTTCTTCTTGATAATCAGAACTAATCAGTCCAACCAAAACAATAACTCCCTTCTTTACCTGTTGTTTCAGAGGCATCAGGAGCCTAAAATAACCATCTGGCACTCTTAAATTCCCATTCAGTGGAATTACTGTTGTGTCTCCTGGTGGAAGTATTCTTCCTTTTAGACTAGCAGACCATAAGGTCATGGGGATGGAGCAAAAATTATGCTAGTGGGCCTGCAAGGGGTAATAGTGAGTTAGTACCACTCCTGTTTCTACCCCTGGATGATGGGTGATGGCTATGGAAGAAACAGCACATGTTGGATGCTGATTTAGGACATATACAGTCTCCTGGAAAACCCTGCCCCAGCTCTGCGAAGTATTGCCCTCTAACTTGCATTGTAATTAGATTTCCTTTCCTCCTCCCCCTCTGCTTTCTTCCTCTTCTCCTCCTCCTTCCTTTTCTTCTTCTTCTTCTTCTTGTAATTAGATTTTCAAAAGGTCATTCTACTATTCTGTGAAACCAGCGGCTTTAAAGGTAGGGTGGAACAAGGCAAGTCCATGAGCATCAGCCCATTAGCACACTTCATTTTCTGTAAACTACGCTCCCTGATCAGAAACAATACTGTGTGGAATACCATATGGTAAATAAAGTAGTCTGTAAGTCCGTGGATGATAATTTTGGCAGAAGCACTGCATGCAAGGAAAGGAAATCTATATCCAGAATAGGAGTTTATTTTAGTTAGAACAAAGTGCTTTTGTTTCCACAATAGAAGTGGTGCAATGTAATCAACCTGCCACTATGAAGCTAGCTGATCAAAGTGGAAAGTGGTGACATATTGGGGGCTCAGCATTGGTGTCTGCTGCTGGCAAATTGGGCACTCCAGTGGTGGCTGTAAGCAGGTCAGCCTTGGTGACTATTGCTGAGCTCATGCATGATCTTCCACTCTGTCACCATAGCCACTTTTTTCATGAGCTCATTGAGCAATAACAGGTGTGGCTGGGAAAAGAGGCAGAGTGGTCCACAAAAGAGGTCATTATATTTGCTTGAATGTTAAAATTGTCCTCTGTTGAGGACACCCTTTGGTGAGCATTTGCATGGGACACAAATATCTTTGTTAATCATCCAGAGAGGTGAGTCCACTTACTCTTCCTTAGATTTTTTTTTTTTTTTTTTTTTTTTTAAGAAAGAGAGAGGGTAGCAGGGAGAGGCAGAGAGAGAGGGAGAGAGAGAGGAGAGAGAGTCTTAAGCAGGCTCCATGCCCAGCGTGGAGCCTGATATGGGGCTCAATCTCATGATCCTGAGATCAAGACCTGAGCCAAAATTGGAAGCTTAACCAACCAAGCCACCCAGGTGTCACTTAGACCTTCTTGACACCATTTATCTTCCTTCCTTCCTTCCTTCCTACCTTCCTTCCTTCCTTCCTTCCTTCCCTTGCCTTCCCTTCCCTTCCTTCTTTTCTTTCTTTCTTTGACAGAGAGAGAGATCACAAATAGGCAGAGAGGCAGGCAGAGAAAGAGGGGGAAACAGGCTCCCGAGCAGAGAGCCTGATGTGGGGCTCCATCATTACCTGAGCCAAAGGCAGAGGCTTAACCCACCTAGCCACCCAGGCACCCCTGACACCAATTTTCTAATCATGTGCCTTCCAAGACTGGCCATCTAGTCAAACCATTGGCCAGAGTTCATGAATTGCATAATTCATGCATAATTCATTCATATAATTGCACATCTTGTCATTTTTCCTTACAAGCAAATGAACAACCTGATGCTCAAAGTTCTGCCCCTGGAGGATTTCCCTTCAGCAGTGTCTTTCAGGAATATTCCAGAAAGGGGCTGTGTCCACTTGCAGCTGTCCACTCCTTGGGTGATGCCTACACACTGGGCAAAACCAACCATAAACCAGGCCTGAGTTTTCTTTTCCTTTGTCAACTGATTGTAGGGAACTCCCCATGAGTCCATTAGCGCAGGTTGGGAGATAGAAGAAGACTATCTAACAGGAATGGGGTCCATGGACATTTGGGCTACTTCTTTTTGTAACTTTTGTACCTTCAGAGCCTGGGCAAGCCCAGTCTCATATATGCTGCTTCCATTTGCTGTTGGAGTGTCCAATTTTATGGCTTTGTGGGTCAGATAATATCAAGTTCATGATGGGCAGCTCAGGTGCATGGTAACTTGGTGGTCTCTGATTAAGTGTTCAGTCTCCACTAACGCATGGTACCAAAAGGCCAAACGCTGTTTCTCAAAATGAAAAATTATCCACAGTGGAGGGTATGGCTTTGTTTCAAAGTCCTAAGGTTCTGCACTGTGATTGCCTATAAAGAACTGCTAAGGGCTCCCAACAGCATCTCTACTAGCCACCACCACTTCAAGCACCATTGGATCTCCTGGATCATATGGCTAAGTGGCAGAGCAACTTACATAGCAGCCTGGGTCTATTGCAAAGCCTTCTCTTGTCTAGTCCCCACTCAAAACAGTAGATTTCAAGTTACTTGGTAAATGGGTCCAGAAAAGCACACTCAAATGATGAACATGTTTTGTCTGAAATCCAAAGAGTCCCACAGGTGTTGTTCCTCTTTTTAGGTTGTAAGAGAGGCCAGATGCAACAATTTATTCTCCATTTTGGAAGAGATATCATGACGTGCCCCACATCACTGACCCCCTAGAACTTCAAGGAGGTAGAACGTCTGTAAATTTTGGATTTTTTGCGCCCCGCACTGACATGCAAATGTCCTACCAAGAAGTCTAGGATAGTTACCACTTCTCACTCCCTGGGTCCAACCAGCCTTATGTCAGTGTGATGGACCACTGGGATGTCTTATGGCAAGGCAAGGCAATCATGACCCATGAGGACTACCATGACACAGGGCTGGATAATGATCAGATCCCTGAGGTAAGACATTGAAGCATTGAAGTTAAATTGTTGGCTTTGCCAAATGAAAGCAAACTGCTTCTGGTGGTCTTTTCTAATAGGTACTGAGAAAAAAGGCATTTACCAGATCAACAGCTGCATAACAGGTAACAGGGGTATACTTATTAATTTGCTGAAGCCATGAAATCATAACTCATACAGCAGTTGCATCTGGAGTCACTTTTGGTTAAGTTCGTGATAATTCACTGTCATTCTTCATGATCCATATATTTTCTGCATAGGCCAAATATGTGAGTCAAATGAGAAAGTGGTAAGAATCGCCATCCTTGCATGCTCCACGTCCGTGATGTTGGCATTAATCTCTGTGATAACCTTCAGAAAAGCAGCATTGCTTTGGGTTTTCGTTTTGCTAAGTAGAGACAGTTCTTGTGGTTTCCACTTGCCTTTCCCACCATAATGGACCTCATTCCACAGGTCTGGGAACCAAAGTGGGAATTCTGCCAGTCCCTAAGTGTGTCTGTTCCAATTAGAAATTCTGGACATGGGAAAATAACCACAACATGGTTTTGATGACCCACACAGTTAGACAAACCTGAACTAAAACATCATTAATCATCTCCCACAAGAAACAGCAGGTATTGAGGAGGATGTGGAGAAGAAGGAATCCTTTTGGGGCACCTGGGTGGCTCACTCGGTTATGCATCTGCCTTTGGTTCAGGTCACGATCCCAGGGTTCTGGGATCAAGCTCCCTGCTCAATTGGGAATCTGCTTTCCCTTCTCCCTCTCCTTCTGCCCCTTTCCCCTGCTTGTGCTCTCTCTCTCTCATAAGTAAATACATACATACATACATACATACATACACTTAAAAGAAAAAAAAAGGAACCCAAATGAAAGCAAACTGCTTCTGCCTTGCAATGTTGCTGGAAATGCAAACCAGTACAGCCACTGTGGAAAATAGTATGGAGGTTCCACAAAATGTTAAAAATAGAACTACCCCAAGATCCAGCAATTGAACTCCTGGATATTTACCCAAAGAATACAATACCCTATTCAATAGAATACAATACACTAATTCAAAGGGATAAATGCATCCTTATATTTATAGCAGCATTATTTATGATGGTCAAGATATGGAAGCAGCCCAAGTGTCCATTGGTTAATGAATAGGTAAAGAAGATGTGGTAGGTATATTTATACCATGGAATATTATTCAATCATAAAAAGAATGAAATCTTGCCACTTTTAACAACATGGACGGAGCTAGGGAGTATAATGCTAAGTAAAATAAGCTGATCAGAGAAGACAAATACCATATGATTTCACTTATATCTGGAGTTTTAGAAACAAAACAAACAAGCAAAGAGAGATAGACAAACCAAGAGACAGACCCTTAACTATAAAGAACAAACTGATCATTACCAGGGGAGGTGGTTGGGTAGATGGATGAAATATGTGATGGGGAAGGGGAGCATCTGGGTGGCTCAGTCATTAAGGGGCTGCCTTCCGCTCAGGTCATGATCCCAGGAGTCCTGCATCAAGCTGCCTGCTCAGCGGGAATCCTGCTTTTCCCCTCTTCTACCCCCTGCTGTCTCTCTGTCTAATAAATAAATAAAATCTTAAAAAAAAAAAAAGAAAGTAATATATAGGGCACCTGGGTGACTCTGTGGGTTAAAGCCTCTGCTTTTGGCTCAGGTCATGATCCTAGGGTCCTGGGATGGAGCCCTGCAGGGAGCAGCAGGGAGCCTGCTTCCCCCTCTCTCTGTCTGCCTGTTTTTCTGCCTACTTGTGATCTCTGTCTTTCAAATAAATAAATTTTTAAAAGTCTTAAAAAAAAAGCAATATGTGATGGGGGTTAAGGACTGCTGTTGTCGTGATGAGCACCAGGTGCTGTATGGAGATGTTGAATCACTATATCGTACATCTGAAACTAATATACCACTGTATGTTAACTAACTGGTATTAAAATAAAAACTTTAAAAAATCACCTGACCTCCAGGTAGTAGACCACAGAGACATTTTGGGTCCCTTGGAATCATTTTAAGTTTAGAGCTGGTATCCAATAATCCACAAAAAGTCTGATTATTTCCTTTCTCCCAGTGCAGTCACTCTGAAGACAGGCCACTGGCCTCTTTGGGAAAAGCCAGAAAAGAGATGAACAGTATAAATTTTTATCAGTATACTAAGGTCCTTCCTGAAGGGAACCTGGCCTCTTTTTCATTCAAGGGGCTCTGAGTAAACTGGCTCAAGTCTGGGGAATTGGTTGAAGAACCACAACTACTCACATTAGGCTGTTTTTTCGTTTGACCTGGAACACTTTCACTTATACAGCCTAAGTAAGAGTTTAATAGATTGCCCATCTATTTCATGTATAGTGACACCATGGTCAACTCGTTAATGCCATTAAGTCTCTGCAGATCAGAGTCTCTGAGGATCAGGGTATTTCAATTGCTACTTTGACTCTGTTGTCCATTACAGCAACCATGCCTACCTTGCCTTTGGTGATTCAGTGCCACCATTTGATCCTTGCCCCCTCGGAATCCAATAGTCCAATTGTTTTTGGGTTTCCCAAATTAGTGTTAGCAGTTCCTTACTGTAATTTCTAACCTACAGAGAAGAGCTGGAGCTCCTTCTCATAAATTTTATTTCTCATAGTGAAAAATGTATCTTCTGTATGATCCCAAGTTAGGTGAGCTGGATTTAAATAATAAATGTACTCTAACACCCCAATTGCCTTAGGCTTTGGATTTCTTTCTCTAAGTATACCAAGGAAGTTCTGGTATTTTTATCTCATTTAGCATTTTTGGTCCAAACAACCAAATTACTATTGGAGGTATTTTTTGTCATATTTTTGGTCCAAACAACCAAACATACTATTAGAGGTATTTTGAACCCCTTAAGAGCAATATTAAATCTGGGATCTTTTCTTAGTGGGCCCATATCAATCAATTTAGCTGATCCAATCTTCCACCATTATCTCATACTCTTGATATCTCTTAAGATTCTCTGGATTTCCGGCTGTATACATTGGAAAAATAATGTAATTCTTTTGGAGGTAACACATCTCCTCATGAGTCACACTTCATAGCTCACCTTTAGGGGCTTGGTGGAACTTGAGTCTAGAAGCAAAGACAGGTGGTCCTGAGGAGAATCAGCATTGTCTTGCAAGGCAACTACCTCAAAGAAAGCCATTACGAGTTCCTCAGGCAAAGCAGTATTAATCTCAGATATGGATGGAATGGTGCTTCCACTGGCAAAAAGACTCATCAAAATTTAGGGGTTATGTTCCATCTTATCAGGATCTTCCCATATGTCTCCATTCCAATTTTCAGGATCCCATTCCTTTCCTACCAATGCTTCATTTTAACAGTAGACACCTTGCGAGATTGGGAATTCTATTTGTGTTGTATTTCAGGACGAAACTCTAGTTTTGTTTTGCAGCCATCTTAGCTCTGCAGCTACAGGGGAAAACTTCAGTAATTTGTTCAGCATCAAGCTGAGATTTCAAATCCCTGAGCTCTTCCTTTTCCTTCCTCACTCTGTCCAGTGCAATTAGGAGTAACCAGGCAGTCTCATTATACTTGTTAGTTTGACAAAATGTTCTAAGGTATCAAATACATGGTCACCCAGGACCATGCCTCTTATCAATATTGATTAGGGCTATTCAGTTGTAATATTTATCTCTATCATCACTTCATGCTATGAACTATCAGTGTTCTCTTTCCTACTGAAAATAATTATTAGTGCCTTTAAATGTAACCAGATTAGAGAACCAATTCCAGAAACCCCAGAGCCAATTCAAGAAACTCAGCGTTGAGACTGTGTTCCTTTAGAAGCATTCTCAGTACCAAAATTTGTATAGTCAGTGTTCTCTAGAAAATTTAAACCAATAGGATATGGGGGTTGGCAAATTTGAAATGTATTGGGCATGCCAGAAGGCTGGAAATTCAGGGATAATTTGGTGTTGCAGTTTGAGTCCGAGATATGCCGGCTGAAAACTCAAACAGGGATTCTAGGTTGCAATCTTGAAACAGAATAGCTTCTTCTTCAAGAAACCTGACATTGTTCTTAAGAGCCTCAATTGATTTTATGAGGCATATCACACTATGGAGGGTAATTTGCTTTATTCCAAGTGTACTGATATAGATAGATAGATAGAGATATGCATATAGGCACAGATATGGGTACGGAGGAAGAAAACTGGAAGCATATATAACTGTTAATGGTGGTTATCCTTGATGTAGAAAGGAGAATTGGAGTTATGAGATTTTGCTGTGTTCCTGTGTACGTTTATGTATTGCATGGCTACAAGAGTATGTCCATGTAATACTTATAAACTGGGTGGGGGGAGGGTGCAGAGAGGAGAGAGTAGTACTAGACTAGATGTTCTATAAAATGCCAGTTGTAGGAAACCTGAACTCATGGACTGGTCTCCCAGTCTTCCCACTCCTTTTTTCCACTCTCGGTCTAGTTGGTCTCTTAAACAAGGCAGATGTGAATGCATACCTTTGAGAAGACACATTCTGCTCTGTTGCCTGAGTTGTATAGAAGTTCAGTAAGCTGAGAAAGAGAACAACACATGCAGACAGAGTGCATGGAGGATAAAGATTTCCTGGCACAAATGAATCTTTGGTTTCAGGTCCATTACTAAGTTTGGGCTGTCTTTCAGCCCCTAGGTTCTGTGAGTTACCTTTGAATCCTGATAACAAATATCTATGTGACTTAAGCTTGTTTCTATGCTGTTTTTCTACTTATAACAAAAACCATTTTAACTAACTGTAGAAATTATACTGATTCTATGGTTGATGGTGATTTTGGTTGCCAAGAATTAATTCTCAAGAAGATAGTAGTTCATGTATGTTCTCTGTAATCCCGGCACCTAGAACTGAATTTTTCTTTTTGTAGATACCTGACATTTGCTAGGACAAAGTGAAGTTACAACTCACTATCCCTTTTGCTTGTTGTTGAAAACAGAATGGAAATAGCTCAAAAGTAAAAACCTAAGTTTTGGTGAATTTATCTGAGGGTGAATTTATTTGAATTATTCTGTCAGATTAGGAAACATGAATTAAAATTTTTATGTTCCACATATCTGATTGGTTCATAAAACAAGAAGATAAAGTAAATGTGCTAAAAAATTAACTTTGATCTACTAGAACTGGCAAATATTTTGTAGAGAATTTTATTGGATTAAGTCACAAGAGGAGTATGCCTAGGTGGCACTGTTTGCTTATATATGTTATAAACAGAAAGAATTCAGGATCAATTTGCATTTCATTTTTGGTAGAAGGATATTCAAAAGTGGACTCTTGAGGTGATGTACTTCCTTAGTTCTGTTAATTATTCCCATCTTGGAAAATGTACACTGTTGTCTAAATCTCCACTCAGACCTGGTAGCAAAATGATTTTTTTTAAAAGTAATCTCTATACCGAATGTGGGGCTCAAACTCTTGATCACAGGGTGATCAAGAGGTGATCACAGGGTGATCAAGAGTTGCATGCTCTACCTACTAAGGCTGCCAAGCAGTCCAATCTGTTACTGGTTTTCCCCCATATTTGAGAGTGCCTAACAGTCTGTGGACATTCCTGGACATCATGATTTGGACACTTTCATGTATGCCTCATCCACTCCAGGCCAGATTCTAGTTTTAAACCTTACTGATAGACTTGCACACCTCTTGGAAACCATATTTGCTCAGAATAGTGTGGCTCACCATGTTGAACCACCAGTGGTTCTTCTCATATACTATGGGAGATGCTGCTGGGGAGGCATGCTTGGGGTTGACTTCCCAGGATGGGTACGATCCTGACTGGAAACCCTCCTAACAACGAGAGGTATGAAGTTAGAAATAGGAAGTGCTGGGCCCCAGGGACAGTATATGAGAGTTGGCCTCTGCCTACTTATTACATTCTATGACTGTGGGGTTGTTTCCTGGAATTTTGGAGACTATGGAGACTTTGGAAATCACAGAAGAGTTATGAGGATTTTGGTATGTTCTTGTGTATATTTATGTATTTCATGGCCACAAGAGTAATACGTCTAAAAGAGAGAGAGAGAGAGGAGAGTACTAGATTAGATGTTCTAAAAAATGCCAGTTGTAGGGAGATCTTGTCAGGTATGGCTGAGCCTTCTGGAAGGGTGACTGCTAGTATTATTTTTACTGAGAGTGAACCAGAGTCTTACAGCCTTGGAAAGACTTTCTTCCTAGCAACAGATCAGAGAAGGGACATCAACCCATCTTTGCCCCTTTTCTTGGGTCTGAACATTAGGGGTAAAAGTGTCCAGCAAAACATTTCTAGGCGATGGGAGCTAAATATGATCCCTTTTGTGAGGGCAGCCCCAGAACTAGCACTAGAGGTCTCCCTTTGGTAAAGTGTGAGCTGAAGATGAGAAAACATATACATCAGATTAACTGGTTTACAACACTTTGCACATTTGTTTTCCTTTCTTTTTCTCAAAGACTTTTAGTACATCCCAGTTTGAGGGTCCCAGCTCACCTTAAACTGTCCCTGGGTTTGAGAAGAAACAGGGTCCTTTAGGTGCATGAGTTGGGGAACAGCACCCTCTTGTGGTTAGCACAAAAATAACAGCATGTCTGTCCGTCTGTATGTATTCATTTATGGAGGTATCATTGCCCTGTTGAGCTGTACAGGAGCAGAAGTTTGTGAATAGGGCTGTGGAATCCTCCTGGTATGCTGGGATCTTGGTGGAGGGGTTGGGGCTCATCACGGAATCCACTGGAATTCCAGTGACCCTCAGTGTCAGGGCCCACTTCTGTACCTGTGGGTGAGAAAAATTAGGTGTGCTCCAATGTAAACTGGCTTCCCAGAGCCAGGGCAGCTGAAAGACTTTGTTACAGTGATAGAATTTAGGGAAGGAAACAAAAATCAGGTAAATGTAGGACAGGTGAGGACCTTCGGGAGGGAAGAGAGGGTATGAGCTTTACCTGTAGAAATTATTCTCGAGAAGGCAAAAGAAATTTGGGATTGGATATCACCCTATCAAATACTGCAGTCTCCTTAGGTGTCTTCTTAGCACACATCACTATCAAACACACACACACATACACACATATATTTTTAAAAACATATATATTTTAAAGATTTAATTTTATTTATTTTTTATTATATTTTAAAGATTTAATTTTATTTATTTTTTAAAAGGTTTTATTTATTTATTTTGAGAGTGCACAAGGGAGCTTGTGGGTCAGGGAGGGACAGAAGGAGAAGGAGAAGCAGGCTTCTTGCTGAGCAGGGAGCCCAATATGGGGGCTCAAACCCAGGACCCTGGGATCATGACGTGAGCCAAAAGCAGATGCTTAACTGACTGAGCCACCAAGGTGCCTCTAAAGATTTTATTTTTAAGTAATCTCTACACCCAACATCGGGTTCAAACTCACAAACCCAAGATCAAGAGTAGCATGCTCTTTTTGCTCTTCTGACTGAGCCAGCCAGGTGCTCATCTCACACACACACACACACACACACACACACCCCAAACATTTACTAATTTATTTTTTGTCTTCTTCACTAACAAGTGATACTTTTGGATCTGTTTCAATCACCATTCTACCCCCAAGTACACCTAAAATATAATCTGGCATATAATCACACAATTATAATTTTTTGCTGAATAAATGGTAAAACAAACACATTTCCCTCTCCCATTCTTTATTCAAAAAAGTTTATTTTGTTATTATTATTATTATTTTAATTTTTTATTTTGAGAGAGAGAGAGAGAGAAAGAGAGCATGAGTAGGGAGGGGCAGAGGGAGAAAGAAAGAGAATCCTGAGCCGACTCCAGGCCCAGCATGGAGCTCGACAGAGGGCTCAATCTCACTACCCTGAGATCATGACCTGAGCCTAAATCAAGAGTTGCATGCTTAACGAACTGAACCATTCAGGTACCTCTCCCATTCTCCATACAAAAAGTGAGACGAGGGGCGCCTGGGTGGCTCAGTGGGTTAAGCCTCTGCCTTCAGCTCAGGTCATAATCTCAGGGTCCTGGGATTGAGCCCCGCATCAGGCTCTCTGCTTGGCGGGGGGCCTGCTTCCCTCTCTTTCTCTCCCTGCCTCTCTGCCTACTTGTGATCTCTGTCTGTCAAATAAATAAATAAAATCTTTAAAAACAACAACAAAAAAAGTGAGACTATGTGACTTCTGAGGCCAGGTCATAACTGGTTGAAAGGGTTGACTTTTACACCTCTCTCCTCTCTCCTCTTTTTTTCTCAGATTGCTTGCTCTGGGGAATTCAGCTGCCATGTTAAAGACATTCAAACAGCCTGGGGAAGGGCCCATGTGCCAGGCAGCGCAGTCAGAGAGGAAGCAACTAGAGGCATTGGAGTGAGCTCCCCAGAAGTGGATTCCTTTAGCCTCAATCAAGCTCAGATGAGCTCAGAGGCTTAAGCTTTAAGTGTCCCAGCTGAGGATGGGCCTGAAAAGAGACAAACCATTCCCACTCTGTTCTGTCTCAGTTTTTGACTCCGAGATAAACCTACTAAATGTTTGTTTTGTTTTAAGCCACTAAGTTTTAGGGTAGTTTGTTAAGCAGTAAGAGATAAGTAATATATAATGGTGCTATGTGACTTCACAGGATAAGTCATAAGAAGAACTAGCTTCTGCCTAGGTCTCTCAGGCTGGTAGCCCTGGATGACATCTTGACAGCAACCTTGTGATAGACTGTGTCACAAACACCTGGCTCACCTGCTTTCACAGCAGCTGTGAATGGTAATAAAATGTAATGTTGTTTAAGCGTCCTGAATATGGGGGTAATTTGCCCAGCAGTAGTAGATTACTCACACAACACCATCACAATCACAACCTCTGCTTTCAGTGTCCCCTTAGCACCTGTTACTGTCTCACATAACAGGTGTTTTATTAATTTATTTCTGTCTTCTCTGCTAGAATCTAAGATCCATGTTTATTATCTTTTAAATCTGCTTTAGTCCTTGTTTCACACCCCAGTTCCAAGAACAGAATCTGGCACATGATGGATAATCACTGTGTTGAATAAATGAATGGCAACAACAACCACAAAAGCTCAACATTTTCCCTCCCCTTTTCACCACTGAAGAATCCCATGATGAAGGAAAACTCTGGCAGGACTTTTTTCCCAACAGGGCTAGAGGAATACATCTGCTTTATTATTTTTTTCTTTTGCCTTTCCTGCTCAAACTATATTTGTATCACCTCTTGAATTACTCAATGGCATTTATTTGTTCATTCACCAATTAACTGATTCCACATCTTGGACAGGTAACTTAGAGGCCATCACCCTAGAAATGGGATGACCTCCTCTCTCCATGATAAGAAAGTACCAGATATATTCTTTATAAAGCTGTGCTCTACCCTAAACTCCTGTGGGTAAAACTGGAGGTTATAGTAATTGAAGATGATTAGTGGGATTATCTGCCTCCTCCCACTAAAATTGTGACACTCTTTTTTTCTGCCTCATTGACTTCCTCCTTCCTAAAAAATCAGGTTATGAGTCCAGGAAAAGTCTGGCACCTTTCACTTTGGTTGTTCACACAATAGCTCCAATCTGAGAGCTCTGCCCTCTTTCCTCTTCTTTACCATAATCCCAACATAATCCCAACATAACCACCTCCCTCTAGCAACAACTCCTCCAGCTTCTGTGCCAGTCCTCTCCTCTGAATCTCAGACAACATTTCTTCCCAGTTTAATACATTTTCAAACACAAAGCCAAACTATATATATATTTAGACCATATTTTTCACTTATAGAAAAGGATATTTAAAATATAAAAGTATACAAAGCAGTGAAAAATGTAACACATTACCATTATATGTGTGAGGAACAGGATAAATACGAGTTTATAGAAATTTTTACCACAAACACTGGCATGTAGTTTCACCATTAGGTGGAAATCTTAGGGAGATACTTTACTCCTGAACTACTGAGAGTCCTTGTGTGGATTCAGTGAAGACAGGAGGTCCCAGTGGAGACAGGAACCTAGACTTCTGGGAGATAATGTTTCCTATGGCACCATCTGAGCCTGATCTAGGGCTTTAAAAAAACAAAAACAAAAACAAACCTGTTAGAAAATGATGAAGCCAAGATGAGCAAGGCTGATGACCAGTGATGAAAAAACAAGTTGCCTAAGAGGTTGTTGAAACACTGGGCCTATTCCTTTAGGGCCACTCCTAATGCATTCTCTACAGATGTCAGACTCTTCCCCTCCTCAGGAATAGAAGCTCCCACCTTTTGCTTTGACCTTTTTGATCCACTGTCTCCCAGATGCCCCCTGTTTGCTTCCCGCTCCCTCAGAGCAAAGGCAGTAAGATGTGTTAAGCTACTCTAAATACCCAGATGTCATCTTAGAGAAAGGAAGGAAGTCTGAAAGATATTTTCCTTCTCAAGACAGTAATCCAAAAAAGACCATTTACATGGAAGAGACTAAGATACTATTAATTATCAAACTTAAAATGCCTGATACCAACTTGTGGACTACAACTGGTATATATAAACTTTGAGGGAGTTCAGATAACTATGAATACCTAAAAGGTTAGGATGTGGCTAGACCAGGAGGCCAGAGACAGCTTTCCTAAGGAAACAGTATGTAATATATATAGGACTAGAGTTATCTAGGTGAAGTTGAGGAAGGAAGAGCTTTCCAGGGAAAGAGAACAGAAAGACAAAGCCTGTGGGTGAAAAAGAGCAAGACAGGAAAAGGGGATTACAAAAAGTTTACTGGGTCAGAGCTGAAAGAGTGAGGCATAAAGTCATGGGAGATGAATCTGGAGGGGTAGGTAGTGTAGGTAGGTAGGTAGGGGTCAGACAGTGTAGGGTCTTTATAATCCCTGATAAAAAGCTCTGTTTTACCTTATTAGCAATGGGAAGTCACGGCTATGCCTCACAAAATGTACATTTGCTGCAGTGTAAAAGATGGATCTGTAGAGGTGAAGGTGGGGTGGTCTACATTTGATAAAAGTATATTAGTTAGGAAACTACTGTAGCTTAATTTTTGTGTGTGTGGCAGGAGGAGTTAAAAAATCTATTATTTTGCTCAAAATGGGGCTCCTGGGTGGCTCAGTTTGTTAAACAACTGCCTTTGGCTCAGGTTATGATCCTGGAGTCCCAGGATCGAGTCCCACATCGGGCTCCATATTCAGCAGGGAGGCTGCTTTTCCCTCTGACCTTTCCCCTCTCATGTTCTCTTTCTCTCTCAAATAAGTAAATAAATAAACAAATAAAAGCCATTATTTTACTCAAAATAATTCTTTAAAAAAAGGTTTTTTAAAAGTAAACTCTAGGCCCAATATGGGGCTCAACCTTATAACCCCAAGATCAAGAGTTGTATGCTCTACTGAACCAGCCAGGCATCCTTCAAAATAATTTTTTTTTCACAATTGAGTTTTTACTACTTGTTCTGAGGATCAGTATACATTTTTTAATTTGTACACAATTCTTTTGTTTAACAGACTATTTTAAAAAAGATTTACTTTATTATTTATTTGAGAGAGAGAGTGAAACTGGGGTGAGGGGTGGAGAGGGAGAGGGAGAAAGAATTTCAAGCAGACTCTGAGCTGAACATAGAGCCCAACCGGGGCTCAATCACACCACCCTGAGATCACGATCTGAGCTGAAACCAAGAGTTGAACACTCAACTGACTGCACCACCCAGGTGCATGCATCCTTCCTTCCTTCCTCCTTCTGGCCCTTCTCCTTCCTTCCTTCCTCCCTCCCTTCCATTCTTTTCTTTCAAGATTTTATTTATTTATTTGAGAGAGACAGAGACAGAGACAGAGATAGCAAGGGAGAGATTGAGCAGGGAGGAGAGAGAGAAGCAGACTCCTGCTGAGCAGGGAGCCTGATACAGGGCTCCATCCCAGGACCCCAGGATCATGACCTGAGCCAAATGCAGACGCTTAACCCACTGAGCCACCCAGGTGCCCCATGTACACAATTCTTAATGTACCTATCAAAAAATCTAAAAAATCATGTAGTTGTTGATGCTTTTCTAAAAGTATTCAGGTGACCTTCCAGCTTAAAATTTGGAAGTAAATTTTCCTTAACAGTATATCAAATACCATTATCTTCAAATGTTGATATGCTGTTGCACTGTTAAGTCCCACTGGTTCACATTTTAATATTATACACAGTACAGACTCAAATTTTTCAATCTTGCACAGTACATTAACAAAGTTACTAGAAAAACTGGACTGCCATGACCCAGATGTTACACAGTGCACAAAATTCTGACAGGGAGAGCCAACATCAAGGAATGGTTTTCTTTAGAAAACAATTCTACCGGTCAAGATGGCGGAGAAGTAGCAAGCTGAGACTGCTTCAGCTAGCCGGAGATCAGCTAGA
>NC_081565.1:62866997-62924920 GCF_022355385.1 Mustela nigripes | reverse complement strand
TGTGAGTGCTGTGAAGTGTGTAAACCTGGTGATTCACAGACCTGTACCCCTGGGGATAAAAATATATGTTTATAAAAAATAAAAAATTAAAAAAAAAAAAAAAGAAAACAATTCTACCAAAAACAACACAGGAATAAGAATGATATAAAATATTCAAGACATATTAAATGCATGACTGACTCCAAATTTCCATAGGCTATAAAAACAATGCCATCTATGGAATGTTAAGCTGACACCCAAGACAATAAAAGCCTCCCATAATCAATATCCCACTATTTTCTTGTTGTCCCCAAAAATGAACAACCAGCAAATGATTTCACCTCTTAAAAAAAAGCATTTACACTAAAAAAAATAATGGATGAGGTGAGATTTCCTCCTCCTTAACTGTTTCTAGAGCTACTAAAAAAATTGTGTTTTACAAAATAGTTGATAAAAATATTCTCCTGGATTGTACAAGAAGGGAGACAGGGACCACTGAAAGACAGGGTGTATGATGTTAATCAGACTGGGTTTCTTTCTTTCTTCACCAGAGGCTGGATTCCCCTCATTTTTAATTTCTCCTTTTTCTGACAGTTAAGTCTTTTGTTTCTTGGTTAGCCACTCTGCACTTTTTTGACTAAAGATTTATCCTTTCTGGCTGCCTTTCCACTCTTACAAGAGCAGGTTTGGCTGACAACCATGCTGATCTCCTCTTGGGCTGCTCCTTAGCTGCCCCTCTGCCAGGCTGCCCTTCCTCTTGGCAGTGGGGCACGTGCAGGCTGGGTGCGGGTGGTGCAGACCCATGGGCCACCCAGAGCCTTTCTGAAGCAGGGCTGCCTGGCCACTGCTGCTCCTCCTACCGCTGGAGCTCCCCTCAAAATAATTCTTAATAATCTTGTCTTTCAGTTGTGATATTACATTGTAGTGTTTTAGCAAATCTTATTCTAATATTTTTATTTATTTATTTAAACTTTCTAAAAAAGAGATTTTATTTATTTACTTGTCAAAGAGAGAGAGAGAGGGGCATGTGGGTGGCTCAGTGGGTTAAGCCTCTGCCTTCAGTCCAGGTCATGATCTCAGGGTCCTGGGATGGAGCCCCATGTCAGGCTCTCTGCTCAGCAGGGAGCTTGCTTCCCTCTCTCTCTCTGCCTGCCTCTCTGCCTACTTGTGTCTCTGTCAAATAAATAAACAAAATCTTTAAAAAAAAAAAAAAGATAGAGAGAGCACAAGCAGGGGGAGAGGCAAGCAGAGCAGGCAAAGGGAGAAGCAGGCTCCCCACTGAGCAAGGAGCCCGATGTGGGACTCATCCCAGGACCCTGAAATCATGACCTGGGCCGAAGGCAGTCACTTAATCGACTGAGCCAGCTGGGTGTCCCTTATTCTAATCTTTTAAATATAATTGTATTAAATCTATATATTTATCTAATGAGTACTATTACCTTTCTTGTATTGAACTAAATGAATAAGCTATATAAAGCCTAAACTGTCTATATAAGGCTCTTAACCTCAGTCTTTTTTTTTTTTTTTAAAGATTTTATTTATTTATTTATTTGAGAGAGAGGGGGAGAGAGAGAGGGTGCACATGCACAAGCAGGGGTAGGGGCAAAATAAGAGGGAGAGGCAGACTCCCTGCTCAGTGGGGAGGCAGATATGGGGCTTGGTCTTAGGACCCTGGGATTCAGGGCCTGAGTGAAAGTAAACTTTAACCTACTGAGACACCCAAGCCTCCAAGTCTCTCTCTCCCTCTCTCTCTTTTTTTAAGATTGAGTCTTGAACCCAGTTGTGGATCTCAAACTCACAACCCCGAGATCAAGAGTTGCAGGCTGTACTTACTGAGCCAGCCAGGTGCCCCATCCTCAGTCTTAACTATCAATTATCACTGTTTTAAACAGTTTTCCTGTAACAAAAACAAAAACAAAAAACACAAAACAATAAACAAACAAAAACAATGACAAACCAAAAAACAAAAAAAAAAAAAAAAAAAAGAAAAAGAAAAGAAAAAGTTACTGAATCACAATTCAACTATCTCATATAGGATTTTAAAAAACTCGAAAAACCTAAACTAAACTGAGTTTGAGCCAAGCTTTTCCACTACTCCAAAATATTCAGTGATTTTCTGTGGTATCTTAAACAGCCTTACAGAAAAGCCTCATCTTGTACCCTCCAGTTTTGTTAATATCATTCACGTTCAAAACTAATGTCTATTGCTTGCAACTAACTAGAAACCAAACATTCTTATCTAGGGTAATTTGCTGTACTTAATACAGTCTCCCAAAGGGAGAAATATTCTCAAAGAGACTGTATAAACAAATGCTACCAAAGAAAATGTTTCAACTTTTCTTTCAAAACACAGTGTCTAGTAGGGAATGCCTGCTATAGTGCTGAGAGCTAACCTTAGCTATTAAGGGTCATGCTGTGGAAGCTAAGATCCACTTCAGGTAAAGAAGAGAGACCTCCCTGAGTGTCTGAGGCATTTAGCTGAGGTCCAGAAAGGCCACACCTTAGCAATACAGACCACACTGAGGAGAGGCCACGTTGTACTGGGATGAAACACAAAAGAGAAATAAGCTCGTCTTAATCAAGAATAAAACCAAACCTGAAGAGATCAAAAGGATTTATCAGTCATTTAACAGCAGGCCAGAACAACATCCTTTAAAGGATGACAACATAATCCAGACTCCTTGTGACATATCACACAAAATGTCCAGCATGGGATAAAACACGAGACATGTAAAAGACATTGTATAACCCACAATTAAGAAAAAAATCAGTCAAAGTAAACTAGATGTTAGAATTAGCAGATAAGGGGTAGTGAAACTACTAATATGATCAAGGACATAAGAAAAAGCCTACAAGTAAAAAGATGCAAGGTTAAGCAGAGAATTGGAAAGAATTAAGAACCAAAATGGAAACCCAGGAAATGAAAAGAAAAATATCTGAAATGAAAACTTCATGGTATAGTCTTTTTCCCTTTTTGTTTTTTTATTTTTTTAAAGATTTTATGTATTTATTTGACAGAGAGAAATCACAAGTAGATGGAGAGGCAAGCAGAGAGAGAGAGGGAAGCAGGCTCCCTGCTGAGCAGAGAGCCCGATGCAGGATTCAATCCCAGGACCCTGAGATCATGACCTGAGCCGAAGGCAGTGGCTCAACCCACTGAGCCACCCAGGCGCCCTCCCTTTTTTTTTTTCTTTTCCTTTTTGTTTTTTTAAATTCAATTAACTAACATATGGTATATTATTAGTTTCAGGGGTAGAATTTAGTGATTTAGCAGTTGCATATAATGCCCAGTGTTCATTACATGAAGTGCCCTCCTTAATGCCCATCACCCAGTTACCCGCGTCCCCTCACCTGCTTCCTCTCCAGCAACCCTCAGTTTGTTTCCTGTAGTTAAAAGTCTCGTGGTTTATCTCCTTCTATGATTTCCTCTTATTTTTCCATCCCTACCCTATCTTCACCTGTTTTCTTTCTTAAATTCCACATATTGTGTGAAATCATATGATAATTATCTTACTCTGACTTATTTCACTTGGGATAATACCCTCTAGTTCTGTCCACCTTGTTGCAAATGGTAAGATTTCATTTTTTTGGAAGGCTGAGTGATATTCCATTGTGCATACATACACCACATCTACTTTATCCATTCTTCTGTGGATGGACATCTGGCCTCTTTCCATACTCCGGCTATTTTTGACATTGCTGCTATAAACATTTGGGTGCATGCGCCCCTTCCAATCACTATGTTTGTATCCTTTGGGTAAATACCTAGTAGTGCAATTGCTGGGTTGTAAGGTATTTCTATTTTTAACATTTTGAGGAACCTCCATACTGTTTTCCTGCGTACTTACACCAGCTTGCATTCCCACAAACAGTGTAAGAGGGTTCCCCTTTTTCTTCATCCTCATCAACATCTGTTGTTTCCTGAATGGTTAATTTTAGCCATTCTGACTGGTGTAAGGTGGTATCTCATTGTGGTTTTGATTTATATTTTCCTGATACCAAGTGATGTTGAGCATTTTTGCATGTGTCTGTTGGCCATTTGTATGTGTTCTTTGGAGAAATGTCTGTTCATGTCTTCCGTCCATTTCTTGACTGGATTACTTGCTTTTTGAGTGTTGAATTTGATAAGTTCTTCATAGATTTTGGATACTAGCCCTTTACTAGACATTTGCAAATACCTTCTCCCATTCTGTAGTTGTCTTTTAATTTTGTTGGCTGTTTCTTTGCTGTGCAAAAGGTTTTATCCTGATGAAATCCCAAGAGTTCATTTTTGCTTTTATTTCCCTTGCCTTGGAGATGTCTAGCAAGAAGTTTCTGTGGCTGAGATAGAAGAGATTGCTGCCTGTGTTCTCCTCTAGGATTTTGATGGATTCCTGTCTCACATTTAGGTCTTTCACCCATTTTGAGTTTATTTTTGTGTATGGTGTAAGAAAGTGGTCCAGTTTCATTCTTTTCCATGTGGATTTCCAGTTTTCCCAACACCATTTGTTGAAGGGACTGTCTTTTTTCTATTGGATATTATTTCCTGCTTTGTCAAAGATTAGTTGACCATACAGTTAAGGGTCCCTTTCTGAGTTCTCCATTCTGTTCTATTGATCCATGTGTCTGTTTTTGTGCCAGTACCTGTGCCTATGTCTGTCTTGATGATATAGAGCTTGAAGTCTGGAATTGTGATGCCACAAGTTTTGGTTTGCTTTTTTAACATTCCTTTGACTATTCAGGGTCTTCTCTGGTTCCATACAAATTTTAAGATTACTTGTTCCTCTGCTGTGAAAAATGTTGATGGCATTTTTTTCAAAGATTTTATTTATTTATTTGACAGAGAGATAGAGAGCACACAAGTAGGCAGAGCAACAGGTAGAGGGAGAGGGAGAAGCAGGCTCTCTGCTGAGCAGGGATCCTGATGCAGGACTCGATCCCAGGACCCTGGGATCATGACCTGAGTTGAAGGCGGTCGCTTAACCAACTGAGCCACCCAGGTGCCCCTGAGAACATTAAAAAAAAAAAGATTTTATTTATTTATTAATAAATAAATATGAGAGAGAGAGACACGGTGTGCATGAGAGAAAGAGTATGGGGGGCAGGAGAAGACGGAGAAGCAGGCTCCCTACTGAGTAGGGAACCTGATGCAGGGTTCGATCCCAGGACTACACAACCAGGACCTGAGCAGAAGGCAGACACTTAACTGACTGAACCACCCAGGCACCCTGTTGATGGTATTTTGATAGGAATTGCATTGAATGCATAGATTGCTTTGGGTAGCATAGACATTTTAACAATACTTGTTCTGCCAATCCATAAGCATAGAATGTTTTTCCATTTCTTTGTGTCTTCCTCAATTTCTTTCATAAGCATTCTATAGTTTTGATAGTACAGATCTTTTACGACTTTGGTTAGGTTTATTCTTAGGTATCTTGGTTTTGGTGCAATTGTAAATGGGATTGATTCCTTATTTTCTTTCTTTGGCTTCCTTATTATTCTATAGAAATGCAACTGATTTCTGTGCTGACTTTTATATCCTGCCACTTTGCTGAATTCCTGTATGAGGTCTAGTAATTTTTGGGTAGAATCTTTTGGGTTTTCAACAGGGTACCATGTGATCTGTGAAGAGTGACAGTTTCACTTCTTTCTTGAAGAGTTGGGTGTCCTTTATTTTTTTCTGTTGTCTGATGACTGAGGCTAGGGCTTCTAGTGCTATGTTGAACAAGAGTGGTGAGAGGGAACAACCCTGTCGTGTTCCTGACCTTAGGGGAAAAGCTCTTGGTTTTCCCCTATTTAGGATAATATTCACTGTGGGTTTTTCATGCATGGCTTTTATGATATTGAGGTATGTTCCTTCTATCCCTACACTGTGGGGAGTTTTACTCAAGAAAGGTTGCTGTATTTTGTCAAATGCTTTTTCTGCATCTACTTAGAGGATCATATGGTTCTTGTCCTTTCTTTAATTTAATGTGGTATATCACATTGATTGATTTGCAGATGTTGAATCATACATGCAGCCCAGGAATAAATCCCACTTGGTCATGGTGAAGAATACTTTTAATGTTCTTTTGGAGCTTATTAGCTTGTATCTTGGTGAGAATTTTTGCATCCATGCTCATCAGGGATAGTTTCTAAAGTTCTCCTTTTTGGAGGAGTCATTGTCTGGTTTTGGAATCAAGGTAACACTAGCTTCATAGAGTGAGTCTGGAAGTTTTCCTTCAGAAAAGTAGTTTAATTCTTCAGGTTTCCTTCAGAAGAATAGGTTTAATTCTTTAAATGTTTAGTAGAATTCCCTTGAGAGGCTTTCTGGTCCTGGACTCCTATTTGTTGGGAGATTTTTATTACTGCTTCAATTTCTTTGCTGTTATAGATGTTCAGGTCTTCTATTTCCTTCTGTTTCAGGTTGGTAGTTTATGTTTTAGGAATGCATCCATTTCTTCCAGATTACTTAATTTGTTGGCTTGTAATTGCTCATAGTATGTTCTTTCAATTGTTTGAATTTCTTTGATGTTAGCTGCGATTCCACTTCTTTCATTCATAATTTTATTTATTTAGGTCTTTTTTTCATTTTTTTTGATAAGTCTGGCTAGGGGTTTATTGATCTTATTCTTTCAAAAACTCAGTTCCCGCTTCATTGAGCTATTCCACTGTTCTTTTGGTTTCTATTTCATTGGTTTCTACTCTAATCTTCATTATTTCTCTTCTCCTGCTAGGTTTAGGCTTTATTTTCTTTTTCCAGCTTCTTTAGGTGTAATTAGCATGTGCATTTGAGACTTTTCTTGTTTCTTGAGAAAGGCCTGTTTCACTATATACACACTTTGAGAAACACCTTTGCTGCATCCCAAAGATTCTGAAGTGCTCTGTTTTCATTTTGATTCCATGTATTTTTTAATTCTTCTTTAATTTCTGGTTGACCCATTCATTCTTTAGTAGGATGCTCTTTAGCCTTCATGTGTTTGAGTTCTTTCCACATTTCCTCTTGTGACTGAGTTCTAGTTTCAAACCCCTGTGGTCCAAAAATATGCAGGCAATGCTCTCAATCTTTTGGTATGGGTTGAGACCTGATTTGTAACCCAGTATGTGACCTATTCTAGAGTATGTTTCATGTGCATTTGAGAAGAACGTGTATTCTGTTGCTTTAGGATGAAATGCTCCGAGTATATCTGTTAAATCTTTCTGGTCCAGTGTGTCATTCAAGGTCCTAGTTTCCTTGTTGATCTTCTGGGTAGATGATCTGTCCATTCCTGTGACTGGGGTGTTACTATTATTGTATTATTATCATTGTGTTTCTTTAATTTTGTTACTAATTGAATTATATATTTGGCTGAATTCAATTTAGGGGCATAAATATTTATAATTGTTGTTGGTATTCTTGTTGGATAGATGCTTTTATTATAACACAGTGTGTTTCTTCATCTTTTATTACAGTCTTTGGTTTAAAATCTAGTTTGTCTGATATATGAATGGCTACTCTAGCTGTACATTAGTATGATAAATTGTTTTCCACCCCCTCACTCTCAATCTGCAGGTGTTTTTGGGTCTAAACTGAGTCTCTTGTGGACAGCATGTCAATGGGTCTTATTTTTTTAATCCAATCATTTTTACTCTATGTCTTCTGATTAGAGCATTAAGTCCATTATATTCAGGGTATCTATTAAGTGATATGAATTTAGTGCCATTTTATTACCTGTAAAGTCACTGTTCTTGTAGATTGTGTGCTCCTTTCTGGTCTTTGTTACTTGTGGCCTTTCTCTTCACCCTTTAGTTTTTTGCAGGTCTGGTGTACTATTCACAAATTCCTTTAGTTTTTGTTTACCCTGGAAACTCCATCTTTCCTTCTATTCTAAATGACAGTCTTGCTGGCTAAAGTATTCTTGGGTGCATATTTTTTTCCATTGAATATATCAAGCCAGTCCTTTCTGGTCTGCCAGGTCTCTGGGTCAGGTCTGTTGCCAGTCTTATGTTTCTACTCTTGTATGTTAAAGACCTCTCGTCCCTAGCTGCTTTCAGGATTTTCTCTTTATCTCTGAAACTTGCAAGCTTCATTATTATACGTTGAGGTGTTGACCTATTTTAATTGATTTTAAGGGAGGGATTCTCTGTGCTTCTTGGATTTGAATGCCTGTTTCCTTCTCCAGATTAGGTAAGTTCTCAACTATAATTTGTTCAAATAAACCTTCTGCCCCTCCCCGTCATCTTCTGGAACCTTTATCCACATATGATTTCACTTTATGGAATTGCTGACTTCTCAAAGTCTCTCTTCATGGTCGACTATTTGTCTTCCTCTCTTCTTTCCAGCTTCTTTGTTTTTGAACATTTTATCTTCTATATCAGTGACACTCTCTTTTGCTTCATTTACCCTTGCTGTTAAAGCTTCCATTTTTTACTGCATTTCAGTAATAGCATTTTTAATTTCAGCCTGACTAAATTTTAATTTTTTAATTTCTTCATTAGAGGATTCTTGGTGTCTTCTATGCTTTTTTCAAGCACAGCTAGTATCTTTATAATCATAGTTTTATTTTTATTTTTTAAACATGATTTTATTTATTTATTTGACAGGGAGAGAGATCACAAATAGGCAGAGAGGCAGGCAGAGACAGAGAGGAGGAAGCAGGCTTCCTGCTGAGTAGAGAGCCCAATGCAGGGCTCGATTCCAGAACCGTGGGATCATGACCTGAACTGAAGGCAGAGGTTTAACCCACTGAGCCACCCAGATGTCCCTAATCATTTGTTTTAAATTCTAATTCAGACATCTTACTTATATCCATATTGCTTTAACCCCTGGCAATGAGTAATAACCTTCTCTGTCTTTAGTGGTGAATTTCTCTATCTCATCATTATATCCAGAAATGATAGAAGAAAGAAATAAAACAACAAAACCAAAAATAAAATGAATCAGAAGAAAATAAAAACAAAACAAGAAAAAAAAAATCAAACCAGAAACAAAACAGAGAAAGCAAAATACTAGATGCTGTGTGTATTTTGGTCTGTTTGTTAAAAGAAACCAGATTCCCAAATAGAAAAGAAAGGCAAACCTATACATATGAAAATAAAGTAAAATTCAAAGTAAAATTCAATAAATGTATACCAAAAATAAAAAAATACATACATAACATATATATACATATATTTGTGTATTATGTATATATATATATATACATATAATACAAATTAGGAAAAAATAAGAGTTGAAAAATAGCTAAAAAAACAAAACTAACTGAAGAGAATAATAACAAATCATGAATACTATATACTGTTTTCCCCAAGAGCTGAAGTTTTGCAGTTCTCTATGATCAGTAAACTTAGTGGTAGCTGGTTGTTCCTGCTGATCTTCTTGGGTAGGGGGCTGTTATGCTGATTCACAGATGCTCTTGCCCGGTGGAATTGTGCCTCCTTTTTCAGAGGGCTGGGCTCCAGATTACCTTATGTGGTGCTATTTTGCTCTCTGAAGGCTTTCAGGACTGATGCAGGGGAAGAAAATGGTGGCACCCCACTCTCTAGACCCAGAGATGAAAGTTCACAAACTTTCCCTTCCCCACTCTTCAGTGAGCTCTCACAGAAAAGCAATCACTTTTTTTCTCCCAGGTTTCCATCTCAACTCTGCATTCACTCAGCTTGTGCTTGAGCATTTTTGTCTCAGTCATGTGATTGAGTTTTAAGTCTCTAAGTTTTAGGGACTCCTGTGGTGTAGACCCACGCCCTTACTCCTGAGGGAAGAAGGGGGAGTCTCACTATGGTTCTGGCTTTTGCTGGACCCCTGTGCAGAGAGCAGTCCTGTGACCATGAAGTAGTTTGCAGTTTTTGGCAACACCAAGTAGAAAGCTTGTGCCTAGACTCGTTTTCAGCCAGCTTCCCTGCTCTGTTGCCTGGGAAGTCTGCCATACTCTGTTCTTGTGAACCTGGGGATATCAAGACCATGCTTCTCACCTGGGGTTCCATCCTGCTCTGTCAACTGAGCACCTTAAGCCAGGGATGTCCCCCACTGTAGTAGACTTCTAAACATTTTGATTTTTTGCTCTGCTGCTTATACTTGTGGTAGCCTCCTTATTCTAGCTCCCTTGCACTGCTGTATCCTCCTATCGGATGTTGCCTTGGTTTCAACTCTCCACACCTCCTACATTCCAAAAAGTGTTTGCTTTTCCACGTGTAGAATTGCATCATTTCTTTTCTCAGATCTCCCATTGATTTGACAGGTTTTCAGAATGATTTGATAACTATCTAGCTGAATTCCAGGGACCAGACTTAGGGTCCTCTTCACCATCTTAACTCTTCTCTCTGCACACAGTATTCTTAGTGGTTAGAACCTTTTATCCTGTAATGTCATGTTCTACCTTGGAAATATTCTTTGAAGTGTATCCTTAGTGGTTGGCTTTTTCAGTTTAGCATGTTTCAAGGTTTATGGCTATTGTAGTTATGTATCAGTACCTTGTTCCTTTTTATGGCTAAATTATATTGTATTTTACAAATATATCATTTTATTTATCCATTCTTCTCTTATGGACATCTAGGTTGTTTCCATCTTTTGGCTATTGTGAATATTGCTGTTAGGACATTTGTACTCAAGTTTTATTTGAGTATTTTTTTAAATTTGGGGGACATATATACAGAAATTTAATTACCATAAGTCAGGCCAAGTAGTTTCTTAGCTTATTAATTACATATCAAGTGTCAATAATCTGATAGTTAAGCTAATTATACTATTCTGGGATTTGGCTTTTTTTTTTTTTTTTTTTAAGTAGGCTCGCTGCCCAGTGTGGGGCTTGACCTCATGACCCTGAGATCAAGAGTTGCATGCTCTACCAACTGAGCCTGCCAGGTGCCCCTGGCAGTCAGTTCTCTAGAATACTGAAAGATTGTTAAATAGCTAATTGTACTTGGAGACTGTATTGTCTCCACTAAGGAAATAAGTTTGGTTCTCCCTCATTTCAGTGTGAAGCTGCCTGGGTAAAAGGGCATGGTATATCATTTCTGCTAGGCTTCCAGGGACACCTTTAATGTGAGGAAAATATAAAGAAATATATAGAAGTATTATGCACCTGAAAAGGAAAGACAAATATGGAGGCAGCTCAAAACAAGTGTTATGCCTCTTCTTTTGGCATCAGACATCTCTCCCAGTGGATTCTTGAACCTAAGGAAATACAATATTCTCTTTAGAGATGCCAAGAGGATGATTTGGAAATAAAAATGAGTGGAACTACTGGTACAATGGAGCAAAAGGATGATCCCAAGAACCCATTCTTCTGCTTTCTCATTTCATTGGTCTTGAAAATCTGATTTATAATTACTATTGTTATGTGGAAACTTTCTTTAAGAAAGAAATTGCTTGGATTAGTGGTTATAAAGTATTTGTGTGAAGGCAAAATTAAGAGAGAAAGAGAAGGAGAGAGAGAGAGAGAGAGAAAGGAAAAAGAAAAATGCCCACACTCTACAGTCTTAATAAGAACTGATATGTAGGCCTAATTTTGGATTAGGAATTCTAGTTTATTGAAAATAAATTTTATTTTGGGTGACAAAATATTCGAAGAACAGTACGGTATACTTCTGAATATTAAGAACAAGTTTCTTTTAGCAACTTCTGAAAATATCCAAAACATGAGTTGAGTGGAGCTCACAGCAACAATTTTCCTTAACTATTTTCATAAATATGAATAATCATAAAAGATCATTTGAAGTATCAAAAGAAAATATGTTCATATTTCACTATGTCTATTCCACCTCCAGCAAATATTTCTGAGTGCCTAAAATGTAGAGGGTCTGTTTCAGGTGGTTGGGGTTTATTAGGAACAAAACATAAAAATTCCTGCCCTCAATGGAAGCTTTGAAAAATTAGCATATAGGCCCTCAGTAGGCAGGCAGACAGAAAATGGACTCTTCCAGTGTCTCTAGATGTGGCCTCCATCTGTTGGGATAAAAGCCATTACCTGGAAAGGAGATCAGCCAAGAAGGGAGAAGGGAGCATTCATGGCTATAGCACAGATCTAGCTGATAATGTACTATTACACAGAGAGGTGTTCTATGGGCGACAGATTAAGCCTAAATACACAATCATGGGATTTTGTCTCCTGGAATTTCAATGAATGACTGACTACCTAGGTGAATTCATTTCATTCTAGTGGGTAGATGATCTTGAACTTAATAGCAAATCCCAATCATAATTCTAAAGATTACATACAAAAAGGGTTATGAGGGAGAGGATTCTAAATATATTAAGAAACTGAGAAAAAGTTTTAAGAAAGAATGAAAGACTTTCTTTGTATTAGCACCTGTTATAAAAACAGAGCAAACAGAACCTCTTGATTATTTTCAGGGAACAGCACTAACTAGTTATTATCTTCTTTTTTACAGATGCATCTTGGCAAGGGCATTGGCAGCTCTAGTGTGTGATGTTCCATTTCCAAAGTCCTAGGAGGTATTCTCCTTTTCCTGATTGAAACACTCTTCAGTGAAAAATTCACTATATTTTGGCTCATATGAGTTCTATGTTAGCTCTGTTCCCCAAAAGAGGATATGCTGCTAACAGAATCTAGGGAATGGGTCATGAACAGTCTTGTGTGATAGCTTTACAAAAGACGATTTAGCATATGAACATATTTAAAATCAGTAGGAAAGGGTGAATTATCAAATGGCATGTGGAATTGGATATTAATACAGAAGGCAAAAGATGTAGATTCTAGGTCAAATGACATCAAAGGAAGCACTGGATATATACTTTTACTTTGTATGCAGTTAAGATGGTGGTTACTTTGCTCTGTCAGTATAATGATGGATCCAGGTAGCAATGTTGACAATCACGATAGCGGAGGCTTGCTCAACAGCTTGATTCCAGTCATCATTATCATAGAATAGTCACTTAACAAGGGCATCTAGTTTAACAACTCAGATGTGCTTATTAGCAGCTGACTCCCCCTACCCCTCACAGTTCACAGCACCAAAGAGGAGTGCTTTTGTCAACCTGTAGTTTTACTACCAGTGTATCAAACAGTTAGGCACAGTAAGAACCAGAATCAATAAAAATGCCACAAGTTTCAAATGGACTATTTGCCAGTGTTGAGAACATCCTTGTGTCCTGCCAATTGAAAGGAGCAGCCACATAATTTTTGGGGTCTGCATAATCAATTCTGGGGTCTTCAAAGTTGAAGAGTCAGTGTTCAGTGATTCCCACTAGCCTGTCAGTGAACCAGGCCCAATTAGAGTAACTTCTATGAATTGAGGGCCCTACTAAGCCAGCAGCTTTGCTTCAGGCAAGAGTGGGGGGATACATTTTCTTGTAAGGGGCAGCTGCTGCAATGTGATATACAGCTGAGATACTGCTGGGACCAGGGCAGCTGTATTCTTGAGTATACTGTGTACATTTTACACCTGAGGTTTGTGTCCTTTTTATCTTGTTAGGTAGTTGAGCCCAAGAGTAACCTAATAGCTGCTTTACAAAAGGTGTATACTTGGTAGCCTTGTTAGGGTATCAAGTCAAACCACCCTTCTTCCTGACCACAAGGGCATCTCCTTTTACCAGAAATTCCAATCAACAGAATGACTAGTTACAGAGACTGAAGCACAAAGTGGTCATTAAAGGCTGTGGGACCTCAAAGTTATCTTCTTTACACACAATTCTTTCTGAATGGAAGAATCCCTTCTGAATTATGGGAAGTAGGAAGTATAACATATAACACATTCCTACACTTTCAGATTTAGAAGGAACCACAGTATACTGCACTTGTCAAAAGGCCAGTTCACAGGCTCACATTCATTTCCCTTGCCTACTGTAACCCCTGCCCTAATAACATTTTTAAAAATCTAGATACTTCCTACCTCCATGTGAAGTGGTAAGATTTTTGATTTGGGCAGCTGTATCCCATAAAGCCGTAAGTTTGAGCCCTTTCCTCTCTCAAAGTTCCCCCAAATACTTGGGTGGGTGCCAATGGCCATGGGTCCCCATTGGAGACAGGAAGCTTTCCCTTAAAGCAGCTGATGTTGGGGTATATGGAGGTATGAGTGGCTTCATGACATTAAAGAAACATTTACTTTACTTGCATGAGGTGTGCTCACATTTTAGCCAAAAATCTTCCAATAATTTAAGTTCATTGAAAGCCCTGTAACAGGTGGTATCATCTATTTACATTGAAAGGAGATTTTTTAAAAACTGAATTCTCTGATGATCTTTTAGGAATTCCTCACAACACCAACCCTTTAATAAGTGTTGTACCCACTGACTGATGTAAGCTTGGCTTAAATAATAACTTTCTACCTCCCCAGCAGAGGAATGGCTAAATTATGTTCAAAAGGAAACGGACTTAAACATGTAAGAGCTCAATAGAATCAAGCTTACTGCTCCATCACAAAATGTTCAAAAGGTAAAGATGTGAATGAGAATTTTGTTCCACGTATTTCAGGCCCCCTGGGTGTTACTGTGTAAAATCTGTGCCATGTTAAAGCATGATACTTTACAACTTCAAGGCTATTCTGACAGCATCTTAGTAGAGTCAGTGAGGTCTTCTGTCACAAATGATTGTGGTGTAAAACATGAGCATCCATAGCCCAAAGACCTACATGGAGGAAAGGGAGACTAGGAAATTTTCTGAGTTATCTAAAGGGCATGGCTTCTTTCAAAAGGGCTTTGAAATATCAGCCTATGTCTATTCTCTGATAGACTTTCAGGGTTGCTTTTAGGATAAAATTCTTCCTACATTCATATTTATATGTGTGGGTTTTCTGGAGTCAAATGGCTTGGTCTTCCAGACAGAAGGATTTTCCATAGTTATTATTATCAATAGGGTTTTCCCTCTCCCTGAATTCTCTGGCAAACATTTAGAGTTGACGTCTTATACAATTTTCCAAGTTCATTACATTCGTAAGATTTTTCCCCACTGTGAATTCTCTGATGTATTCTGAGGTTTGATTTCTGGCCAAAACTTTTCCCACATTTGTTACACTGAAAAGGTTTCTCCCCTGTATGAACTCTCTGATGATCACTAAGTATTGCCTTCCGGACAAATTTTTTCCCACATTCATTACACTTAAATGGTTTCTCCCCAGTATGAATCCTCTGATGAACTCTAAGGGTTGATGTCCGGGCAAAAGTTTTCCCACACTCATTACATTTAAATGGTTTCTCTCCTGTGTGTGTTTTCTGATGTTGAATGAGATGGTCTTTTCGCCAGAAGGATTTTTCACATTCATTACATTGATATGTTTTCTCACCACCGTGAGTTCTCTGATGTATCCTGAGGTTTGACTTCTGACCAAAAGTCTTCCCACATTCATTACACTGAAAGGATTTCTCCCCTGTGTGAATTCTATGATGATCTCTGAGGGTTGACTTTTGAACAAAAGTTTTCCCACATTCACTACATTTATAGGGTTTCTCTCCTGTATGAATTCTCTGATGTCCCCTAAGGGTTGATTTCTGGACAAATGTTTTCCCACATTCATTACACTTATAGGGTTTCTCTGCTGTGTGAATTCTCCGATGTGTACTAAGGTGTGACTTCTGGGAGAAAGTTTTTCCACATTCATTACATTCAAATGGTTTCTCTCCTGTGTGAGTTCTTTGATGCTGAATGAGATGTCCTTTTTGAAAGAAGGATTTACCACATTCATTACATTTATAGGGTTTTGTCTCAGAGTGAGTTCTCCGGCGTACTTGGTGGGCTGACACCTGGTAGGATTTCCTATTTTCATTATAGTCAAAGGATGTATCCCCAGTTTGTGTTCTGTCATTACATACCAATGGGTTCTCTTCCGTGACAATTCTCTGAAGTTGAGTGACGTGTGACTTCCTGTTGAAATTATTTTCATTTGCATTACATTCATTGTGTTTCACAGGCATGTTAAACTTACTGTATTCCTTGACAGCTGATTTCCCACAGAAGGATTTCCCACACTGGTTAAGAGGAGAGTATTTCTCCCCAATCCCAGTTCTTTTATAGTCAAAGACAGTTGTTTTTTCACTTTTCCCCCTAAATTCATCATCTTTATAGGATTTTTTTCTTGGGTGAATACTCTTACATGTAACACAAGCAGCCTCATCATAGATGGCCTTTCCAGTTCCATCATATTTAAAAGCTTGTTCCAAAGTTTGACACTTTTGATTCTCAGGAAGATTTTCCTTATAACTGAGAGCTTTTCCATTTTTATTATATTCATGAAACTCCTTTCCAGTATGAGTTCTCTCAAACTTAATTTTGAAAGACAAATGATCACATATACTAGAGCAATTTGGTTTTTTTGTTGGATAGATTCTATTCTTGATGATAAATTGGGAAATATTCTGCATATTTACTCCCCATGAGTCATATTTACAGGATATCTTTGTTGAAACAGGAGCTATGCACAGATTAAACTGTTTTCCCAAAACTTCCTCTTCCTTTATAGTCAATGGTTTATTATTGATGAATATTATTTCCTGCAAGTGTTTATCTTGGATTTTCTTGTTCTTCTTCATCAGGTCATCATCTCTGTAATCTTCTAAAACAGAGATAAATTGAAGACACCTTATAAACCTTACATTTGTTATGGGTGGGAAATATATAGCCTATACATTGCATTTCATTTATTGGTTTTCAAAGATCAAATAATTTATGTGTGTGTGTATCCTCACCCTCCTTTAACCAACTGAGCCACCCAGGTACCCCTTTCTCACTCTCCTTTAAAAAAACAATATTGATATAGTGAAAATGAGAGAGAAAACTGGTAATACATACATATCTGTATCTGGATTATGATAAATTGCATTTCCTATTGGGGTGGAGAAGGAATAGAAATAAGACTTTTACGGGAGTGGTTAATTTAGGGAACAGGAAAACCAGATAATGGGATGAACACAATGGGACTATATAAACTTAAGTACAGTAACAAAAGAATTAGGAGATAATGAACACTGATAGACTAGGCCCAACAGGGGAAAAGTTTGCTTTGAGGAAATTTATTACAGTCCTACACACCTAGGCTATACTGATAGAATACTCAATTTGCTATTCCTTATTTCCATTCAATTCTTTAACATCAAATCAAAATTGATAGTAAAACCTTCCTCACAATTAAATGAAGAAGTTTATAGTTCAGAATCTAACCCATCTTATAGCCATAAGTCACAGAAATACAAAGAAGTGTAAAACTGATAAAAGGAAATCTATTCTTGCAACTAAATTAGATTCACTGCTCAATTCCTGATGTGGAACCTTTATTTTATCAAAACTGAATGGCTAAAATTAACAAGTCAGGAAACAACAGGTGTTGGTAAAGATATGGAGAAAAGGAACCCTCCTACATAGTTGGTGGGAACGCAAGCTGCTGCAGCCACTCTGGAAAACAGTATTTTTTCCTCAAAAAGTTGAAAATAGATCTACCCTATAGCCCAGCAATTGCACTACTGGGTATTTACCCCAAAGATACAAGTAGTGATCCAAAGGGGCACGTGCACCCTAATATTTATAGCAGCAATGTCCACAATAGCCAAACTATGGAAAGAAGCTAGATGTCAATCAACAGATGAATGGACAAAGAAGATGTGGTGTGTACACACACACACACACACACACACACAATGGGATACCATGCGGCCATCAAAAAACCCTGAAATCTTGCCATTTGCAACAATGTGGATGGAACTAGAGGATATTATGCTAAGTCAAATACGTCAATCAGAAAAAGACAATTATCATTATGATCTCACTGATATGAGGAATTTAAGAAATAATACAGAGGATTATACAAGAAGGGAGGGAAAAAATGAAACAAGATGAAACCAGAGGGAGACAAACCATAAAAGACTCTTAATCTCAGGAAACAAACTGAGGGTTGCTGGAGGCGGGGGGAAGGTGGGAGGGATGAAGTGGCTGGGTGATGGCCATTGGGGAGGGTATGTGAATTGTGTAAGACTGATGAATCACATACCTGTACCCCTGAAACACATTAATACATTATATGTTAGTACAAAAAATTGAATGGTAAGTGACTTGATCACTTCATCTTAAACTTCCACATTTCAATTTGACATGAGGGGTGTATGTATTTTATATATGCATGTATGTATGTAAGCTCTATGCCCAATGTGGGACTTGAACTCATGACCTTGAGATCAAGAGCTGCATGCTCTACTTACTGAGCCAGTGAGGTGCCCCAAGGGGTGTGATTTTAAATGGGGGTATCACGGAAGGCCTTGCTGCAAAGATGGCATTCAAAAAAGGTCCAAATCATTTATGCATTCTAGATGGCTATCCTTTGAAGGTTTTATGAGTTGTAAATACCATCCTCTATCTTTGGTTCACCTCTTCACTCTCTTAAGTATGATACATAATTTATATCCGCATAAAACTTATATATACCATTTAACAGTACAGAGTGAACACTAGTATAATTAGAAACCATGTCAATCTGAAACCAATACTATGCTGTATGTTAACTAACATAAATTAAAAAAAAAAAAAAAAGAAACCCTGTCAAGAAACAGAAAACAGAAATGACTCTGCAAAAATCCCTACTTATCTCTGTCCAGTTACAACTCCTTCACGCTTAAGAATTCACTACTCTTTTAATATTTATATAATTGTTTCTTTGATGTTCTTTGTGTGGTTTTACCATCAACATACGAATTTCTAAAGATATAACTGAGTTTTGAATTTCCGACATTTAATAGATGCAACCAGACATGCATATTTATATTGTTTGGTTTCTTTTGCTTTCTTTTGCTTAAGATTATTATCCCTTAAGTAATACAACTCTTTCTTTATTCTACTGCTGATGAGCCCAATTTTTAACACAAACAAACAATACTGCCATAAGTAAATATTGTTTTATTCATCCTAGGGAATATAATCATGCCTTTCTGTAGGGTCTATAGTTAGGAAGGAATTCCTTAGTTACAAATTATGTAAAACTTTAACCTGATCTGATAACTTTTTCTATCGGTAAGATCCTTTAATAGTTTACATCCGCATCAGGACTTTGCCAAATTTGTTAATGTCACATCATACCATGTGTCTCTCATCTCATTTTGTATTTAACTTTGCATTCCATGAAAGCTAAAGAGAGACTGAACACATTTTCAAGGATTTAATGGCCATTTAAAAAGTTCCTGTTCAGTCTTTTGCTTATTTTTCAATTGGGATGTCACCTTTTCTTACGTTGACTTATGGAAGTTTTTACATGTTTACAATACTTACCCTTTCCAGGTTACTTGTACTATACACATATTCTGCTTTTTATGGCTTGTCTTCTCATCCTTTTAACAGTATATTTTATAAACAAAGTTCTCAATTTTAATGTAGTCAAGTTTATTAATCATTTTCTTTTGATTGGTGCTTTTTTTTGCCTTTGAGCCTAATAGAAAAGTCTTGAAATACAAAGGTGTTTAACGCCAAACTGACCTTCTGGAGTCTTAAATACCCCAAGAGAATTCTGTCTGCTAGTGCTCAGGAACTCACCTCGGTGGCTCTGGTTTGAGAATTCTTCCTCTAAGAACCAAGGCTCCTCTCCTTGCTCCAACTTGAAGATTACTGCTGGTTTGAAAATGCAGTTCCCTGTAAACAGGGAACAATGGTTTATTTAGGATAGATGATGAGCTTTTGAGTTTCCAGAGTGTTAAAAGATACAGCTTCAGAAGCAGCACCCTGAAGACCCTGATTTGAACTTATTATGGCGAGTCATCAAAACACTTCTTTGGGGCGCCTGGGTGGCTCAGTGGGTTAAGCCGCTGCCTTTGGCTCAGGTCATGATCTCAGGGTCCTGGGATTGAGTCCCGCATCGGGCTCTCTGCTCAGCAGGGAGCCTGCTTCCTCCTCTCTCTCTGCCTGCCTCTCTGCCTACTTGTGATCTCTGTCAAATAAATAAATAAAATCTTAAAAAAAAAACAAAAAACACTTCTTTTATTCCTTAAAAGGGCTTAATTTTATACTCTGAATGAAATGTCTCAATAACATTAAAATCTAAATAAAATATTCATGTATTGATGTATAAAAAGGAAATGCCTTTTATTTGCTATGATGAGGGTAAGTTACACTTAAATGCTCACCCACTGAGACGAGGTTGTTGTAGTTCTCCAGCATCACATCTCTATACAGAGTCCTCTGAATAGGACCCATTTGCTGCCATTCCTCTTGGGTGAATTCCACAGTCACATCCTTGAATGACACAGATGTCTGCAACAGGACACTTTTCTGCTCAATCTGAAGGGTTCAGAATTAGTTGACAGAGAAAATATCCCTAAAAACAATTCTTATGCTCACTCTAAAGAGTTTAAAACAAATGAATACAAAGGAAGCATATTTTGAATCTAACTTTAACTTACATTTTGGAGCTATTCAATGAGTAAAAATATTTGTAATTTAATTTTTATATATTTGTGAGTTCTATCCACATATTGTAAGTATACTAAACTTTGTTTAAAAATTTTTTTTAAGAAAAAAGATTAAATTTCCTACAATTTTTACTCAACACCCCAATCCACTACCCTGGGCATATTCTAGGGTAGGGGTCAGCAAATTATTACCTGTGGCCAAATCTAGCTTGCCATCTTTTTAAGAAATAAAGTTTTCCTGCAACATAACCACAGACACCCAGTTATTCTGTATTGTTCATGGTAGCTTTTGTGCTATAACACCAGAGCTTAGTAATTCTATCAGAGACATTATAACTATCAAGAGCTGAAAACATTAACTATCTGATCCATTATGGACAAAATTGGCCAACTTCTGGACTAAACAATCAATTAAAAAATAGAATAACAGCATAAAAACAACAAAGACAATACAATTAACAGAGGGATATATGCAGATTGAAAATAACAGGACAGAAAAAAAATATACATAATTATGAGCCAAAGAAAGTTGTTTATATTAACATAAAAACAATAAAGGTAAGAAAGTATGATAATATAGTAACTATTTATGATCCTTTTAACAGAAAATATAAAAAACATAAATTTGTATGTATTTGAAAACCTAGCTTCCAAATATAGTCAATTCTCTTTATTCACAGATTCTGTACCTGCAAATTCACCTCACTAAAATATACTTCTAACCTAAATACTCATTGTTTTGCAATATTTATGGACACTCACAGAAAGGTAAAAGATTTGAGTGTCCAACACATTTTCCCAGCTGGATAATGCTGGATAATGCAAGATAATGCCTTGCCAAATGCTCTTTTTGCAGACTACTTAGCACATTCTTTCCATTTTTGTGACTTTTTTCTTGTATTTCCCCACCTGTGTAATGCAGAAATGCTGTATAGTGTTCTTGAGTACAAGAAGGTTGTTATGTCCCTTAGGAAGATCAAGTGTGTTACATAAACTTTGAGCATTAATTATGGTGCTGTTGCCCTTTAGTTCTTGTTCAAGAAACATTATATTAAATAAGGTATTTTTAAACACACATAAAACAAAGTTGTATATTGAATGGTTGACTAAAATGTTTTGATTAGAAACTCAAAGGAACTTGCTCCCCTAGAAGCAATGATTCAGTATTTACTAATTTAGTGTTCATGGAGATTTTATAGAAAATAACCATGTGAATAGTGAGAATCAACTATATATAACAAAAGTTGACAGGAAATGAGATAGATGGATCCATAATAATATTAGTTTTATAAAATTATAAGAAATTTTAACACAACTCTCAACGCACAGGGCAAGCAGACTAAAACACCAATAGAAATTTAGAAAGGGGTCAGCAATAACCAAGAGGGAAAATCTGGCCTGCTGCTTTTTTGTTTGTTTGTTTTGTTTTGTAAGTAAGCTTTTATTGGAACACGGTCACGTTCATTTGCTTTTGTACTGCCTATGACTGCTACAGCACTACAACTGAAGAGTTCAGTATTTTCAAAGAGACCACATCTCCCACAAAGCCTAGTACCTGACATTGACAGATGAAGTTTGCTGACCACTGACATGGAAGGTTTAAATGACATCAATAACCAATTTGAGTAACTGAAACATAGGATAACATAATCATAGCAAATTATTTTCTAGTCTATTTTGCATATTAAAAATAAAGAGAGGGTACCTGGTGGCTCAGTGGGTTAAGCCGCTGCCTTCAGCTCAGGTCATGATCTCAGGGTCCTGGGATCAAGGCCAACATTGGGTTCTCTGCTCAGCAAAGAGCCTGCTTCCTCCCTCTCTCTCTGCCTGCCTCTTTGCCTACTTGTGATCTCTCTCTCTGTGTCAAATAAATAAATAAAATCTTTTAAAAAATAAAGAGAGTAAGTCTCACCAAATTAGAAAAGATTACAAACATACAGTGTGGCTTTGGATTTTAGCTCAGAGATGCAGAGAGCTGGAGAGAACAATACTAACAAGAACAAAGGTAGGCAGATTGAAAATAAAGGTCTTTTTTTTTTTTTTTAATCCATCAGGGAAATGAAATTGCTTAACAAATAAGCAATTTGAAATCAGGAAAAAGACAGTATCTAGGGAGAATCAGGACCCACATGTTTGCTTACTGGACCATATACTACCAAAATTCATATAAGATGATAGAAAGATAAAGCTAGAAAAACTTTAACAACCTGCTAATAAAGGCCGAGGTTGTGTGTGTCACAGATATAGTATGATTTCTACCTTTTTGGGATATTTTCTCCAGGGTCATAGTCTGTTCACAGAGAGGACTGGGGGAGAATTTTGGGGAAGTCCTTTCCTACTCCATGTGATACTGGCTAGTGTAGGGGAAGAAAAGTCATTTCTTAAATCCACTTAGATCTTATTTAGGGAAAGGTCAATAAAACAAATAACTTGAGGCCACTGGTGGTATCCCCTGGCCGTAAGAGGACAGCAGAAGCAGATACTAGCAAAATGCTTCCCAGACCCATCAGCCTTATCTCTCCTCAGTAATAAAATATCTAAATGGTAAGATGCTAGTTCTTAATGAGGTTAAACTAAAAGATAAGTCCCAGAAAACTGTCATTATTTGGCCTGTCTGGTAGCTCCATGGAACATCCCATTCATAAAACTGTCTTCATCTGACATAACTCCAAGCTTAACCATTGCAAATAGCATTTTCTCTGGGGGGAATGAAATTTGTTAAGAAAGAAAAAACACCCATGGGATATTCTTTACCATCAGGGCTACCTCAGGCAGTTTGTAACAATTAAAGGAAACAACAGTCTAATTTTTTTTTTTTTAAAGATTTTATTTATTTATTTGACAGACAGAAATCACAAGTAGATGGAGAGGCAGGCAGAGAGAGAAAGAGAGGGAAGCAGGCTCCCTGCCGAGCAGAGAGCCCGATGCGGGACTCGATCCCAGGAGCCCGAGATCATGACCTGAGCCGAAGGCAGCGGCTTAACCCACTGAGCCACCCAGGCGCCCACAACAGTCTAATTAAAAAGCTTGGAGCATAATAAATACAGAAGGGGCTATGAAAAGCTCAGACATCTATCTGGGAATCTAGAAGGTAGCACACATGCCCTGGGCTATGTGCATATTCAGGAAACATCTGAGAAAGTACTAAACTTGCTTCTCATTAACCTTGAGGCTCTGTGAAAGAAAAGTGAAAGTGAAAACAAGATAGTAAAATGCCAGGCTAACTGCTGAAGGCATTGGCCAACCTATACAGAGAGCATCTTGGCAAAGATTAAAGCCTTACTGGTTACATGTACTTAAGGAAATTCTTGTCCAATTATTAGCTGACTATTTAGCTAATGGAGCAGAGACTTTGGCAGAGAGTACACATGACAAAGAATATACGTTGTACAGAATCCATTCAACAGAGTCACTAAACAAATGACAGCTGCGGTGGAGTGGTATTTGGGTGATAAATTGACACCTTATTATTTTTTTTAAGATTTTATTTATTTATTTGAGAGAGAGATAGTGAGAGAGAGCATGAGCAAGGAGAAGGTTAGACGGAGAAGCAGACTCCCTGTGGAGCTGGGAGCCCTATGCGGAACTCGATCCTGGGACTACAGGATCAAGACCCAAGCCGAAGGCAGTCGCCCAACCAACTGAGCCACCCAGGCACCTTATATTTTAACTGTCAAGTTTGCAATGAAAATTTAAGACATACAAACAAGTGAAAAAGTATGGCTCATACATAGGAAAAACAAACCCCAAACTATGTATGAAACAGTGTAGAAACTATCTCTGAGGAAGTCCAGACATTGGACTTACTAAACAAAGACTTTTTTTGAAGATTTTATTTATTTATTTGAGAGCGAGAGCACAAGTGGAGAGGGGCAGAGGGAGAGAGAGAAGCAGACTCCCCACAGAGCAGGGAGCCTAATGAAGGATTCCATCCCAGGACCCTGGGATCATGACCTGAGCTGAAGGCAGAGGCTTAACAAACTAAGCCATCCATGCACACCTCTAGACAAAGACTTTCAAAAACTGTTTTAAATATAACTAAAGAAAACCATATCTAAAGAACCAAAATAAAGTATGGGATACCTTCTCACTGAATAAAGAATATAAACAGGGGGCACCTGGATGGCTCAGTGGGTTAAAGCCTCTGCCTTCAGCTCAGGTCATGATCTCAGGGTCTTGGGATCGAGCCCTACATCAGGCTCTCTGCTCAGCAGAGAACCTGCTTCCTCCTCTCTCTCTGCCTGCCTCTCTGTCTACTTGTCATCTCTGTCTGTCAAATAACTAAATAAAATCTTAAAAAAAAAAGAAACAGACAAAAATAACACATATCTGATGAAAAAGCAACTGAAATTCTGAAATTAAAGACTTCAATAATTTGAAATTTAAAATAGGAAAGTACAATAATTAAAGTCAAAAGTTCCCTAGAGGTCTCAATAGCAGATCTGAACATGCAGGGGAATCAGCCAGTTTTGAATACAGACCTAGTAAGATCATATAATATGAAGACAGAAAGTAAAAACAGGGAAAATGAACAAACAGCCTCAGTGACCTATGGGACACAATCAAACATCCAAATATAGCAACATCCACAGGAGAGGAGTAGGGGGAATAGAGAGCAGAAGGGGCAGAAAAAAGAGTGAATCTTGACAGCAGCAAAAGGTAAGTGACTTATCACTTCTAAAGGCTCCCAAATAAAGCTAACAGTTGATTTGTCTTCAGGAACCAGGAAGATCAGAAGGCATATTTAGGACATATTTAAAATGCTGAAAGGAAGACCTATCAATCAAAACTTCAACATTCAGCAACAGTGAAGAAATCATGATATTCCCAAATAAACAAGGGCTGGGAAAAATCTTTCAAGAGTACACCTACCAGGGGCGCCTGGGTGGCTCAGTGGGTTAAGCTGCTGCCTTCGGCTCAGGTCATGATCTCAGGGTCCTGGGATCGAGTCCCACATTGGGCTCTCTGCTCAGTGGGGAGCCTGCTTCCCTCTCTCTCTCTCTCTCTGCCTGCCTCTCTGTGTACTTGTAATCTCTCTCTGTCAAATAAATAAATAAAATCTTAAAAATAAAAGATATGTTTAAAAAAAAAAGAGTACACCTACCATATAAGAAATATTAATAGAGAAGCCATTCAAGTTGTAATGAGAACACATTAGATGATAACTCAAATTCACAAGAATAAAACAACTATGTAGGCAAAAGTTACTATACAGGCGAATATATAAAAGGCACTATAAGTGTATTTTTTGTACTTATTTTTCTCCTATATGATTTCAAGAAAACTGTATTAAGCAGTAACTAGAAATCTCACACTATGTATAAAATGTAATTTTGATAATAACAGCACAAAGCAGAAGTGGCTGGAACTAAGAGGAGGAAAGTTTTAGAATATTTTTGAAATTAAGTTGATAATTCATCTGAACAAGACCATCATAGTTAAGACATTAAAGGTAATCAATAAGGTAACCACTAATAGAAAAAAATGTAGTAAAGGCACATGGTAATTAAAATGGTAACTAGGAGATATTAATTCAACAAAAAAGAAGTAATATTGAAATAGAAAAACAAAATGGACTTACTACCTACTGAAAAGAAATGTCTAAATGGAAGGCATATATGGTACTTATTAGGAGCCACACTAAATGTTAGTGGCTAAAAACTTAAATTAAAAGGCAAAGACTGGCAGAATGGATTAAAACAAACAAACAAAATCACATTATCCAATTGCATCCAGTCTGCCAGACACACTACATTTAAAGACACAATGGCTTGAAATTAAGACTGGTGAAAAATATATTATGTAAGCAGTTACCAACAAAGCCCTGCACTGCCTATAGTAGGACAGAAAATAGATTTTAAGACAAAAATGGAGAGAATAAGGACCTTTTATAATGGTAAAAGTGCCAATACATGAAGATGATATAACAATGACAAACATACATACCTAAAATACAAATACATGAGGCAAAAACTGACAGAATTAAAAAGACAAACAATTCAATAATAACGGTTAGCGATTTCAAAGCCCCACTTTCAAAATGGATAGGACTACTAAATAGAAGACTAATATGGGAGACCAAGACAGATACAAAGATATCTATAAAAACACTCAGGCCGACACTTGCAACATACACATTCTTTAAGTACATATGGAACACTCTCCAGTCTAGATTATACATTAGATCACAAAACAAGTCTCAATACATATTAAAGGTTAAAATAATATAAAGTATCTCCTATGAGCAAAATAAAATGAAACAAGGAATCAATGAGAAGGAAAACTGGAAGTTTAAAAATATGTGAACATTAAACACCACACTCTAAAGAAACTCCTCAAAGATTAAAGAATACTAACAAGGGAATTACAAAATATTTTGAGACAAATAAAAGTGAAAACACAACATATACCAAAACTCATGAAATATAGCTAATGCAGTGCTTATAGGGAAATTTACAGCTGCAACTCCTACATTTAAAAAGATCTTGAATTGGGGCACTTGCATGGCTCAGTGGGTTAAGCCTCTGCCTTCGGCTCAGGTCATGGTCTCAGGGTCCTGGTATCAGGGCTCTCTGCTCAGCAGGGAGCCTGCTTCCCCCCTCTCTCTGCCTGCCTCTCTGCCTACATGTGATCTCTCTCTGTCAAATAAACAAATAAAATACTAAAAAAAAATCTCGAATCCATAATCTAATTGTACACCTTAAGGAACTAGAAAAAATAAGTGTGAACTAAATCCAAAACTAGCAGAAGAAAAGAAATAATAAAGATGAGAGCAAACAGAAAACAACAAAATAAGGAAAAGAAAAACAATAGGATCAATAAAACAAAGCTGTTTCTTTGAACAATCAGAAGAATTGATGAACCTTTAGGTAGACCAAGAAAAAAGAACACTCAAATTTACTAAAATAAGAAATGAAGGTGGGGGGCATTACTACTGACATTTTAGAAACAAAAAGGACTATCAGAGAGTACTATAAACAACAACTATGTACTATGTACTATGTACATATGTACTATGTACTGAGTACTATGTACACCAACAAATTAGATAACCTAGAGGAAAAGGACAAATTCCTAGAAACATTCAGACTATTAAAGCTGACTCAAAGAGAAATAGAAAATCTGAACAGATCCCTAGAAGGGGACTGAATTAGTAATCAAAAACCTCCCAATAAAGAAAAGCTTAGGACCAGATGGCTACACTGACAAATTCTACCAAATGTTTAAGAAGAATTACTACAAATCCTTCTCTAACTCTTCCTGAAAAATAGAAAAGGGAACACTTATCAACTTATTCTGAGTTACTCTGAACTAAAGCCAAAGAAATCACAAGAGGACTAATGATCAATATCCTTTATGAATACAGATGCAAAACTCAACAAAATACTAGTGAACAGAATAGCATTTTTAAAATGCTTATACATCATGACCAAGTAGGATTTATCCCAGAAATGTGAAGGTGGCTCACCAAATGAAAAATCAATCTACGAAACATACTACAGTAAAAGAATGAAGGAAATAAACCATATGATCATCTTGGTGGATACAGAAAAAGCATCTGACAAAATCTAATACCCTTTCATGATAAAACAACAACACTCAACAAACTAGGAATAAAAGGGAACTTCTTGAACATAATAAAAAGCACTTATGGGGCACCTGGCTGACTCAGTCAGTAGAGCATGAGCCTATCTGAGGGTTGTGAATTTAAGAACCTCATGCTGGGGGTCCAGTTTTCTGGAAAAAATAATTACTTATGATAAATCCATGGCTAATATCATACACAATGCTAAGAGGATGATTTCTTCCAAAAATTAAAAAAAAAATGACAAGGATGCCTGCTATAACCAATTCTATTTATTACACTGGAAGTTCTAGCCCAAGCAAATAGGCAAGAAAAAGAAAGACATCAAAATTGGAGAGGAAAAACGTATTTTGTATATGTGTACATATGCCTTGATCATTAATAAAGCACTATTCATAACAGTTAAAAGACAGAAACAACAAAAATGTCCATCAGTTGGTGAATGGATAAACATAATGTGGTATATCCTTACAATGAAACATTGAAAAAACTATGCTAAGTGAAAGAAACAGTCACAAATATGCATTAAATATGCATTAGTGGAGAGATAATTGGCCTGAACTTTTCATGTAATGTCTTGGTCAGGTTTTGGCATCAATATTATGCTCTCATGAAATGAGTTGGGAAATGAGTCCTCATTTTCTCACATATTATACAGTTTCATTTATTTGAAATGTGCAGACTAGGCACATCTATAGTGACAAAGTTAATGGTTGTTTCTGGCCTGGTGGGGTATGCTGGGATTGGGTGGGGGGAGGGATGATAGCTAATGGTACAGAGTTTTGGGGGGTTTTGTTTTTTTAGGTGATAAAAATATTCAAAAATTGAGTGTGGTGATGACTATACAACACTGAATTGTATACTTTAAATGTAAGAATTGTATGGCATATGAATTATATCTTCATAAACTAAAAAAAGGACACTAAAAACAGGATTAATCAGATTTTCTTATATCTATTAAAGAAGCTGAATTTATAATTAAAAACCAGCTACAAAGAAAATCCCAAGATCAGGTTGCTTTCTTGGTATATCTTCCCAAACATTTGAGGAAGATTTTCCAGAGAAGAGAAAATGAGGACTCACTTCCCAACTCATTTCATGAGAGCATAATATTGATGCTAAAACCTGACCAAGACATTACATGAAAGGCCAATTATCTCTCCACTAATGCATATTTAAAAATACTAACTGAAATATTAACAAACTACATCCAGAGACACATTAAAAGATAGTATTTTATGGCCAGGTGGGACTTTTCTCAGGATTCCAAGATTAGTTAAACACTGATAAATCAGTCAATATAATTCATTCTTTTAACAGAATTAAGGAAGAAAATTATATTATTATCTCACTAGATTTAGAAAAAGCATTTCACAAAGTATAATATGTATGTATGATTAACAGCTCTGAGGAAACTAAAAATAGAACTTCCTTATTCTATAAACAATGTGTATAAAAATCCTAGAGTTAAATCCAGACTCAGTGATGAAATACAGAGTATTTTCTTCTTCAGGTGAGGTATAAAACAAGGATTTCTATTATCATCACTTGTATTCAACTTTGTACTAGAAAGACAAGAATAAGGCTTAAAAACAAATTAAAGATATAAAGATTGGAAAGAAATAAGTAAAAATGTCTGTATTTGCAAAAGACATGATTGTGCATATTTAAAAAAATCTAAAAGAATCTACAGGGGCATCTGGGTGGTATTTGGCTGTTGGTTTTGGCTCAGGTTGTGATCACAACTGATGGTTGTGAGATGGAGCCTTGAGTCAGGCTCAGCATGGAGTCTGCTTGAGATTCTCTCTCTCCCCCTCTCCTCCTCCGCTCCTCCTGCTCATTCTCTCTGCCTCTAAAATAAGTAAATAAATTAAAAAATCTTTTTTTTAAACAAAAAAAAACCCCAAAACTGAAAAGAATCTATAAATAAATTACCCAAATAAGTGAATTTAACAAAATGGCTTGATATAAGATCAGTATTAAAAATCCACTGTATTTTAATAAAGTAAAAATAAATTAGAAAATCAAATGTAAAAAACAGTATTATTTATAATAGTACCAAAATAGGGAGGCCTGGGTGGCTCAGTTGGTTGGGCATCCAGCTCTTGATTTAGGCTCAGGTCATGATCTCAGGGTTGTGAGATTGAGCCCCATGTCAGGCTCCATGCTCAGCACAGAGTCTGCTTGTGATTCTCTCTCCCTCTCCTTCTTCCCCTCCCCCAGCTCATGCATGTATGTGTGTGTGTGCGTGCGCGTGCATGCACACTCTCTCACTCAATAAATAAAATCTTAAAAAACACTTAAAAAAATAAATCAAATACACAGGAATAAATCTAATGAAACATGTCAAAGACTTCACCTCTACTCTGAAAAACTACCCAGCCAGATTTTCTGTGGAAACTGATGGAATTTCTATGAAAATACAAAGTATTTAAATTAGTCAAATTTTTTAAAGAGGTAAAACTTTCAGACCTTACTCTTCCATATTTCATGACTTAATGTAATGCAATAGTAATTAGGACAGTGAAGTACTAGGAAAAAGACAAATAATTGGATCAAAGGAAGAGAATACAGTCTAAATGTAGACCTACATTTATATATGGTCACTTGATTGAAAACAGAGGCCCGGCTGCAATTTAGTGGACATAGGACAGTCTTTTCAACAAACAGTGCTAGTGCAACTTATTATCCACATGGAAATAAGAATCTCGACAATTATCTTATACCACACACAAAAACATTTTCAGGCGGATCAAGCTCAAATAATCAAGCATCTGCTAAGAACTAGGAGAATATCTGTGTGATCTTGAAGAACGAAAAATCTTTCAAAGAGACATACAAAGAACTGTCATTAGAGATGCTGATATTGACCTTTATTAAATTTAAGAACCTGGTTTATCAAAAGACATTACTTTAAAAAAAAAGTCAAGCCAAAGAACCCCAAAACTTGTATGGATAATACAGAAAAAACTGACTAATCAATAATATAAAAGGAAGGAATCTAATAAAGACAGAGAACTGAGCAGGTATTTTACATAAAAGGACATCTACATGGCCAAAATACAAATAATGGTACTGAAATTAGTATTTATTACAGGAAAGCAGACTATCAGTTTCAAAGAGAGACCACTCTCTGAATGTAAAGTCCGACTGTAGCAAGTGTTGGTGAGAATTTAGTACAGCCAGAACACTAGTATTATAAATTGGTTCAAGCACTTTAGCAAGCTAATTGTTGTATATATTAAAGCTGAACATTTGTTTATTCTATGAATCAGCCATTCTACTTCAAGGTATAACCAAGAGAAATGAAGATATACCAAGAGACACACAGGAATGTTCATAGCAGCTTTATTCATAGCAGTCCCCAAAAGGGAAAATACAAGTGAAAAACTCACCAACATGAGAACAAACAAATAAATCATCATACAGTCATATAATGAAATACTGCTCAGCAATATAAAGAAGGAAGTAGTGAAACATAGCAAGACTAATGATCTCAACAATGTTATGTACAGAAAAACAAACTGGACCTCCCTTTCCTCTGAAAAAGAATACAGATTATATGATTCCATTTATATAATGTTCAAAAATGAAGTTATTCTTTTTTTTTTTTTCCTAACATGTGATGTTAGAATAGTAGTTGTCTCTGCAGGGCAGAGCAGTAGTTATTATCTGGAAATTGGAAGGAGGAAAACTTCAAGGGTGACGAAATGTTCTTCATCTTAATCTGAGTGGTAAATTACATCTGTATACATGTGCATATATGTAAAAAATCTACCCAGTTCATATTTAAGAATGCACTTCACTAGTATTAAAACTGTACCTCAGTTAAAGAAATAAATAAAAAGAAAAAAAAGAGTGCAAACAAGAGAAAATTAGCAAAATTTTACAGTTAATAATTTAGGAAGGTAAGAAATATCTATTACATTACTCCTTTGTATCTTTCCATAACTTAAAAATTTCCCAAAATGTCATCGGTAAAAATGAAAAGAACCCGGTCTGGCAGACAAACTCTATCCAAAGACAAATTATGAAACAGGGAAATATAGGTCATAAATCAGAAAAACAATTAACTCTTTAATAATTAAAAAGCTATTAAAATTACCAAAAAGGAGGAAGGTTGTTGATTACTCAAACAAACACACACAGATGACTCAGAACTATAGTAAATTGTGCACAATCTCAGCTCTCATACACTTCTGGAACAGGGATCATCATCATTCTGCCCTTGTGCCAAAAAAAACTCCAGAGTCATCTTGACTCTTACTTTACCCCTTTCATATTTTTCATATTCTGTTCATACTTCCAGATTAAAAATGAAATGCCTTTTATTCCATGAATTTCTTCCCCATGTTCTATGTCAGAACTCAGATGAAACCAAACCCTTAACTATGGCATCCAAGGACTTCTAGTGTTACACAGTTTTTGCTATATGCAAAATGCATACATTAAGGTTATTAGGGTGGGCGCTAACCCAATTTGATTAGTGTCCTTTTAAGAATAAATCTGGACACAGATATGTACAGAGGGAAGATGGTGTGAAGACACAGGGGAAAAGCCCTTCATAAGCAAAGAAAAGAGGCCTGGAACAGATTCTTCCCTCACAGCCCTCAGAAGGAACCAACCCTGTCCATTCCCTGATTTTGGATTTTGAGCCTTCATACTGTGAGGAAATAAATTGTTGTGTAAGTAACCCAGTCTGTGGTACTTTATTATGGCAGCTCTAGCAAACTAATATACCTAGTCTGGTTCCAACATTTATCTTGATCTCTCTTATTATCCCCTAAGAGGAATTCCAAAGTGTAATATGCAAAGATTCTTATTGGACCTTGGATGCTTTGTTTAGGCCTTCATGTTGTTTCCTCAGAATGCAGTAACCTCCCTCTACTCTACAGCAGTTAAAATCCCACCTATTCTTCAGGACTGACACAATCCTTCCCAACTATCCACCTTTGACCAACTAGGCCTACAACATCAATCTGCCCTTTCTGTGACGAATTACAAACCCTGATACTGATTCAACTCAAACAATCAATTAATCAGCTAATTCCCTTAATTGTAACTTGTTTCCAGAGTATGAAGAAGAAATCTCCGCATCATTCCCAGCACCTCCTATGTATTATCTTCTCCAAAGGGACTGTACTTGCCCACAAGAAGTTCAGTCCTTCTTACAAGCATACAAACAGTATGGAGATGACTCAGTCTTAAAGAGGAGGAGGCTAACTGACATTTTAGAAACAGCACAAGACAGGGGTGTCAGGAAAACATCCTCTTGGAGAGTCCTTCATTCAGAAGAACAGGACATTTTATCATGCGCAGAACAAGTATGCACAGGTTTCTAGGACAAAAGATAGTAACCACTTGGGCTCTACCTTGTGAGAAATGAGGTATTTTTCTGATAATAGAAAGCCCAATTCTTTCAGTGGCCCAGTTCCATACAGAGAGGGAATAATCTTTTATTTTAAAAGTTTAATGAGCAGTCTCAACTACAGAAGCTGACGGCTTACAATGAAGCCTATGAAAATGAACCTATGGCAGTTCCTGACCTTGAAGATAATGGTCTAACTGGAGAGACAAATATATTATCAGGAGACTTCTGGCAATGTATGAAGTAAAGTTGGGGCTGTAAAGATTCAGAAAAGGGAAATTAGCTCAGAGGGAGACAAGGGGAAAGAAAAGAGTATTGTTTTCTAGAGAGGCAACCAAAGCTAACTCGTGACACATAAAAGCAAAAAGCCAGGAGCGCCTAGGTGGCTCAGTAGCTAAGTGTCTGCCTTCAGGCTCAGGTTATGATCCCTGGGTTCCGGATGGAACCCGTATTCGCCTCCCTGCTCAGCGGGAAGCCTGCTTCTCCCTCTCCCACTCGTCCTGCTTGTGCTCCCTCTCTCACTGTCCAATAAATAAATAAAATCTTTAAAAAAAAAAAAAAAGTAAAGAGCCAGACCTCACATTCATTAGAACGGTCACTATCAGAAAACAGCAAGTGTTGATGAGGATGTGGAATGACCAGAATCCCTGTGCACTGCTGGTGGGAATGGAAAATGGTGCAGTTACTATGGAATGGAATGGTGGCTCCTCAAAAAATTAAACATAGAATTACCACATGACTTAGCAATTCCATTTCTGAGTATAAAGATCCATTTAGACTACTAGTGTCTTGAAGAGGTATTTTTTATCACCAAAGGGTGAAAGGAACCAAAATGTCTATCACTTGATGAAGAGATAAAAAAAATGTTGTATATATACACAATGCCTTATTATTCAGCCTTACAAAAGAAAGAAATTCCAATACATGCTACAACATGCATGAACTTTGAGGACTTTACGTTAAATGAAATAAGCCAGTCACAAAAAGACAAATACTACATGGTTCCACATATATGAATAGGAAAATTAATAGATAGCAAGTAGAATTTGCCAGAGACTGAATGGTGGGAGGTATGAAGAATGGTTGTTTCATGGGTATAGAGCTCTAGTTCTGTAAGATGAAGAGTTCTGGAGATTGGCTGCACAGCAATATGAATGTACTTAATATTACTGAACTGTACAGTTAAAAAAATGGCTAAGATGATAAACTTTATGTTATCTGGATTTTACCACAATTAAAAATAAATGAAGTTTTAGTTTAGTTTTACAGGCTGCCTTAACAAAATACCATAGACTGGGTGGCTTAAATGGTAGACATTTTTTTCCTCATAGTTCTAAAGGCCACGATCAGAGTAACAGCATGAGTGGGTTCTGGTGACATTCTCTTCCTGGCTTATAGATGGCCACTTCTTGCTGTGTCCTCACATGGCCTTTGCCTGGTGCTTGTGTATGGAGAGACAGAGAATCTGATCTCTGTCTCTCTCTCTCTTCCTTTTTTTAAAAGACCATTAACCCTATTAGATTAGTATCCCACCTTTATGACTTCACTTAACTTTATTCCCTCTTAAACATTGTATTTCTAAATATTCACACTGGGGGTGAGGGATTCAACATATAAATTTGTGGGTGGGAACATAATTCAATTCATAGTATTAGGTGTATAGAATGAGGATGTGGTTCTAAAGGTCAATTAGAAGACAATGAGAAGATGATATGATGTAGTGAGGAATAGGAGGATATTTTTAAAAAAACTAAATGAGGTTTGGTTTTGCTGTACAATAAAGTTACACAGTAAATTTTTTAATGTCATGTTCCCCACTGGACTGTGACCACTATTTGTATAGATGTCTTATCTTGTTTAGACTTCAAGTTTTTTTAAGTTAAGTGCATGTCACTTACTTGGGACATCGTGGCTGCTCAATAAACAGTTGCCAAAAAACTCAGAGCACCAATAAAGGTAAAAATAAAATAAGTAGGAAGGGGTAATGTCTCCAAAGCCTGAATGTTATTCTGAGGAACTGGGAATTTTATTGTGTGGGGTGAGGAACCACTGAGATGAGTTATACATGTTCGAGATATTACTTCCCTAGGATGTAGATGAACTACCCATGTGTAAGATATGCTTGAGTAGGTGAAGAGAGAAGTGGGCAGGCTGGTAAAGAAGATATTCCAATAGCTCTGGTGCAAGACCATGAGATAGCAGTAGGAGAAATAAAGTAGAGGAATGCATTTAAAGTGCATTAGGTTTACCATATAAAATGGCTGTTATCTTTAACAAATAAGTAGCAAGACATGATTGCACACCAGATGTGGTAGAAGTTGAGAGAGTAGAGAATAAGGAGACAGGGATGTATTGCACTTTTGTGGCTTGGGTGTCTGGCTGACTGGGACATTATTATCTAACAGAGAAAGATGAGGGCAATTAGTTTGGGAAGGACCGTAAATGGGGTTGTAAATGTTAACTTTTACTTTGAATCAGTTGAGCTGGCGATAACTTGTAGATACCTATATAGAGATGCTGAGTCAACTATGTCCAACATGGCAGTCACCAGCATCCTGTAACTATTTAAAACTTAAATTAAAAATTCAGTCCTCGGGATGCGTGGGTGGCTCAGTTGGCTGGACGACTGCCTTTGGCTCAGGTCATGATCCTGGAGTCCTGGGATCGAGTCCCGCATTGGGCTCTCAGCTTCATGGGGAGTCTGCTTCTCCCTCTGACCTTCTTCTTGCTCATGCTCTCTCTCACTGTCTCTCTCTCAAATAAATAAATAAATAAAATCTTTAAAAAATTCAGTCCTCAGTCACACTAGCTGCATTTCAAGTTCTCAACAGGCATATGTGGGTAGTGGCCATCATTTGGGATAACACAGATACAGATTGCTTCCCTCATCATAAAATGTGCTAAACTGAGCACCTGGGTGGCTCAGTTGGCTAAGTGTCCAACTCTTGATTTTGGCTCAGGTCATGATCTTTTTTTTTTTTTTTAAGATTATTTATTTATTTATGTGACAGAGAGAGAGATCACAAGCAGGCAGAGAGGCAGGCAGGCAGAGAGAGAGGAGGAAGCAGGCTCCCTGCTGAGCAGAGAGCCCGATGTGGGCCTTGATCCCAGGACCCTGAGATCATGACCCGAGCAGAAGGCAGCGGCTTAACCCACTGAGCCACCCAGGCGCCCTCAGGTCATGATCTTGGGGTTGTGAGATGAAGCCCTGCATAGGGCCCCACACTCAGCTGGGAGTCTGCTTGGGATTCTCCCTCTCACTCTACCTCCCACCCCTGCTCATGTGCTCTCTCTCTCAAAAAATACACAAGATAAAATTAACAAAAATTTTAAAAAGTGCTACTGGTCACAGTGGGCTGCAGAGCCACATTTGTGCAAACTGGGAAAAACATCATTGTTGAAACCAGAGTGGGGATGAAATGAGTCAAAAAGACCAGCTAGAAAAATAGTAAAAAAGGAAGGGAAACTTGTGATGAGACACATAAAAGGGCAAAAGAGAGATGATTCCATGAAAGAAACAGGAAGGATGGCAGCAGAAGCCATCACAGACACCAACACAGGCAACCTTCCAGATGGACAGAGTGGGTGTAGAGTCAGGCACTGCAGACAGATCTGTGAGGTAAGGATGAGGCAAGACCCACTGGATTTGACTGTAGTTAGGTCACTGGTGATGCAGGTCACAGGCATATGAGTAGAGACACCAAGGCCTCAAGCAGTAGACAGAAATGTGAATGTAAATTGTTGGCAGCATTTGCTACCGAACAGAACTTTAAGTTCTCTGTTGAACTTGTTCAAGACATGTATTTGAGAGAAATATTCACATAGAGATATTTTCAGGACATGAATGTACCAGCTACTCATGCTGATCTCTACTTAGTTTAAATACTATCTCTGGAACTACAAGAATAGTCAGGAAAAGGTCTACTTCTTCTGTTTTATTTAGATGGACAACTGTATTAACAAAAGCCCTGCTTTGGCTATGTGCCCTTACTTCCACTGGGGGAAAAGTGGGAACAACATTCTACAATTATTTCTGGGTTGTTTTTAGAAAGATCTGCACGATCACCTACCTGAAGATGAACAAAGACATTTTCCATGAGGAAGATTTAAGATTTTCATCAACACAAATCTTGAAACAAATACCCGACTCTCTGCCATGGCTATCAGAAAGAAATCTACACTACACTTTGGAAAATCTGTAACTTCCCAGGACTGCCATCTATCCACGTCAACTCTGCTGTACTACTCATCTGCTTTTCTCTACCTTCCTTGAATAGTTCTGATCCATTTCCATTTCTATGTTAATTAACTATGTTAATTATAAAATCCATTATAAAAAAAGTGTATATAAATAACTCACCTGAGATGTGTTCATTTTCTGCTGTTGTTGGGAGAGTACAGAGAACTGTGATGGGTAAGCTGGGGATAAGGAAAGAGAATGCAATTATGAGAGGTCTGGTGAGCTTTTGCCAGTTTCCTAAAAAATCTCACCACACCCACTGGGGTAAAGGCCACCCTATGGAAAAATGTTCTGTTGACCCTTGAGAAGGGGCAGGAAGCACCACACAGAGACAGCACTCCCAGAATATATAATACATCTCTGATAGGATCATGTGATTGTAACTCTGTTGTTGAATTCACTGGTGACTGTAAATTATTTCTTTCATTTAAAAAAATGTATATCTCCCTCTGACTAATCCACAAAAAAATTAAAACAGAGGGTAATATTAATATCCTATTATTTATACTATGAGTTAGAAAATCAACAGAAAACTCTGGGGGGAAAAAAGATGCTTACTGACAAAGTATTTTAAAATCATTTTGTTCTTTTGGTAAGACTTTTGATGAGACACTTCTAGTGACTTATGTGTGACAGAATGAACTGCACTGTGCTTTGCTCCTCCTTCTGTCCTGGGTGACCAGGGGACATACATCTCAAGCTCCTTTTTTTTTTTTTTTTTTTTTTTTTTAATTTCAAAAGAGTCAAAGATAGACATCCCCTCCAATACTGTCATTTTATAATTCTTTATGTTCAGGATAAAGGAAGCTTCAGCATATCTCTAGATGCCACTTGTGATGGACACACATGAGAGTGGCTTAGAAATCTAGAAAGAGGGAAAAATGAAGAAAATGGGGGGGCTCTTTAAGAAGGACTGAGACTGAATTTCCTTGGCTCTGGCTGTGACTTTTCCTGTAGGGCCTGATAGTCATTCACCTCTTTCAACCCCAGCTCACCACCTTCTGCAAGCTGGTCCAGTTTCCATTCACACAGTCTGTGATAGCTTCTGTATGTGGTAACATCACCAAATCTGGCTCTTTCTGGACAAGGAAATTAGAACTGTTTCTGGTGGAGCAAATTAGGACCCACTCCTTTCTAGGTTCTTCTGCATGTTCTGAAGCTCTGGTGAGGGTGGTTCCTGTTGGATGAGCTCTTCTTCCAGGTGGGATTCCTGTCCCCAGAGCTCCTCTCCTGCCTGCCACATAAGAGTTACTTTGTTCCAGACGTGGAGATTTAGGCCTAGGAAACAAATTCCTCTTAGTTGAAACTTTCACGGAGAACAAAGTTTCTCAACTTCAGCAGTGCTGACATTTTGGGCTGCATAATTCTTTATCACGTGGGGGCTGTGCATTGTAGGATGTCTAGCAGCATTTCTGGTCTCTACCCACCAGACACTGGTAGCACTCCTCCTCGGTTGTGACAATCCAAATCATCTCCAGCCATTTCCAAAAGTTCCTCCCTCCTTCTCTTCCTCTTTCTTTTCCTTTCTTTTCTTTTCTCTCTTTCTCTCCTTCCTTCCCTCCGTCCTTTCTTTCTTCCTTCCTTTCTTCCTTCCTTCCTTCCCTTCTTCTTGCTTTTTTCTATTTTTAAAAAAATTATATGGTTGATACTAAGGGAAGAGCCCAGATGTCTATCAACAGATGAATTGATAAAGAACATGTAGTGTACACACACACACAAAATCAATCAATTACTCAGCCATCAAAAAGAATGAAATCTTGCCATTTGCAACGACATGGATGGAACTAGAGAGTATCATAGTTAAGAGAAATAAGTCAGAGAAAGACAATTATCACGTGATTTCACTCATATGTAGAATTTAAGAAACAAAACAGGATCATAGGGGAAGGGAGGTAAACATAAGAGGAAAATAGAGAGACAAACCATAAGAGACTCTTAAGTATAGGAAAACTAAGTATTGCTAGAGGGGAGGTGGATGGGGGCATGGGGTAACTTGGTGGTGTACATTAAGGGTGCACATGATGTAATGAGCATTGGGTGTAATATGCACTAAACTCTACCCCTAAAACAATACACTATATGTTAATTAATTTGAATTAAAATAAAATTAAAAAAATAAAATTACATGGTTATACCTGTAAGTAGGGTGGCTATAAAAATTCAAGTTAAATACTAAATAAAAAAAACAAAGTGTCTTCCAAATATGATGTAAGCCAATACTACATGTTGGCTTATACCTTGTACCTATTAGAGCTTACACACTAGCACTTGGCTACAATGCTTTATAGACGATGACTTATCTCTTTCTGAACAACGCCACAAAGCAGTTTTTACTAATATTCTTATTTTCAGATGAGAACTTGACTTATGCCCAAGTGACTAAGGAGGAAATTACCCGATCTTCCCGGCTTAAATTTAGGGTCAAGACCGGTGCGCGCTGTATGCCAGTTGGACGGTCTATATCCAATACCCTTAAAGCACATTACCCTCCCGCCGCCAGCAAGGGATCTTCCCAGGGCCGGCCGTCCACAGGTAACACCTACAGCACTCGCCCCATCTGGGCCCCCGGAGTCCGCGGGGCTGGGGTCCGCCCTCAACCGCCTTTGCCAGATCTAGGTTCTCTTCTGGCTCCGGCATAAGAGGCGGGGCTCCGGCCTTGGGGAGAGCGGGGAGTTCCCGAGACATTCGAGTCCCTTCCTCCGGCCACAAACCCACCCCGCCCCCGCCGGGCGCGCGGAGGCCCAGGAACCCGCGCCCACCTCCTCTCACCTGAGGGCAAAACGGCCGCACCCTCAAGGCCTGAGAGGGCGGAAGCAGGGAAGTGGGGTTGGTTGCACATGCGCATGGGAAAGTCCAGGATATCCGTTCCTAGAATGCAGCTCGGGGAGTGGTGGTATAGGGGACTACATTTCCCAGAGAAACTCCGCGACTCCTCGCGGATTTCGAGTGTGTCGGGGCCGAGGTGGGGACGGGGCCGTAAAGAGGGAGTAATAAGATGAACGGCCTGTATTAATAGCTGGAGCCCAGGTCCTACCAAACCCTAGAGGTTACGGGGTAAACTTTGGCGTAAGGTGAAATACAGTAGGTGGTCATGGATCAGATCCTGGTAGGAGAAAACCAGAAGACAATTGGGAACTGGGGAAATTTGTGTATGGATTGGATATTAGAAATATTAAGGGAAGTTATTAGTTTTGTTAGTTGTGATAATAACATTGGGGTTATTCAGGGAAGCTTACTTTTAGAGATGTATATTAAAATACTTAACATTATATTACGTATTTGTAATTGAAAAAAAAATAACTAGAAAAAGCAAATACAGCAACATGTTAAAGATTTCTACCTATATGGGTATATGGGTATGGGTATGCTTTATATGGGTATATATGGATATGCTCTAGTGTATGCGTATGCTCCTTTTACTAGTTTCTACTTCTCTATGCAATTGGAAGTTGTTTTTTTTTTTTTAAGATTTTATTTATTTATTTGACAGAGAACACAAGTAGGCAGAGAGGCAGGCAGAGAGAGAGAGAGAGAGAGAGAAGCAGGCTCTGCACTGAGCAGAGAGCCCGATGTGGAGCTTGATCCCAGGACCCTGGGATCATGACCTGGGCCAAAGGCAGAGGCTTTAACCTGCTGAGCCACCCAGGTGCCCCATCACTTGGAAGTTTTGTAATATAAAGTTTATAAAGGGAAAATTTTGAACTGTTTTTTTTTTTTTTCCAAAAGTGTGCCTTTTAACTCAGAGCTGCCAAAAGAAGAAAAAAATACATGTGTCAAATAACAAAACTAAAACAGTAACAAGTTTGATATCCTTTACTCAAGAGAAAAGAAACTGTAGAGCACTCTCAGTTCTGAGGAATTTTGGACAAGAGCAAATTTTATTAATAGAAATTTCCTTGCAAGGCTAAGTAAAAGTTTCCTTATAAAGGTACAGTCAGCTAGTTATAGCTGAATTGTGATTGGCATATGTTAGGTGTCTTTGACAATGAGAAGGGTACCATTAGATCAGGCTGACTTAGGTTTAGATTTGTGACTTGGGCCCTCATTTTGTGGGTACCAATATACAACTAATTTTACAACATGTAAACAGCTTTTGTGAATAAAACTGTAAAGTATAACAAAGACCAGGAAATCGAGCCTATCATTAACCTAATGGGAAAAGAAGAAAAAAAAGAAAAAAAAGGAAAAAGGGAAAAAAAGAAAGAAAAAGTAAGTTGTTATATATTCCATAAGTAATACCTGAACGTACACACAACTCAATAAAAAACAATTATCATTCAAATTACGCATCTCCTACATTTGCACACTTCTGAAATTAGGAACCAAATTGGGGACCTTAAGACATTTTGGCTGTCTTTGTGTATATATGTTTATACATACAAAATGTACATACATATATAAACACACTTTTCTTGGTTGTTATTTTGTAACATAAATTATTTTATATGGCAATGATAAAAAGAGTTTTGATTAGCAAGAAAAAAGAAAGATTAATGTTGCCAGTAAATTATTGGAACTTATGTGAATCAAGGTATAAAACTTTATTCTGTTGACACTTAAGAAACTTCGATTAAAAAAAAGAAACTTCAATAAATACCAGTTTTCTAGATGAAAAGAATATAATTAATTAAAGTTCCAATCAGAATTCCAAAAAAGTTTTCTATGTATGTTTTTTCTCTTTGACATTTATATAATTTGTTTGTTAAACATGAACAATTCCAACTTTTATGCCAATAAAAACTTTTAGTAATGGTCAAAAGAAAACTGAAAATGCATAGCAATGTATCTATATTAACATGTATGCTATTGCTAAAATATTTAAAAACTGATCCTGGTGCAAGAAAAGTTCAAGTCCAAGAAGAAAAGAAAGTGAGAAGGTAGTATGTGTTAGAGCTGGGGTTTGAGCAGTGGAAGTACATTGAATAATTTTGTTAGAACAGTGAGGTAGGTGCTGGAACACAGCACGGCCATATCCGTGGAATTTATATTACAATAACTTTTATAGTGATTCGAGTATATGCAATTAAAAGACAAAATATTAAAATAACTTTCATTATTCAAGTATATGCAATTAAAAGACAATTTCTAGAGTTTTAAAATTTAAATTTCTAAAGTTCCTAAGTTCTTAAACTTAAGAATTTGTATTCTTAAAGAATACAAATGTTTTAAAAATATAAGGCCTCTCCGCTCCTTTCTAGGAAACCCTACCTCTTCACTCCTCTCTCATGCCTGAAACCTTGCTCCACGCCTGAGAAATACTGGCCTGGTGTGCTGAGATGGGCTACACATCCATCCTCCCCTACCCCACCTGAATCCAGTGCTGTCAATGTAGATGCATCGTCACGACAGTTACTAATAAATATTTGCAGAGGGGTGCTTTGAGGCTATGAAACATACTGTTTTTCTTTAAAGTATCATTCACCAGTTTAGCATTCATCTGTGGATTTTGCCTGATTCAGTTATTACTCTGGTATTCTAACGGTGATTTTTAATTTCCCTCATTAGTTTGAGAAAGCATAAAGCAGCCTGTGAGGTGTGGGAGCTGGCCTGACACTTAGAGCTTGGCTGTGAGTAAAAGCTGTCCTAGTGCTCATAGCTAAACAGTGGTGTTTTCTTGCTGCATGTAAATGATCTCACTGAACACAAGCGGACAAGGTCATTTTGTGACCATTATGATGTAACACAAACAAGATCATTATTTTGCATGAGTAAAGACAAAAGCTCTGCGACTCTCAAAATACCAAACATGCCCCTCTCAGCTGATACAAGTGACTGTTGCTTTTTTTTTTTTTAAACAATACCCAATCCTGAACAAATTCAGCAGCTTTGGAACCAAGGCAAAATGAACTAACTAAAGCTCAAATCCTATAATTTCTAACATTCTTTTACTGAAACCCTTTATCATTTCCATGTAATCTGTGCCTATCTCTTAAAATGACTATTAAAATCTTAATTGTTCAATTTACATGTGTGTCCTTTTTTTTTTTTTTTTTAAGATTTTATTTATTTATTTGTCAGACACAGAGAGAGACGGAACACAAGCAGGGGGGTTTGGTGGGGCAGAAACAGACTTCCCGCCAAGCAGGGAGCCTGATACAGGGCTGGATCCCAGGACCCTGGAATCAGGACCTGAGCTGAAGGCAGATGCTTAATGACTGAGCCACCCAGGTGTCCCTGCATGTGTGTTCTGATAGTATTTGGCTGAATTACAATGATATCTTCTATAGTTATTGATTGGAATTCTGCAAGGAAGATTTGTCCCTTCTCTGCTATGTACTTTTTAATTCAATCATTTGTTTTTATCTATATGGATAAAAAGATTATATTATTATATAATTATTATATTATTATGTTATAAGTGGAGATTTATTTCACTCTTTGCACTACAGTCCATTACTGTATTTTTTATTTTCTGAATATGTGCCATCTTTGGCCATTGGGAGCTCGTTCAGACTGGGTCTGTATTCTATTTTTTTTCTTTAAATAGGCTTTATCTTGTAAAACAGGTTCACAGCAAAATTCTGTGGAAAATATAGAGTTCTTATATACTTCCTGCCTCCAAACATGTACAGCCTTCCCCACTAGAAATATCCTGCACCAGAGCGTGGTACATTTATTACACTTGATGAACCTATGCTGATAAATCACTATCATCCCAAATTCACTGGTTACATTAGAATTCACTCTTGATATTATATATTCTATAGGTTTTGACAAATGTATCCACCATGAAAGCATCATACAGAATAGTTTCATTGCCTTAGAAATCCTCTGAGCTCTTTCTGTTCATCCTTGCCTCCCTTCCAAGTCGTGGTAACCACTGATTTTTTTCTGTCTCTGTAGTTTTGCCTTTCTCAGAATGTCATTGTATTTGAAATCTTATAGTATGAAGCTTTTTCAGATGGGCTTCTTTGACTTAGTAAGGTCCATTTAAAGTTCCTCCATGTCTTTCCGTGGTTTGACAGCTCATTTCTTTTTACCACTGAACAAATCTCTTGTTTAATATAGCACAGTTTATTTATTCATTCACCTACTGAAGGACATCATGCTTATTTCCAAGTATTGAAAATTGTGAATAAAGCAGTTATAAACAACCATGTGCAAGCTTCTGCATGAAATTAAGTTTTTAACTCATTTGGGTGAATACCAAGGAGCATGATTGCTGGATCAAATGGTATGATTGTGTATGGTTTGTAAGAAATTGCCAAATTATCTCCCAAAGTGGTTGAACCATTTGGCATTTCACCAGCAATCAATTAGAGTTCCTGTTGCTATACATCCTCACCAGAGTTTGGTGTTGTCAGTGTTTTGGATTAGGCCATTCTAATAGTTATGTGGGTGGTGTTTATTGTTGTTTTAATTTGCAGCTCCCTAATAACATAAGATGTTGAGCATCTTTGTTTTTTTAAGATTTATTTATTTATTTGAGAGAGAGAGAGAGAGAGCACGAGCCTGTGAGCAGGGGGAGGGGTAGGGAGAGAGAATTTTAAGTAGACTCCCTGCTGATTGTTGAGACCCACATGGGGCTCAACCCCAGGACCCTGAGGTTGTGACTGAGCTAAAATGAAGAGTTGGCCGCTTAACTGACTGAGCCATCCAGGTATCTCTTGAGTATCTTTTCTTATACCTGTCATCTCTATATTTTCTTTGTGAGGTGTCTATTCAGATATTTTGCCCATTGTTTCATCAAGTTGTTGGTTTTCTTACTGTTAAATTTTAACAGTTGTTTGTATATTTAATTTTTACATATTTATTTTATTTTATTTTATTATTATGTTCAATTAGCCAACATTTAGTACATTGTTAGAATTTGATGTAGTGTCCAATGATTTATTAGTTGCATATAACACCCACTGCTCATCACCACACATGCCCCCCTTAATACCCACCACCCCGTTACCCTTTCCCCCAAACCCTCCTTTCTATAACACTCAGTTTTGTTCTTGGAGCCCAGAGTCTCTCATGGTTGGTCTTCCTCTCTGATTTTTTTCCCCACTCTGTTTCCCCTCCCTTCCTCTGTGGTCCTCTATGCTATTCCTTATGTTCCGCATATGAGGGAAACATATGATAATTGTCTTTCTCTGCCTGACTTTTTTCACTTGGCGTAATCCCCCCAGTTCCATTTATGTTGATGCAAATGGCTAATATTCCACTGTATATATGAACCACAGATAAATGATCAGTGTCTTTCATGTGTTGAAGGACATCTTGTCTCCTTCCACCATTTGGTTATTATGAACACGGCTGCTATGAACATTGGGGTGCTGGTGCCCCTCTTCTCAGTCCATCTGTATCTTCAGGGTAAGTACCTAGTAGTGCAATTGCTGGGTCATAGGGCAGCTGTATTTTTAATGTCTTGAGGAACATCCATACTGTTTTCCAGAATGTCTTTACCAGCTTGCATTTCCACCAACAGTGTAAGAGGGTTCCCCTTTCTCCACATCCCCACCAACACTTGTTGTTCCCTGTCTTGTTAATTTTTGCCATTCTAACTGGTGCAAGGTGGTATCTCATTGTGGTTTTGATTTGTATTTCCCTAATGGTTGGTAATGTTGAACATTTATTCATGTGTCTGTTAGCCATTTCTATGTCTTCTTTGGAGAAATGTCTGTTTATGTCTTCTGCCCATTTCTTGACTGGATTCTTTGTTTTTTGGGTGTTGCATTTGAGAAGTTTTGTTTTGTTTTTGTTTTTGTTTTGTTATTTAGTTGACAGAGAGAAACACAGGTATGGAGGGAACATAAGCAGGGAGAGTGGGAGAGGGAGAAGCAAACTTCCTGCTGAGCAGGGAGCCTGATGGGGGCTCGATCCCAGGACCCCAGGATAATGACCTGAGCTGAAAGCAAACACTTCTTAACGACTGAGCCACCCAGGCACCCGAGAAGTTCTTTATAGATCTTGGACACCAGCCCTTTATCTGTAAGTCATTTGCAAATATCTTCTCCCATTTCGTGGGTTTCCTCTTCGTTTTGTTGACTATTTTCTTTCCTGTGCAGAAGCTTTTTATCTTGATGCAGTCCCCAAAGTTCATTTTTGCTTTGTTTCCCCTTATCTTTAGAGACATGTCTTGAAAGAAGTCGCTATAGTCAATGTCAAAGAGGTTATGACCTATGTTCTCAGGATTTTGGTGGATTCCTGTCTCACATTTAGGTCTTTCATCCATTTTGAGTTTATCTTTGTGCCTGGTGTAAGAGAATGGTCTAGTCTTATTCTTCTGTATGTGGCTGTTCACTTTTCCCAGCATCATTTATTGAAGAGACTGTCTTTTTTCCATTGGATATTCTTTTCTGCTTTGTTGAAGATAAGTTAACCATAGAGTTGAGGGTCCACTTCTGGGGTCTCTATTCTGTTCCATTGATCTCTATGTCTATTTTACATACCATGCTGCCTTGATGATCACATCTTTGTCATATAGCTTGAAGTCAGGCATTGTGATGCTCCCAGCTTTAGTTTTCTTTTTCAACAATCCCCTGGAAATTCAGGGTCTTTTCTGGTTCCATGCAAATTTTAGGATTGTTTGTTTCAGCTCTGTGAAAAATGTTTATGGTATTTTGATAAAGATTGAATTGAATGTGTAGATTGCTCTGGGAAGCATGAACATTTTCACAATGTTTGTTCTTCCAGTCCAAGGACATGAAATGTTTTTCCATCTCTATGGGTCTTCCTCAGTTTCTTTCATAAGTGTTCTGTAGTTTCTAGAGTACAGATCCTTTACGTCTGTGGCTAGGTTTATTCCTAGGTATCTTAGAGTTTTTGGTGCTATTGTCAATGGAATTGATCCCTTAATTTCTCTCTTCAGTTACATCGTTAGTGTATGGGAATGAAACTGATTACTGTTCATTGATTTTGGGTCCTGTCACATTCCTGAATTGCTGTGAGTCCTAGCAATTTGGCGGTGCTTTGTATATTTTAGATAGCAGTCCTTTATCAGATATGTCTCTTGTAAATTTTTTCTCCTAGTATGACTTGTTGTCTCATCCTTTTGACAGTGTCTTTTGCAAAGCAGGAAGTTTTGTTTTTTTTTTTAAAGATTTTATTTATTTATTTGAGAGAGAGACAGTGAGAGAGAGCATGAGAGGCAAGAAGATCAGAGGGAGAAGCAGACTCCCCATGGAGCTGGGAGCCTGATGCAGGACTCGATCTTGGGACTCCAGGACCGTGACCTGAGCTGAAGGCAGTTGCTTAGCCAACTGAGCCACCCAGGCGCCCGCAAAGCAGGAAGTTTTAATTTTAATGAAGTCCAGTTTATTGATTATTTCTTGAATCATGATGTCTTTGGTATTATACCTAAAAAGTCATTGCCAAACCCAAGATCATCTAGATTTTCTCTTATGTTATCTTTGCACTTTACATTTAGGTTTATGATCCATTTCAAGTTAATATTTGTAAAGGCTGATACTTCTTTTTTGTATGTGGATATCCAATTGTTTTAACACCATTTATTGGAAAATCTGTCATTCTCCATTGTGTTACTTTTTTTTTTTTTTTCCAAAGATCTGACTATATTTGTGTGGGTCTATTTCTGGGCTTTCTATTCTGTTCCATTGATCTGTTATCCTTCTCTTTCACCATTCTTTCTGTCATATTATCTTGATTACTGTAGCTTCATAGTAAGTCTTGAAGTTGGTAGTGTCAGTCCTCTGACTTTGTTTTTCTCTTTCAATATTATGTTGGCTAGTCTGGGTCTTTTTCCTCTCTATATTGAAGTTTAGAGTCAGTTTGCTTGTATCCATAAAATATTTCTGGTATTTTGATTGGGATTACATTTAATCCATTGAATTTATACATCAAATTGGGAAGAACTGACATCCTGGCAATACTGAGTCTTCCTATTCATAAACATGAAATACCTCTACATTTGTCTAGTTATTCTTTTATTTCTTTCATCGGAGTTTTGTAGTTTTCCTAATATAGATCTTGTACATTTTTTTTTGGTTAGAATATTTATGAAGTTTTTCATTTTGGGGCAGTGCTGATATAAATAGTGTTATGTTTTTAATTTCAAATTCCATTTGTTTTTTGCTGGCATATAGGAAAATGATTGACATTTGTATATATCCTTGTAGCCTGCAACGTTGTTGTAATTGCTTATTAGTTCCAGGAGTTTTGTTGCTCATTCTTTCATATTTTCTACATAGGCATTCACATTATTTGTGAACAAAGATGGCTTTCTTCTTTTTTTTTTTTTCCAGTCAGTAAGTTTTATTTCCTTTTCTTGTCTTATTGTATTAGTAAGACTTCTAGTATTATGTTGATTTAATTTCTTTATTGAATTTCTTTAATAGACATAGCTGTATTCAGATCTTTTTTTTTTAATTTTTATTTTTTTAAGAGATTTTATTTATTTGACAGGGAGAGAGAGATCACAAGTAGGCAGAGAGAAAGGAGGAAGCAGGCTCCCTGCTGAGCAGAGAGCCCGATGTGGGCCTTGATCCCAGGACCCTAGGATCATGATCCGAGCTGAAAACAGAGGCTTAACCCACTGAGCCACCCAGGAGCCTTTCTTTTCTTTTTTAAAAAAGATTTTATTTGTTTGAAAAAGAGATAATGTGCAGAGAAGAGGGGCAGAGAAAGAGAGAGATGTGCACTCCCTGCTGAGCAGGAAGCCCAATGTGGGGCTTGATCCCCAGACTTTGAGATCATAACCTGAGCTGAGACAGATGCTTAACTGAGTCACCCAGGTGCCTCATATTGTCTATTTTCTTTTGTGTGAGTTTTGGTACATTCTGTCTTTTGAGGAATTAGTTCATTTCACCTAGGTTATCACATTTGTGGCCATAGAGTTGTTTATAGTATTCCTTTATTATCTTTGTTTTTTTAAGATTTTATTTATTTATTTGACAGAGATCACAAGTAGGCAGAGAGGCAGGCAGAGAGAGAGAGAGAGGGAAGCAGGCTCCCTGCTGAGCAGAGAACCCGATGTGGGGCTTGATCCCAGGACCCTGGGATCATAACCCGAGCCGAAGGCAGAGGCTTTAACCCACTGAGCCACCCAGGCACCCCTCCTATATTATCTTTTTAATGTCCACAGATCTGTAGTGATGTCCTTTCATTTCTGATATTAGTAACTTGTTTTCTGTTTTTTCCTTTGGATGGAGTGGAGGTTAATCAGTTTTATCTTTTAAAAGAACCAGCTTTTGGTTTCATTGTTTTTCTCTATTGGCTTCTGTTTTCAGTTTCATTGATTTCTGCCCTAGTTAATACTTTTCTTTTGTTTACTTTGGATTTGTTCTTTCTTTTCTGGTTTTCTAGCATGGAATCTTAGATGATTGATTTTGGAACTTTCTTCTACAAGGCTACAAAGTTCTCTCTAAACAGTGTTTTCACTGCATCCCCCAAAATGGATAACTTGTAATTTTTTAGTTCAAAATATTTTAAAATTTGAGAGTTCTTTGATTCACATGTTATTTAGAAATGTATTGCTTAATCTCCAAGTATTTGGGAATTTCCCAGCTATCTTTCTATATTTATTTCTAGTTTCATTCCATTGTGGTTTCAGAGCATATATTTTGTACTTTTTATTCTTTTAAATTTTTAAAAAAATTTTATTTATTTGACAGAGAGATCACAAGTAAGCAGAGAGGTAGGCGGGTGGGGGGGTACATGGTGGGGGTAGCAGGTACCTGCTGAGCAGGGAGCCCGATCTCGGGACTGAGACCATGACCTGAGCTGAAGGCAGAGGCTTAACCCACTGAGCCACCAAGGGGGCCCTATTCTTTTAAATTTGTTAATATGTGTTTTAGATATAGAATGTGGTCTATCTTACTGAATGTTCTATGTGAGCTTGAGAAGAATGTGTATTCTGCTATTGTTAGATGAAAGAGTCTATAGTTGTTAATTATATCAGTTAATTCATGGTGCTGTTTTGTTCAACTATTTCTACACTTGTTTTTTGCCTGCTGGATCTGTCCATTTCTGATAGAGGGATCCAACTGTAACTATCAGTTTTTGCCTCACGTATTTTAATTCCCTGTTGTTAGGCACATACACATTAAAGATTGTTGTGTCTTCTTGGAGCTAAGATCCCTCCTGTGCTTGCTGACCATAACCAGTTTTCCTGCACCACTACTTGGGCACTCTATTAGTTCAGGCACCCCCATTTGTTGTCTCCTGGTATTCTAAGACCGCAATGACCCACCTAGAATTCTGCCCTTTTCATCCCCTGGGCCCCTTTCAGAAAGAGATATCTCTCATTGGAGCACATTTCTAAGGATTTCCATTTTTGCACGCCAGTGTTATATTACTTTCCAGTAGCCAGTTTAGGGAGGCTCCCTCCCCCCTGTTTATCTTCTGATACTTCCCCTCAGATTCACTTTTCCACACCTCTTACCTTGCAAAAAGCAAGTCACTTTTCTGCTTGTAGAGTTCCAGATATATTTTCTAACATCTTCAGCTGATTTTGTGGGTGTTCAGATGGTTTGATAGATATCCAGCTAAATTCAAGGACCAGATGAAACAACGTCCCCTACTCTTCTACCAGGAGACTTACTTTTAGATCCAAAAACAAACTGGTTGATATTGAAAGGATAGATAAAATATTCTATGCAAACAGTAACCAAAAGAGTGTAGAGGTACTTGTATTATCAGACAGTATAGTCTTTGAATAAAAACAGTTATTATGCTAAGTGAAATAAGTTTCAATCAGAGAAAGAAAATTATCCTATGATTTCACTCATGTGGAATTAAAAAAAAACAAAACAGAGGATGATGGGGGAGGGAGGGAAAAGTAAAATAAGATGAAATCAGAGATGGAGACAAACCATAAAAGACCCTGAACTATAGGGAAAAAAGTGGAGGGGAGGCACGTGGGGGGATGGGGTAATTGGGTGATGGGGATTAAGGAGGGCACAAGATGCACTGGGTGTTATATGCAACTGATGAATAACTGAACTCTACCTCTAAGACTAATGATACACCATATGTTAACTAATTGAATTTAAATAAAAATTTAAAAAGTTATTAAAAATTTACATATTAATAAAAGGTTTAATACCACAAGAAGCCTTAACAATTATAAACAATTGCACATATAACAAGATCAAAATAAGAAGCAAAAATAGGCAGAATCAAGGGAGAATCAGATATTACTATAATAACAAGGAGATTTCAATCTCACTATTGATAGTGATTGTACAACCAGACAGAAGATAAGGAAACAGAAGACATGTACAACAAAATAAACCAACTAGATCTAACAAACATTTATAGAACATTGCACTAAACAACAGAATACACATTTGTGTCAAGGGCATATGGGGCATTCTTTGGGAGAGACCAAACATTTGGGCACAAATTAAGTCTCAATAGATTGAAAAAGAAAGGTATTATACAAAGTCTCTTCTGTGACCATAGCAGGATGAAGTTAAACATCAGTAACAGAAGGAAAACTGGAAAATTCATTTGTGGAAATTAAGCAACACTCTTAAACAATAGATCAAAGAAGAAATCACAAGGGAAATTAGAAAATACTTAGAGAAAATGAAAAGGAAAAGACAATATATCAAAATCACTGGATTTAAAAAAAAACAGTGCTGGGGGGTAATAATATAAAAACACTGGAAAAATATGCCAAGGAGCAGGCTAAGCCACACTTAATTTAAAAAATTATATTCTTTCCATAACAATATAGCATAATATGAAAACAAACTACTTGTGTGTTCGATTGTTAGAAGCATTATTCAAGCACTCTTTTCTTTGGTAAACCTGTAAGGAGGGTGCTTTAGTCCTGATGAGAATAAGTTTCTCTTAGGAATATGGAAGGGCCGCTGAAAATTGAGCTCAATGTTTCAAGTCCTTGTAAAAATTTTCTATCAACACAGAAGATGAGTTCTCAAACTGTGACCCGAGTCATGCCCCCATGAACTCTGCACACAGGTAGAGGATCCTCTACTACTTGAAATGGTGTTTATTTTTAAGTTTTGACACACCTGTGACAAATAATGTGAAACCTCATGGCTTTTGCCCATGATTAGAGCCAAGTCAGCTGCAGAGCTGAGTCTTCTTTTTTTTTTTATGGCAGGCACCATGTGATTCAATTATGCAAAGAACTCAGGATATAGTTCTTGTGTTAAAAGGCATTATTAGTCACACATGAAATCACTTTCAATACAACAGGGAAACAACTTAGGGCAGCTGTGGTATCATATGCTGAAAGCATTTAGAGAATGTGTATGTGTGTTTGTGTTATTAGAACTATGCTCAAGTATGACTTCTTTCTAGAATGTTCATACATCTTGTGTGTATGCCTACTAACCTGGACTGTAGCAGAGAACCCAAGTGACAATACTTCAGCTTAGTTTTGGCTTCTAAAAGCTTCTATCAGAGAGAATCTTAGGGAGATGGTGGGGAGGGGGATGTAGGGCCATTGAGGGAGAGGCGTTTTATGTCTCTGTTCAGAAGCAATTGCCTGGGAACTAGACAATGTTTTGGATGAAGTCATGTCAGCAACTTAGCAGACCCCAAGGTTTCAAGCACTTCAGGAATGGTGTCATCAGATAGGGTTAGAAAAATTGATGCCATAATGATGTGAGGAACTCCCATCCAATCAAGGTGAAGCCTCCTTTAGGTCTAAATTATCCCATTGTTTTATTATGAATTATAATCTTGCATTAAGCTTTTTTAAAGAACACATTCATTTTGATTTTTAGCATTAGTAAAATAATGGTAGTTATTATTTATTGCCCATTTGCTCTGTGCCAGGTTGGTTTAAGTGATTGACATAGATTCAGAAAATGCTCCTCAAATGGATTGTAGGTAATTACTATCATTGTGCACCTTCCACGAATGAGGAAACCGAGGAACATAAAGAACTGACTTGCTCCAGGTCACAAAGCCAAACAGGAGGGGGAGGGGAGTAAATAACCAATTAGTAAAGTCAATAAGCCACTTGGCACATGCTGGGTCTCCTAATATACATAATAAAGTTCAATTTTATGATTTTTAAAATCAACTGTACTGACATGTAATTTATATAATATAAAGTGTATGCATTTTTGTACATTTTGATGAGTTGCAAACATTTATTCAGCTTTGTAAACACTATCACAACCTAAATATAGAACCTTCCATCACACTAAGACATTCTGTTGTTCCTCTATCTAGTGAATTCCAAACCCCACCCTAGGCAACCAATGATGTGTTTCCTATCCATCTATATGAGAGGTCTTTTCTAGAATTTCATAGAAAAGAGATGATACAGATTCTTTTGGTTGGCTTCTTTTCCCAGCCTAATCTTATTGAGATTTATCAATGTTGATACATCCATTAGCAGTTTTTTCTATTACTGAGTGCTACTCCATTCTAATATCACTGTTTATACAATTTATCTGTTGATGGACATTTTGGTTCTTTCTAATTTGGAGCTACTGTGAATAAAAGTTCCTTGAACACCTTAATAAAATTCTTTAGAAAAACTTAAAAAATTTTCTGGGTACAGTGTTTCCTTGGAGGCAAATATCTAGAACTCAAATTGTTAGTTGTAGTTATGATATTGTTAACTTTATAAGGAACTATCAAAGGGATTTGTAATACTACCACATTATAATTTTAGTTTGCATTTCCTTGATGACTAAAGCTTGGGACATCTCTTTTAGTATTTATTGGGTATCTATATATCTTCTTTTCTAAAATGCCTGTTTTAATCTTCTCCTGTTTTGCCCATTTTAACTAGGGTGTTTATATTATTATTATTATTGCATTATAATTTTTTCCCATTATTAATATTCTTTATATATTGTGGATGCAAGTACTTTATCAGATATAATTGTCAGATCTATTAGGGACATTTTCTCCTAATCTGTGTTTTTTTACAATTTCATAATAAAATCTTGAGAAGCACTTTAAAAATTCATAAACTTCAACTTATCTTTTTTTCTTTACTATTTGGTCTCAAAGTAAAATTATACTTTTGTCTGTTTTCTAACAAATATTGTACTGTTAGCTACTTTGTTTAGGTCTATATTTCATTTTGAATTAAGTATTTAATTATGATGTAAACATAAAGGTATATTTAAAATACACAATTATCCAATTATTTTATCACCATTTTTGGAAATAGTTATCCTTTCCCATCAAATTACACTGGAACATTTATCAAAAATCCATTTAAAATTTTCAGTTTTAGCTCAGATAAGTAGAGAACATCCAGTAAGAAAACAGCTAGGCAGACTTTAAGTTAGTAAGTTTTCTTGAATGCATCAGCTGAGATGGCAGGGTAAAAACTAACGCAGACCTTGGAGAGCTAGGTGGCTGCAGGGAGAAGCAAGGGCCCAAGCAGTTGCTTCATTGAGCCAGAGAAGGACAGATATTATATAAAATGACTCTAATGGAAAAGCTAGACAACATGCATGATTAGATAGGTTATTTCAGCAGAGAGATAGAAGTTTTAATAAAATTTTAATGCTAGAAATAAAAAACAGTATCATAAATGAAGAATGCCTTCAAAGGGCTCCTCAGTATACCTGATACTGCTGAGAAAATAATCGGTGACATTGAAGATGTGTGTATGTTGAAATGTTTTTTTTTTTTTCATTTTATGTATTTTAATGTTCACAAGCTTATTTTACTAGTTTAGTCCTAGAAACATCTTCACATGAAATATTCCTACCTGCTTAACTGACTGTATAATCATTTACTGTTTTATTTAAATTCAATTTAATTAACAAATCTGTATTATTAGTTTCAGAGGTAGATTTTAGAGATTCATCAGTTCCATACAACACCCAGTGTACACTACTTCAAGTACCCTCCTTAATACCCATCACCCAGTTGCCTCATCCCCCACCCACCTCTCTTCTAGCAACCCTGTTTCCTATAGTTGAATCTCTTATGGTTTGCCTCCCTCTTTGTTTTCTTATTTTATTTTTGCTTCCCTTCCCCAAGTTTATCTTTTTTCATTTCTTAAATTCCACATGAGTGAAATCACATGGTATTTGTCTTTCTCTGATTCTTTCACTTAGCATAATATTCTCTAGTTCCATCGACATTGCTGCAAATGGCAAGATTTCTTTCTGTTTGATGGCTGAATAATATTCCATTGGGTATATATGTGCATGTGTGTACGTGTATGTGTGTAAACCACATCTTTATCCATTCATCTCTTGAAGGACATCTAGGCTCTTTCCATATTTTAGCATGGCGACCCTGAGATAATACAAAAGTACACAGAAAACACTGTTTGGCTTCTTTGAAAACTGTTTAGTAACAATATCCTTCCCTAGATGTACATGTGAGAAAGCAGCAGGAGAAATGAAATGTAGTATGGGATTCTGTCCATTCAGAGATTTCCTGTAAAAGACTTATTAATCTACATGTGGTAAAATGTAGCTGATGTCAGAACAGTTACTGAGCAAGGGGTACATAATTCTATTATAATGATGTTGGGTTTCAGTACACTTATAAATACCTGGTAAGTGGCATGCACATATACAAACACACATAGATAAAAAATAGAGGAATCAGAAAATATTCACATATATTCAACACTGTTCAGTTTATGCAACTTATTTTTTATTTCTTTTTAAAGCTTCTTATTCTAGTGAATTCTACATTATCAATATTGTTATGTTTAACTGTTTTCATAATACATATGTAACAATTGTTTTGTGAAACAATTTCTAAGTAGATGCTATTACTTACCTTTCTCAAATTGATAGATTCTCCCCCTGTAACACATTCTGAGAAAGATTAAAATTTGACAACCTGTTGGAAAACTTTCATATGTTTACAATTCAATTATCAGATATTTGATGAGATATTATTTTTTGGTAAAGGATTTCCTACATATGTTGAAATGTTGAGTTTCTTCCACTGGTATTTACCTGACTGATGAGGAGGAGTTGTGGATAAAAACTATGGTCATTCAGGATATTGTCAGGGGTTTCTCCTTTGTCAGGTTTCTGATATATGTTGAGTTTAGATATCCACAGAAATCATATTCCTAGGCTTTATTAGTTGAGGGTTTGGTGAGTATATGTCAGTATAGAGTGTACTCAAGCCTGTAGAAACTCAGTAACAAATTTATATCCTTGCTGCAAAAAGACTGGTTCCATGGAGGAAAAAACTCCATTCCAGTCACTCTTTTACCCTGTTTCCTTCCGTCTTGTACTCTCCCATCTTCAGTGCATGAGCCCCGCGATTTCACTGGGAGAAATCTCTACTCCATTCTAATAAGGGACAGTAGAAAACATTAATTCAAGGAATGTATTAAATGAGACTGGTCAATGACACCCACATCCTACTAGCCAGAGGTTATTAATATGACACCATTTGGATGACACTGGTTGAGAAATTTAGACATATGGCATATGGGGATTTAGACATATTTGGACATATGGCATATGGGGATTACTTCTGTGTAAGTCAAACTGAGGGCTGATTTATAATAGAAAAATTCCCCACATCCATTACCTTTTTGTTTGTGTTGAAATAGTGTGAGGTCTATAACCTCTATGTATTTTCTGTTGTACTGAGGAAGGTGGCTTTTGGCTAAAAGTTATCAAACACTTATTACACTCTCAGTTTTCTTATTGTATCATTTATCTGATGATGAGTATATTTTGATAATTGATGCAGAGTTTTCACATTTTATTACATTCCCAGACCTTTTCTGCAGTGTGAGTTTTCTGAGGATTGAGTACAGAGTATTTCTTACATTCATTCTTTCTGTAATTTCATTTCTTTGGTGGGTGAGTTCTCTGATCCATAATGAGGACTGTACTTTGTATGAAAGACTGCCCATATAAAATATATTCCAAGAATTTCTCTCCTGTGTACATTCTCTGATGTTTGTGAAGATTGGTATCTTGCAGAGGAACTTGCAATAGTTTATTCTATTCACAGGGTTCTCTTTCTCTTTTATATTGTGAGATTTGATTTCTGGCTCAAAGTTTTTCCATATTCTTTACGTTCAGATGTTCAACTCCCTGTGTGGGCTTTCTGATGTTCTCTAAGGCTGGATTTCTGGCTGAAAGTTTTCCCACACTTATCACATTTATAGGGCTTCTCCCCTGTGTGAGTTCTCTGATGTACTCTGAGGTTTGATTTCTGGCTGAAAGCTTCTCCACAGTGATTACAATTATAGGGTTTCTCTCCAGTGTGAGTTCTCTGATGTTTTCTTAGGACTGACTTTTCACTGAAAGCTTTTCCACATTCATTACATTCATAGGGTTTCTCCCCTGTGTGAGTTCTCTGATGTCCTCTGAGATTTGATTTTTGCCTGAAAGTTTTTCCGCACTCATCACATTTATAGGGTTTCTCCCCAGTGTGAGTTCTGTGATGCACTCTGAGGTTTGATTTCTGGCTGAAAGCTTCCCCACAATGATTACATTTATAGGGTTTCTCCCCTGTGTGAATTCTATGATGTCCTCTGAGTTGTGATTTCTGACCAAAAGCTTTCCCACATTGATTGCATTTATAGGGCTTCTCCCCTGTGTGAGTTCTATGATGTTTCCTTAGACCTGACTTCAGTTTGAAAGCTTTC
>NC_081565.1:62817055-62866897 GCF_022355385.1 Mustela nigripes | reverse complement strand
GAAAGCTTTCCCACATTCATTACATTCAAAGGGTTTCTCCCCCGTGTGAGTTCTCTGATGTACTATGAGGATTGACTTATAGTTGAAAGACTTCCCACACTCATTACACTCATAGGGTTTCTCCCCTGTGTGAGTTCTCTGATGTATTCTTAGACCTGACTTTGCACTGAAAGACTTCTCACAACCATCACATTTATAAGGTTTCTCTCCTGTGTGAGTTCTTTGATGTTTTCTTAGGCGTGATTTCTCACTGAAAGCTTTCCCACATGCATGACATTCGTAGGTTTTATCCCCTGTGTGACTTTCCAGAGGCTGAATCAGGAATGAATTCATAGTACAGGGTTTTCCACATTCATAGGGTTTCAGTGTTATGTGAGTTCTCTGATGTATGTTGAAAGCTGACTGGCAACCTAATGTCTCTGTACATGTGTCATAATCAGAGGATTTGTCTGTTGTGTGAGTTCTCTGATGCACTGGAGGGGCTGGATTATGGATGAAATTCTTTCCATATTCAAAGGGTTTCACTCCTATATGAATTTTCTGATGTTCTCTGTGTGATTTTTGGCTGAAAGGTTTCCCTTCTGTGTCAGTTCTTTGCATGATCCTACTGAAATTATTTCTGTTTTTGGCACATTCATATTCATTAAATTCACAATGACTCTTCTCTTCTGGATTATTGCTATGAGAGACTATAAAAGTTGTTTTATCACATTGTTTTACCCCAAATTTACTGAATTTATAAGATTTCACTTTTGGGTGGATACTTTCAGATGCAATGAGAGCAGTCTGTTCAAGGAAAGCTTTTCCACATTTGTTGTACTCAGAAGCTTGCTGCAAAGTCTGAATTGCCTGATGCTGAATGACTTTCTCTTTATGACTGAAGGATTTCACATTTTTACTATAGACAAGTGATTTCTCACTAGTATTAGTTCCGCCCTCCTTAATACTAAGAAGCCATTTCTCAGTAAGCTTATGAGCCTTCTTTCTTGAATATTGATAGTGTGGGGCCAATGAGCTGAGATGCAGGAAGGTAGGCCCTGTAGTATCAAATTTATAGGGCATTGTTCTTGCAGGTAAAATGTTTATGTCCAGATTACATGGTTCTGCTGTAGTCAATGATTTATTGGTGAACAAAACTTGCCACAAATATTTGCCTTGGTTTTCTAGGCTCTTCTCTGAATGTTGATTAGGTTGGGAGTCTTCTAAAAAATGAGAAAATTAAAAATACTTTAAGATATTTAACATACTTCTTATGGAATGGGACTTATAGATGTATGCCCTATTATGTATTTGATGCCTCAGTTTCTGGCTCAGGTTAATAAAGTAATTTCAAGTGTATATTCTTTTTTTTGCAAAAAAACCCCCCAAAACAAACAACCCCCCCAAAAACCCAAAAAAACCTCCAAAACCAAAAAAATGAAAAAAACTTTTTTAGTGGGAAGAAACTAGAAATAAATATACATATGATTTGGCATCTTAAGGTATAGTTTTCAAAGCTGGTTAAAGAAGAAGATATAAAGGAACGGAACAATTAAGAATGTAGAATATATTTGAGAGAATTGGTTCTTGGGAACAGAAAAGACAGGAAAAAAGTAGTAAATGGGATGAATTCAACAAAGATTATGAAACTAAGTGGATTAAAAGGCTTTCAATGGTTTTACTGGAGAAAGAATTTGCATTAAGGAAAAATATGAGTCTAGATTCTTAGTCAAATATAGATTAAAACGGTAGCATAATCATTAGAATATATGATTAGATTTGGAGCTCCATTTTTGTTAGTCTACATAACAACACTAAGTTTATAATGGGACCAACTTCCTCATGGTGAAAAAAAAATATTTGCCATGCTTTAATTCTCTCTGTGGTATTATTCACAGAAAAAGTGTATCAGTAGAAGTAAAAACAAAATGATGGGACTTAAAGTAATTTTTCCACCTATAATGGAGTCACTGGTCTATCCTGGTTCTGGTACCTTGGTATTATTATTAAATAGTGAATATCTCTTGGTCATCAAACCTCAACTTTTCTCTTTTCAACTTGCTCATTATTTTCCCCAAACTCGTCCTGCTTGCCCAATTTTTGATATTTTTTTTCCAACATAGCTAGGTTTTTTTTTGACTGAGAACCTTAAGTAAGGATCATGGTTCAAACTGACCCTAAAAACTACAAGTATCCTTTGTATTTATTCACCATAAGTTTCTTATGCATATTTGACTGTTATTGCCCTTTAACTACCCACACTCCTAGCAAAAACATCAGGCCTATCCTAAAAATATTAGAAAGCCTTGAATATATTACCCTAGGCACCAAAAGATTAAAGATTTAAGTGATTCAGGAAAAATGTCACATTAACTACATGTTCATTGTGTGTTTTAGCTACCATTCCCCCCGTCCATAGTATTTTCCTGTTCTAATCTTATTATCGGTCCCCATTAAATGGTTCTTTTCCAGCAGTAACTTTATATGCACACTCTTTCCCTAAACTGACTTCCAATTTAGTATTAGAACTATACAGAATCTAGATGCCTTTCAGGTACAGCAAAGCTATCTTCATTAAACTTAACAACAGAAAGACTTCCAATATCTTCTTACAAATTTAAGCAATATTTACTTTAAAATCTGAAAGAAGTACCATTCTGCCTATCTCATTATTATTATTATTTTTTTAAAGATTTTTTAATTTTTATTTATTTATTTGTCAGAGAGAGAGGTAGAGCGAGCGCGAGCACAAGCAGACAGAGTGGCAGGCAGAGTCAGAGGGAGAAGCAGGCTCCCCGCAGAGCAAGGAGCCCGATGTGGGACTCAATCCCAGGACGCTGGGATCATGACCTGAGCTGAAGGCAGCTGCTATTTTAACAAGGGATATACAGAGAGGGCCCATATTTGTGACTGATGATTTTTTTTAAAGATTTTATTCATTTATTCGGCAGAGAGAAATCACAAGTAGGTAGAGAGGCAGGCAGAGAGAGAGGGAGAAGCAGGCACCCCGCTGAGCAGAGAGCCCGATATGGGGTCAATCCCAGGACCCTGAGATCATGACCTGAGCCAAAGGCTGAGGCTTAACCAACTGAGCCACCCAAGTGCCCTGTGACTCATGACTTTTAAAGTAAATTATCACAACCCAAATCAGGAGTCTTTTTTTTTTTTCTTTAGGAGTCATTTTTAAAATTAATGGCATGTCCATAGTTAAATAAGAAGCAATCTTCTCTTTCTTGGTTGTATTTAAAATACTGGTTCATCTTTTAATCAACAGTACCTTATATGATATGAAATATATTTTATGCAGTTTTGCTCACTTTTCCAAAATGAAACCCTCACTATGATATTCTTTGCATCCTTCTGTAATATATCAGTGGTCCATAAAAAGCAGTGTGCTCAGAATTACTTAGGGAGCTTATAGAAGGGCTCAGATCGATTGTTGACCTAGCCTGAGGATTCAAAAAATCCTAGAAATTTGACTTGGGCATTGCATTTATGAATAGTGTCTTCTGAATGAATCAGTATGAAATAGTTACCTCCACCTCATTTTGGAATCAATCTACAATGTTATTAAAAATATTTATCATATCATACATATCAAAGTAGAAGAATGAAACAGACAATTCTTTTGGGGGGGAATCATAATCCAAGCGAGAAAAGGAGCTCATCAATTCAATAACTTGACACATCCATCACATGATTTAAGAGTTTACAAAAGAAATGGAGAGGCTAAAATATTCCAAGATTATATTACACAAGTTAGAATCTGTCCCCTTCTGATTTCTTTCCTTTTCTGGCTGAGGTTAGCTATTTAATTTACTTTTATTCCAAGGATTACCTTTGCTATATAATTGATACAATTATACTTTGTATTACATTTTTTTACTTTACTTAAGCTTTCTTTTACAACTTTCTTGTTAAAAAAAAGTACACTTGAGGGGCACCTGGGTGGCTCAGTAGGTTGAAGCCTTTGCCTTCGACTCAGGTCATGGTCTCAGGGTCCTGGAATTGAGCCCCACATCAGACTCTCTGCTCAGTGGGGAACCTGCTTCCTCCTCTCTCTCTGCCTGCCTCTCTGCCTACTTGTAAACTCTATCAAATACATAAATAATAAAAATCTTAAAAAAAAAAAGTACACTTGACCCATGTGTTTCAAGGGTCAACTGGCCAAGGGGTGCTGACCACTCCCCATGCAGTTGGAAATCTGTGTATAACTTCTGATTCCCCAAAAACTTAACTACTAACAGCTTACTGTTGACCAGAAGCCTTACCAATAAGATAAACATAGTTAACTCATATTTTGTAATTTACATGTATTATATATGCTGTATTTTTTACAATAAAGTAAGCTAGAGAAAAGAAAATATTATTAAGAAAATAAAAGAAAATACGTCTACAGTACTTTATTGCATTTATTGAAAAAAATCCATGTATAGGTAGATCTGTATAGTTCAAACCTGTGCTGTACAAGTGTCAACTGTATATGAGATGAAAAATTCTGCACTGCTTTACCTACAGTTCAAAGGTTCTAATAAGACATTTTTTTAAAGATTTTATTTATTTGACAGAGAGAGATCACAAGTAGGCAGAGAGACAAGCAGAGAGAGAGAGAGAGAGAGAGAGAGAGGAGGAAGCAGGCTCCCTCCCAGCAGAGAACCCAATGTGGGACTCGATCCCAGGACCCTGAGATCATAACCTGAGCTAAAGGCAGAGGCTTAACCCACTGAGCCACCCAGGCAGCCCAAGACATGTTTTTTTAATAAAAACTTCAGGATATTGTATAATTTTGATTTACCTTTTAATAAAATAGGTTTTTGAAAGATATATATTCATCACTGATTTTAAGATAGAGGGATTTTAACTTTTCTCATATTGTTTGCAATTAGTGTTACTGAACGATAGTATCTCTGCTTTTTGGAATTTATTGACGTTTGTCTAAAATACTTTACATTTTCTCAGTGTTCCAAGGCCATTTAAAAGGAGGTTTATTTTTTGTTTTCAAAATAGAGTTTTGAAAGACACTTAATAGATTTTTTTTTAATAAAATATGCTAGATAATGTCTAGACCAGAGATTGGGAAACTTTCTTTGTAAAAGGCCAGAGAGTAAATGTTTTGGGCTTTGCTGGTCATGCAGTCTCTACTGCAATTATAGTTGACCCTTGAATAATGTGGAGATTAGGGGTGCCAACCCCCAAAGCAATTAAAAATATGCAATTTTTAACTCACCAAAAATTTAACTATTAATAGCCTGCTGTTGACTAGAAATTGTACCAATGACATAAAGTTGATGAACACATTTTATATATTACATGTATTATATACTATATTGTTACAATAAAGTTAGCTACAGAAAAGAAAATTATAAGAAAGAGAAAATATATTTACATGTGCTGTTTTGAAAAAAATCCACATAGAAGAGAACCTGAGCAGTTAAAGCCTATGTTGTTTCTGTAGTTCAAACTGAAGTTACTTAAATCTGCCTTGTAGTGTGAATACATGAACAAATAGACATGGCTGTGTGTTCCAATAAATGTTTCCTTACCAAAAAAAGCAGCAGGCAGGATTTGACCTAGGGATAGTTTTCTGAGCCGTATTCTAGACCCCACTGAGTCTGGTATGAAAGAGGGGCATATTAAAGTTTATTATATCTACTGTATGCCTACTTCTCCTTTTAACTCTTGCCAGCTTTTATTTTATGAATCCTGATCATTTGGTACATAATACTGAAAACTTCAATGTCCTTTAAAACTCTTTCAGCTTTATCAAAATATCCCTTTTCTTATCTGTTTTTGACATGAACTGATTCTTAAGTATTAGGTAAATAAATATTGAGTTTTAAAATGCTTTTGGCTTAACAATTCATGGCTATATTTCAAACTATATATATAGATATATATATATTACTTTTTAGGCATATCTCTTTGATACAATTTGATGGGATATTATCTTAATAGGTGAATTTAATTCATTTTCATTAGTTGATATGGCAGGTATGTTTATCTTACTGTATATTATGTAGTGTATTTGCATAGCTTTTGTCCAAAATGTTTAACACAGCAGGCCTGAGACTGTTACCCTTAGATGGTTGGCTTGGAAGATTAGCCCTTGCCTGGCATCTACAAACTTAAGATTTTGAGATGGTTCTCAAGAACCTAGTCTCTAATGAACTTTCCAGGTAGACAACATTCACTGTTGGGGGTCTTAAAAGCTTGCACTTGGTTTCCTCTGGACTTCGTTCCTTTTCATTTTGCTGATTTTGCTTTGTACCAATCATTTCATGTTATAAATCTTAGCTGTTAAGTATGACTACATGAATAGCAAAAAGAACCAATGAATGTGGTATGTGGTAGTTGTCTTGAGGACTTGCTCTCTCTTTCTTTTTTTTAAATTTGAAGTATAGTTGACACATAATATTATTGGGGACTCTATAGCTTTTAAAGAAACTTTTCTATTAATAGGTCTGTTATCTTTGCTCTATTAAAGATATTTAACTTCTAATAATTAGGAAGGCTGCGTTTTGTTCCAGTAGTTATCCTTTCCAATTATATTATATAATTTCTTAATTATCTATATATTTAGATGACAACTAGTAACACATTATCATATGGTGAAAAAATTATGGTTCCTTTCTCTTTTCTAATCTGCTGATTCTCGATTTTAGTAGTTTTATTAATTTTTCTTAGTTTTTATGTTTTTACTGTTAAGAGTATAGAATTCATTATTTAACTTTTCAGCTTCCCATCTTTTAAGATGAGAACATCAACATGCTTACAACCCACTCCTTGTGTTAACTGGCCCCCCCCACATTTTATTAGATTTAATATTTTTGTAATTTAAAAAGACTCTAAAAGGACAGTGCTGAAAAACATTTTAAACAGCTCAATTCCAGCTGATTGCTTTGGTTTTATTTTTCTTTTTTAGCTGATCACTTTGGATCTAATTTTCTTGGATGCATTCTGCCAGTATTTAATAACTCACCTGGGGAGCTTTTTCTTAGAAATTCTTTCTTTAATAACCATGGATCCTCTCCTTGTTCCAATGTGAAGATCAGTTCTGGTTTTGCAAAGCAGTACCCTGTAAATGGGAAATAATTTAGCACTTCAGTTTAGCTGCATAGGTTTCACTGTTTCTGAATGTGAAGTAAGGTATAGTTTCAAAAGTGGCATGTTTAGGGTACTCACTACAACTTTTCTGGGAGGGGAATGATCACAAAAAATATTTTCTAATGCTTATAAAGCACCAATCTTCTTAACCTCCTAAATCACAAGCCTAAGTAATGTTAAATTCCAAAATGCTCAGTGTCTATCTTTTAAAGAAGAGCATTTAGAAGGACTTTCCAAACTGGCCATAACAGAGTAAAAGGAACTGATTTACTTCTCCATACCACATATCTAAAAAAGTGTACAAACTATATAAAATGGTTTTTAAACTTTAGACACCAGGCAGTGCAGACAGAAATACCTGAAATAGGAAAACAAATGATGTGAGTCCTAGGATTACCATGTGTTGACACAAAACGAACATAAACTTTAAAAAATTTTAAAGAGGGGCGCCTGGGTGGCTCAGTGGGTTAAGCCTCTGTCTTCGGCTCAGGTCATGATCTCAGGGTCCTGAGATCAAGTCCTGCATCGGGCTCTCTGTTTATCAGGGAGCCTGCTTCCCTCTCTCTCTCTGCCTGCCTCTTTGCCTACTTGTGATCTCTCTCTGTCAAATAAATAAATAAAATCTTAAAAAAAATTAAAAAAAAATTTTCAAGAGAAAGGAAGAGTTTTACTTGAGCCCAAGTTAGGACAACTGCCAGGGATACACAATCTTCACAAGCAAGAGTCTTCCAGGGAAGGAACATTTAGTGCAGGGTTATATATGTTCTTTACACAAAGAGTTACAAATCAACAAGATGAAGGACATTCCAGAAAGTTACAGACTTTATCTTGTGTTTTTATTATATGCAAGGCTCTATGATTAATCTCAGAGAGAGTTGTTTTGTTTTTCTTATCCTTATGTTTAGAATGCTCCTTTTTCGTCTTTTTCAAAAAAATTGACATGTGCTTGGGGCAGAAAAAGAGCCCATGCTTTGAGGTTTTGCCAAGTCATTTTGGTCTTAGTAAATGTTAAAGCCCAGGAGCAGGGCCCACAAACATTAAAAGTTGAAAATTTCCCTTATCACACAGCTTACTGCTAAGAGTTTAACCCAGAACAAAAGAACCAAAAAAGCCTAGCTGACTCATTAAGTTGAAGTAACATAAATGAATCATGACAACTAGAATTGTTAAGGATGAAATACTAGAGAAGACAAAGCTGTACTGGGGCGCCTGCGTGGCTCAGTTGGTTAAGCAGCTGCCTTCGGCTCAGGCCATAGTTCCAGGGTCCTGGGATCGAGCCCCACATCGGGCTTCCTGCTCAGCAGAGAGCCTGCTTCTCTCTCTCCCTCTGCCTGTTGCTCTGCCTACTTGTGCTCTCTATCTCTCTGTCAAATAAATAAATAAAATCTTAAAAAAAAGAAAAAGAAAGAAAAAGCTGTACTGATATGGAGTCTTATTAGAGATTTGCAGAAGAGTCTCCTAAGTACTAACTTGTGCAAGTATGGAAGAAAAATACTCAAGGATGGGGAAAGACCAGTGAAAAAGAATAGGCTGAAAAAATTATCAAAGCATACATAGATGTAAGAAGCTTCTGTTGCCACCAGCCAGGGTAGAAAAATCTACTTCATGGCCAACTGGGAAGAATACCAGAAGGATGTTTATTGCTTAACAGAAGAGCCAAATGAGTCCTAAAGCAAGCTCTGAATCTAACAAAACACAGCTTAACGCAATCCCTGAAATAATCAAATTAATTCCAAGTAACTTAACTACATGCCAGGAAAGGCCTCAAAAGATTTAAAATATAAACAACAACAACAACAACAACAACAACAACAACAAAAACTAGAAACTTACAATTTATTATCAGTACTCCATAAGATAAATGTACTTTTGATCCCCTTTATCAATTTCATCCCTCCCCCACCCACCTCCCCCCTGACAACCACTAGTTTATTCTCTGAATTTAAGAGTTTGCTTTTTTGTTTGCCCTTTTTTTTTTGGGGGGGGGGTCTGTTCTTTTGTTTTGTTTCTTAAATTCCAAAATGAGTGAAATCATATGATAATTGTCTTTATCTGATTGACTCATTTCACTCAACATTATACCCTCTAGGTCCATCCATGTAATTGCAAATGGCAAGAACTCATTTAATGAAGAAAAAAAATCTCCCTCTCCCACTCCCCCTGCTTGTGTTCCCCCTCTCTCTATCAAATAAATAAATAAAATCTAAAATAAAAAGAAAATTTTTATTTTAGAATGTCTTTAAATTCACAGGAAAACTGCAAGGATAGGAAGGAAAATTTCTAAATAGGCTGTACCCAATTTACCCTACTGTTAACATTCCTAGATTTGTCACAACTAATAATATAATGTTGACAATTATTAAATAAAATCCACACTTTGATATTTATTTTTCCCCCTTAATCTCATTTTTCTGTTCCATAGTATCCATCTGTTCCATAGTATCCATGCAGGATACAATATTATATCTAGTTATCATGTCTCCTTAGACTCCTCTAGATTATGAGTGACTTGCCCTGGTTTTGACAATCTTGACATTTAGAAGATGTTGCAGAAAGTCCTTCAGTATGGGGTACTTGTCTGATATGTTTTGAGGATAAAAATGGAATTTGTGTTTTGGGGATAAAGACCACAGAGGCAAAGACACTGTATTCTTATCCCATCTTATGCTATCAACATGACACTATTTTCTTTTCATTCAACTTTTTATTTAAATTCTAGTTAGTTAACATACAGTTAACTATGTTAACTATGTGAATACTACTTTCAGGAGTAGAATTCAGTGGTTTATCACACACAATACGCATCACCCATTTAGCCCATTCTCCACACACCTCCATCAACCCTCAGTTTGAGCTCTATCGTTGAGTCTCTTATAGTTTGCTTTCTTCTTTTCCCTTGTCCCATATGTTTATGTTTTGTTTCTTAAATTACACATATGAGTGAAATCATATGGTATTTTTCTTCCTCTAATTGACTTATTTTGCTTAGCATAACACACTATAGTTTCATCCATGTCATTGTAAATGGAAAGACTTCATTGTTTTTAATGGCTGAGTAATATTCCACCCCCCTCAATCCTACATCTTCCTTATCATCTGTTGATGGACATATGGGCTCTTTCTGTATTTTGGCTATTGTGGACATTGCTGATATAAATAGTGGTGTGGATGTGCCACTCTGAAACACTATGTTTGTATACTTTGGGTAAAAACCTAGTACCACAATTGTTGAGTCAGCGTAGTTCTATTTTTAACTTTCTGAGGACCCTCCATACTGTTTTCCAGATTGGCTGGACCAGTTTGTATTCCCACCAACAGTGCAAGAGGGTTTCCCTTTCTTCATATCCTTGCCAGCATCCATTCTTTCCCTAGTTATTAATTTTATCCATTCTGACTGGTGAGATGCTATCCCATTGTGGTTTTGATTTGTATTTGAACATCTTTTTCATGTGTCTGTTAGCCATTTGTATGTCTTCTTGGACCATGTCTTTTCATGTATTCTTCCCATTTTTTTGACTTGATTTTTAATTTTTTGGGTGTTGAGTATGGTAAGTTCTTTTTAGATTTTGGATACTAGCCCTTTATCTGATATGTTATTTGCAAACACCTTCCATTCCATAGGATGCCTTTTAGTTTCTTTGCTTTGTTGTGCAGAAGATTTTTGTCTTGATGAACTCCCAATAGTTCATTTTTGCTTTTGTTGTTCTTGCCTCTGGAGACATGGCTAGCAAGAACCTGCTGTGGCTGAGGTCGAAGAGCTTGATACCTGTATTCTTTTCTAGGATTTTGATGGATTCCTGTTTCACATTTAGGTCTTTTGTCCACTTTGAATTTATTTTTGTGTATGGTGTAAGAAAGCGGTCCAGTTTCATTCTTCTGCATGTATTTTCCCAATACCATTTGTTGACAAGACTTTTTCCCCTTTGTTGAACATTAACATTGTTTGACCATGTAGTTGCAGACTCATTTCTGGGTTTGCTGTCTGTTCTATTGACCCATGTGTCTTTTTTTTTTCTGCCTGTACCATACTATTTTGATTACTACAGTTTTGTGTAGTATAACATGAAATCTGGAATTGTGATACCTCCAGTTTTGTTCTGCTTTTTCAACACTGTGTTGGCTATCTGGTGGTTTTTGTGGTTCCATATAAATTTCAGAATTGTTTCTTCTGGATCTGTGAAAAATATTGGTGTTATTTTGGTAGGGATTGCAATGAATGTGTATACTGCTTTAGGTAGTATAGACATTTTAAAAATATTTGGTTTTCCAATCCATTAGCATGGAATGTTTTTCCATTTCTTTGTGTATTCTTCAATTTTTTCTCATAAATATTCTGTAGTTTTCATAGCACAATTCTTTTACCACTTTGGTTAGATAGGTACCTTTGAGTTTTTGGTACCACTATAAATGAAATTGACTCCTTTCTGCTGCTTCATTGTTGATGTATAGAAATGCAACAGACTTCTGTGTGTTGACTTTATAGACTGTGACCTTGCTGAATTCCTGTGTAAGTTTTAGCAATTTTTTGGTGGAGTCCTTTGGGATTTTTACATAGAGAATCACGATGTCTGCAAAGAGTGAAAGTTTGACTTCTGTGCTCATCTGAATGCCTCTTATTTCTTTTTGTTTTCTGATTGCTGAAGCTAGGACTTCTAGTAATATGTTGAACAGCAGTAGCGAAAGTGGACATCCCAGTCATGTTCCTAACCTTAGAGTAAAAGCTCTGTTTTTCCCCTCTGAGGATATTAGTTTTAAGTCTTTTGTATAAGGCCTTTATGGTGCTGAGGTATGTTCCTTCTTTCCCCACTTTTCTGAGTTTTTTTTTTTTTTTAATCAAAAAAGGATGCGGTATTTTGTCAAATGCCTTTCTGCACTGAGAGGATCCTTTGTTTTGTTAATGTATTGTATCATGTTAATCGACTTGTGGCTGTTGAACCACCCTTGTAGCCCAGGAATAAATCCCACTTGATCTTGGTGAATAATCCTATTAATATACTGTTGGATCCTATTGGCTGGTATCTTTTGGAGAATTTTGGCATCTACGTCCATCAGGGATAATATTGGTCTATAATTCTCTTTTTTAGTGAGGTATTTGTTTTGGGGATTTGGCCTCATAGAATGAGTTTGGAAGTTTTCCTTTCACTTCTGTTTTTTTGGAAAAGTTTCAAAAGAATGGGTATTAATTTTTCTTTAAATGTTTGACAGAATTCCCCAGGTAGCTGTCCAGTCCTGGACATTTGTTTGTTGTGAGTCTTTTGATTACTGCTTTAATTTCATTGCTGGTTATGTGTCTGTTCAGGTTTTCTATTTCTTCCTGTTTCAGTTTTGGTATTTTATATGTTTTTAGGAATGCATTAGTTTCTTCCAGATTGCCTAATTTGTTGGCATATAATTGCTCATAATATTCTCTTATAATCATTTTTCTTTGGTGTTTGTTGTGATCTCTCCTCTTTCATTCATGATTTCATCTATTTGGGTCTCTCTTTTTGATAAATCTGGCTAAGAGTTTATCGATTTTTGTTAATTCTTTCAAAGAAACAGCTGTTTCATTGATCTGTTCTACATTTTTTTTAAAATTTCTGTATCACTGATTTCTGCTCTAATCTTTATTATTTCCCTTCTCCTGCTGGATTTAGGCTTTATTTCCTCTTATTTTTCCAGCACCTTTGGGTGTAAGGTTACGTCTTGTGTTTGAGACTTTTCTGTTTTCTTGAGGAAGGCCTATATTGGTATATACTTCCCTCTTTGAAATGCCTTTGCTGCATCCCAATGGGTTTAGAATGTATATTTTCACTTTCATTTCCTTCCATGTATTTTTAAAATTCTCCTTTAATTTCCTGGTTGACCCATTCATTCTTTAGTAGAATGTTCTTTAATCTCCACGTATCTGTGTTCCTTCCAAGTTTTTCTTGTGGTTGACCTCAAGTTTCATAGCATTGTGGCCCAAAAATATGCATGGTATGCTCTCAATCTTTTTGTACTGGTTGAATCCTGATTTGTGACCCAGTATGTGCTGAATATCTTGGAAATTCTTTATCCTTCCTTCTATTCTGAATGACAGCCCTAATGGATAAAGTATATTTGGCTACCTATTTTCCCCATTTATCTGCTCTAAACTTTATTATTTCCTGTCTTTTGACCTCAGGTCTTGTTTTTCTAGTTCCCTGAGACTTAAAGGTGTTTATTTGATGTTTTTCTATTTCCTAATATAGGCATTATTGCTACAAACTTCCCTCTTACTACAGCTTTTGCTGCATCTTATACCTTTTAGCATGTTGTATTTTTGCTTTTGCTGGATTCAAGATAGTTTTTACATTATTTTTCCATTTTTTTTCTGACCCAATATTTAGCTGTGTTGTTTAGTTTCCACATTTTTTGAATTTTCCTATTTTCTTGTTGTTGTTGGTTTATAGTTCAGAATGATTTCAATCTTCTTAAAATTTGTTAAGATTTGCTTTTTTTTTTTTTTTTAAACCTAACGTGATTTCTCCTGGAGAATAATGTATGTACTTGAGAAAATTATGTTTGCTTCTGATGGATGGAAGGTTCTATATTTGTCTGTTACATCCAATTGGTCTATCAGGTTCAAATCAGCTGTTTCTTTATTAATTTTTATGTCTAGACTTTCTTTCCATCATTGTAAGTGGAATATTGAAATCACCTACTTTTTATTGCTGATAGCTTCTCTGTTTAGGCCTATTTATGTATAACTCAGAGATATTTCAAGTACAGCTCCAGGCCATCACAATAAAATGAATACTGCATTACAGCAAATTACACGAATTTTTTGGTTACACAATGCATGTATGCTTACACTATACTGTAGTTTATTAAGTGTGTGATAGCATTATGCTGAAGAAACATATAAAAGAACTTCGCAGCTAAAATATTCTAACCATCATCTGAGCTTTCAGGAAATTGTAATCACAGATAACAGTTTGCCTTTAGCAAATACTATACTAATGAAAAAGTTTTTAAACTTTTAATTCCTGTATAGTTAATATACAATGTTATATTAGTCTCAGGAGCACAAAATGCTTCACCAATCTGTCCACTGCTCAATGCTCATCAAGAGAAGTGTACTCTTAATCCCCTTCACCTATTTCACCCATGGCCCCACCCACCACCCCTCTCTTAACCATCAGTTGAGAGTATGTTTTTTGGTTTCTCTTTTATTTTGTTGTTCATTTATTTTTTTCTTCAATTCCACATAGTAGTGATATCTATATTTGTCCTTTTCTGACTTATTTCACTTATTAGCATTATGCTCTAGTTCCATCTGTGTGTTGCAAATGGCAAGATTTCATTTTCATGGCCAAGTAATATTCCACTGTATGTATTTACCATGACTTCCTCTATTTATGGACACTTGGGGTGCTTCTACCTCTTGGCTATTGTAAATAATGCTTCACTAAACATATGGGTGCATGTACCCCTTTGAATTAGTGTTTTTGTACTTGGTGAGTAAATCCTTAGTAGTTTGGTTCTATTTTTAACTTTGTAGTTAAACTTTGTAAGAAACCTCCATACTGTTTTCTACAGTGGCTATACCAGTTTGCATTCCTACCCATAGTGCAAGAGTATTTCTTTTCTTCCACATCTATGTCAACACTTGTTGTATCTTTTTTTTGGATTTTAGCCATTCTGACATCACATTGTGGTTCTGATTTGCATTTCCCTGATGATCAGTCATGTTGAGCATCTTTTTATATGCGTCTGTTGGCTATCTGGATGTCATTTTTGGGGATATGTCTGTTCAAGTCTTCTGCCCATTTTTTAATTGGATCATTTTTTGGGTGTTGAGTTTTATAAGTTCTTTATAGATTTTGGAGACTAACCCTTTATCAGCCCTATCATTTGCAAATACCTTCTCCCATTCAGTAGGTTGCCTTTTAGTTTTGTTGATTTTTTTCATTTGTTGTGCAGAAACCTTTTATTTTGATGTATTTGATGTATTTTATTTTGATGTATTTTTACTTTTATTTCCCTTGTCTCAAGAGGCCTATCTGGAAAGATGTTGCTATGGCCAATGTCGAAGAAATTACTGCCTGTGTTCTCTTGCAGGATTTTTATGGTTTCAAGCCTCACGTCTAGATCCTTAAACCATCTTAAGTATTATTGTGTATGGTGAAATTGGTCCAGTTTCATTCTTTTGCATATTGCTACTTTTCCCAGCATCATTTGTTGAAGAGATTGTCTTTTTTCCATTGCATGTTCTTGCTTTTGTTGAACATTAACTGACCATGTTAATGTGGGTTCATTTCTGGGCTCAATATTCTCTTCTATTGATATATGTGTCTATTTTTGTGCCTGTATCATACTGTTTTGATTACTACAGCACCATGTAATAGAACTTGATTTCTGGAATTGTGATATCTCCAGTTTTGTTCTACTTTTTCAACACTGCTTTGGCTATTTAGGGTCTTTTATGGTTCCATACAAACATTAGGATCATTCTAGTTCTGTGAAAAATGCTTGGTGTTTTGGTAGGGATAACATTAAATCTGTAGATTGTTTTGGGTAGTATGTATATTTTAACAGTATTTTTTCTTTCAGACCATGAACATGGAATATCTTTGCATTTGTTTGTGTCCCCTTCAATTTCCTTCATAAATGTTTTATAGTTTTCATAGTATAGGTCTTTTCATGTCCAGGGTTAAATTTATTCCTATGTATTTTATTCTTTTTGGTGCAATTATAAACGAGATTGTTTGCTTAATTTATCTTTCTGCTACTTCATTATTAGGGTACAGAAATGCAGTGGATTTCTCTATATGATTTATTATCCTGCCACCTTACTGTATTCATTTATCAGTTTTAGCAGGGTTTTTTTGGTTTGAGTTTTTTGGGTTTTCTATATATAAAGTCATGTAATCTGCAAATAGTCGAAGTTTTACTTTTTCCTTACGAATCTGGATGCTTCTTATTCCTTTTTTTTGCTTTGTTGCTGTCGCTAAGAGTTCCAGTAGTATGTCGAACAAAAGTGGTGAGAGTGGATGTTCTTGTCTTGTTTCTAACCTTGGGAGAAAAGCTCTTATTTTTTTCCCCATTGAGAATGATGTTATTAGCTGTGGGTGTTTCATATATGGTCTTTATTATTTTGAGGTATGTTCTCTCTAAATCTACTATGTTAAGGTTTTTTTTTTTTTATTATCATGAATGGATGTTGTATCTTGACAAATGCTTTTTCTGCATCTATTGAAATGTTCCTACAGTTTATGTCCTTTCCCATATTGATGGGATGTATCACACTGATTGATTTGTGAATACTGAGCCACCCTTGAAACCCAGGAATAAATTCCACTTGATTGTGGTGGATGAATTTTTTATGTATTGTTTTATGTATTGTTTGATTTGATTTGCTAATATTTTGTCTGTGTTTTTTGCATCTATATCATACGTCAGATCTTATTTTCTCTTTCTTATGTGGAGTCTTTGTTTTTGGTGTCAGGGCAAATGCTGGCCTCTTGCAATGAATTTGGAAGTTTTCCTTCCTTCCTTCCTTTTTTGTTTTGTTTTGTTTTTGTTTAAAATAGGTATTAACTCTTCTTTAAATGCTTGGTAAAATTTGCCTGCGAAGCCATCTGTTCCTGGACTTTTGTTTGTTGGGAGTTTTTGATTACTGATTCAATTTCACTGATGGTAATAGGTCTGCCCAAATGCTTAAGTTTTTGTGGTGTTGGATGTATTTCTCCTCTTTCATGTCTGATTTTGTTTATTTGAGTTCTCTCTCTCTCTCTCTCTTTTGATGAATCTGTTTAAAGGTTTATCAATTTTGTTTATTTTTGAAAAGAACCAGCTCTGGGTTTTATTGATCTGTTCTACTGGTTTTTGTTTTGTTTTTTTGTTTTTAGTTTCTATTAAGTTTATTTCTGCTCTAATATTTATTTCTTTCCTTTTACTGGTTTGAGGTTTCATTTGTTCTTTTTCTAGCTCCTTTAGGTGTAAGGGTAGTTTTTTGAGATTTTTCTTGCTTCTTGAGATGGGTCTGTATTGTTACAAACTCACCTCTCAGAACCAGTTTTGCTTCGTTCTGAAGATTTTGGACCATTATAATTATATTTTCGTTTGTCTCCATGTATTGTTTGTTGTCCTCCTTTATTTCTTGGTTGACATACTCATTGTTTAGTAGCATGTCACTTAACTTCCATGTAGTTTTGCTCTTTCCAGACTCTTTCTTCTGTTTGATTTTCAAAGTACCGTGATCAGAAAAGACATGGTATTACTTTAGACTTTTTTAATTTGTTGAGGTTTGTTTTATGTCCTAATATGTGATCTATTCTGGGTGAATGTTTCATGTGCACTTGGAAAGAATGTGTATTCTGCTGTTTTAGGGTGGAATGTTCTGACTATATATCAGATCCATCTGGCTGATGTGTCATTTAAAACCACTTGTTGATCTTCTGTTTGATCTATTCATTGATGTAACTGGAGTATTAAAGTCCCCTAATATTATTGTATTACTACACCAATTACTTTATGTTTATTATTATGAGCTTTATGTATTTGGCTGCTTCTGTGTTGGTGCATATCGTTATAAATTCTTATTGGGTTGTTCCCTTTTAAATTATATTACGTTCTTACAAAAAAACAGTTTTTGTTTTAAAATCTTTTTTCTTTCTTTCTAGGTGGCTCAGTCAGTTAAGCATCTGCCTTTGGCTCAGGTCATGGTCCCACAGTCCTGGGAATGAGTACCATACTGGGTTCCTTGCTTGGTGGGAAGCCTACTTCCCCCTCCTGCTTGTTCCCTGCTTGTTCTCTTTCTCTCTCTGACACATAAATAAAATCTTAAAAAAAAAATCTCTTTTCTTACTGGTTACCAGAATGGATGTGGGTGGAGAGATCGGTTAAATAGGTGATGGGGCCTAGGAAGTGCATTTGTTGTGATGAATATCAGGTATTGTACAGAAATGGTAAATCACTATATCATACACATGAAACTAATATTCTGTATATTAACTATAATTTAAATATAAGCTAAAAAGACAAATACAATAGTATATATTGACTATCCATGTATTAAGTAAATAGTCTATTTTGTCCAAATAAGTATTTCTACCTCAGCTTTCTTTTCATATCCATTTGTGTGATAAATACTTCTCCATCCCTTCACTTTCTTTAGTTCTTTTTTTCTTAAAGATTTTATTCACTTATTTGACAGACAGGAAGAGAGACCACATGTGAGGGAGCATAAGTACACAAGCAGGGGGACTGGCAGGCAGAGGAAGATGGAGAAATGGGCTCAGAGTCTGATGTAGGGGTCAATTCCAGGACTCTGGGATCGTGACCTGAGCTGAAGTTAGAAGCCTAACTGAGTTACCCAGGTACCCGTGTCTTTAGTTCTGAAATCAGTCTCTTATAGGAGTATACTCTTATAGAGTATATATACTCTATAGAGGTATAGAGTATCCATATAATGGGAGTGTTAATATGCTTCAAGGTGTTGCCAAGTTCCCTAAATCTATTTTCATTTTATATTAGTTTTTTCTCTCTCACCTGTTCAGCTTGATTGCTTTCCTCCAGGTCGCTCATCCACTGTTCTGCCTCCTTTAGTCTACTTCATTCCTACTAATGATTTTTAATTTCATTTATTGAGTTCTTCTTCGATTGGTTCTTTTGTATGTTTTCTACCTCTTTGTTAAGGTAGCTCTTAGGTCTTCCACTCTTTTATCAAATCCTTTGAGTAATTTTATGACCATTATTTTAATTTCTCTATCAGGCATATTAATTATCTTCATTTTGTTTATGTCTCTTGCTGCGATTTTGTCCTGTCTTCTCATTTAAGACATATGCTTCTGTGTCCTCATTTTGACTAACTTTCTGTGTAGTTTCTATGTGTTAGGAAAATTAGCTGCATTTCCTGCCCTTAAAAGTAGTTGCCTTATGAAAAAGGGATTCTGTAGTGCCCTGCAGTGGAGTGTCCCTTGGTCACGAGAACCTAGTACTCCAGAGGTGCCTCCTATGTGTGTTGCTTGTGCTTTCTTTTGTGGCTGAGGCACTTTTTCCTTGGACAGTTGTCTTCAACATCTCTCTATTTGTTGTAGGCAGGGTTTAGTTGCTGTGGTGATAGTGATCACTTTGGGGCTTCCTTAGGCTTGATGAGAGTCGGACCAGTTATTTGCCAGAGATGCAATAGTACTGAAGTGCAGGACACTTTCCCTGTTTTGTCCCCCGAGAAGTTTTCCTTGGTAGGTGGGACCTGTAGTAGACCAGGTATCTTCCCCCAGTATGTGGTTGTCTTTCTCCCTGTTGCTGTGGTTGCTTACATTCTGCCAGCACTGTCACAGTACTTTGGATGGGCTCTGGCCAGGAGTGGAGGGGGGTGGATCCGCAGAAGCACAGACTATGGAGGTTGAAGGTAGGATGCACAGTGTTAACAAAAGGTTTGGGAGGGTCCTCTGTGGGAAAAGAGCTGGTGCTGAGGCCTTGCTGGAAGTCACATGTCCATAGGGGAATGGGAGTGAAGTGGGCACTGTTAGCAAGTTAGGTAGTGAGTATTGGCACTGTGCTGGTTCCCACAGGTTGCTATGCTGGGGGTGGGGTGGGGGAGGGAAATGGTGCCTGCCAACTCCTTTATTCCTGGAGAAGTCACTGAATGATTCCTGTCCCACCAGCACAGGCTCTGAGATTAGTAAATAAATCTTCCATCTGATAGACCCCATGCTATTTTCAAACCACTACTCCTATGCTATATCACTGCAGGGCTATTTGGGTGGGGACTCAGTTTCCTCTCATCCCCCTGTTCTCTCAGATGTTAGGCCACTGATTTTTAATGTTTCAGATGTTAAGTTCCATTGATTGTAAGAACTCAGGAAATCTGGCCTCTTTGGTTTTCAATGTCAAATGTTACGTGATGCCTTTAGCTTTGTTCTTTCTCAAGACTGCTTTGGCGATTTGGGGTCTTTTGTGGTTCCATAAAAATTTTAGAATTGTTTCTTCTAGTTCTGTGAAAAAGGTCATTGGAATTTTGATAGTGAGTGCACTGAATCTGCAGACTACTTTGGGTAGTGTGGACTATTTAACAATATCAATTCTTCCATTCCATAAGCACAGAATATCTTTCCATTTATTTCTCTTCAATTTTTGCATCAATGTCTTATTGTTGTCAGTGTATAATGTCTTTTTTTGTCCGTGTATGGTGTGTCTTTCACCTCCTTGGTTAAATTTATTCCTAGGTATTTTATTCTTTTTTAAAAATTTTATTGTAACTGTGATTTTTCCCCCTTCTACTAGTAGATTTGTGTACAGAAACACAACAGATTTCTACATAGTGATTTTTTATATTCTGCAGTTTTTCCAGAGTCTTTAGTCTTTTCTATGTATAGTTTCATGTCATCTGCAAATAGTGACAGTTTTACTTCTTCCTCACCAATTTGGATGCCTTTTATTTCTTCTTCTAGCCAAACTGCTGTGGCTAGGGGCTGCAAGAGGATGTTAAATAAAAATGGTGAGAGTAGGCATCCTTGTTCTAATCTTAGAGGAAAAACTTTCAGCTTTTTACCATTCACTATGATGTTAACTGTGGACTTGTCATATGTGGCCTTCATTATGTTTAGATACATTCCCTCTGTACCCATTTTGTTGAGAATTGTTATCATAAGTGCATGTTGAGTTTTGTCAGATGCTTTTTCTGCATACTAATATAATTACATGATTTTTATATCCTTCATTTTGTTCATGTGATATATCCTAATGATTGACTTGCAGATATTGAACCATTCCCATCCTTGCATCTCTGGAATAAATTCCCCTTTAGCATGCTCTGTGATTTTCAGTGTATTGATGAATTTAGTTTGCTAACATTTTGTTGAGGACTCTGCATATATTTCATCAAGGATATTGGCCTCTAATTTTCCTTCTTGAGGTGTTTTTCTCTGGTTTTGGTATTAGAGTAATGCTGGTCTCATAAAATTATTTTGGAAGTGTTCCCCTCCTTCCTTCTGTTAATTTTTTTTTTTTTACTATTGAATTTTGTAAGTTTATAATGAGTTCTTTGTCAAAAATATGATTTTCACACTTATCAGTGACTTGTCTTCTCATCCTCTGTATAAGGTTTTTCCAAGGTCTAAATTTTTAATTTTGATGAAGTTCAATTTTTATCAGTGTTTTTGATTCACCAAGTTTCTGGTCCAAAAATTTCTCCAAATTTTAAAAATTATGTCATTTTACATTTACATTTAAATTTGCAGTACATTTTGAGTTAAATTCTGTATAGTTATGTCTACATTGATATATATATATATATATTTATATATATATATATATTTTTTTTTTATTTTTTGCCTGTGGATATCCATTGGCTCTGTACCATTATTTTTCTCCCATTGAACTGTCTTTTCCTTTCTCAAAAACCAGTTAGCTGTATTTTTAGGGGTCAATTTCTGTGTTCTTTAACTCAGAGAGTAATGCTTCCCACATTATATTTTTTGTTCAACATTGTTTTATCTGTTCCGGTTACTTTGGCTTCACATATAAATTTGGAATAATGCTGTTGTGTTTTTTTAAATCTTGCTTGGCTTAACATTTACATTTACTGTATCAGTTACCTATTCTGAAGGGTTAATATCTTTACTATGTTGCAATCCCTAAACAAACTATATACACTGATTTAGAACTTTGATTTTTTTCATCAGGGTTATATAGTTTTCAGCATAAAAGCCCTGTACAAGTGTTGCTTAATTGATACTTTAGTATTTCATTATTTTGAGTGGTGGTAAATGGCATTATATTTTACTTTGTTTTCTTATTATCAGTTGCTGGCTTATAAAATATTTTTTTTTTCCAAAGATTTTATTTATTTATTTGTAAGAGAGAGAGAGTGAGAGCGAGCACAGGCAGACAGAGTGGAAGGCAGAGTCAGAGGGAGAAGCAGGCTCCCTGCGGAGCAAGGAGCCCGATGTGGGACTCGATCCCAGGACGCTGGGATCATGACCTGAGCCGAAGGCAGCTGCTTAACCAACTGAGCCACCCAGGCGTCCCTGGCTTATAAAATATTTTTATATGTTCTTTTATGCTGGGACCTTGGTAAACTTTCTTGGTAGTGGTGAGAAAAGACATATTTGCCTTTTTCCAATCTTAGAAAGCATCCATTCTTTCACCAGATGATATTACTCAGCAGGAGGTCTTTTACAGACATTTTTCATCAGCTTGAGGAAGCTCTCCTCTACTTCTAGTATTCAGAGAGTATTTCTTATGAATGGATGTTCAATTTTGTCAAAAAATATTTTTTGTATCTACTGCCATAATTCTGCAGTTTTTCTTATTTACCCACTAATGTGGTAGACCACACTGACTGATTTTTGAACACTGAATCAGTCTTGCAAACTTGGAATAACCCTTACTTGGTCATGTCACATAATCCTTTTTATTTATTGCTAAATTCCATTTGCTAATATTTTAAAAGTAGTTTTACATCTCTTTCATGAGAGAAATTGGTCTATAGTTTTGTACTATCTTTGTCTTAGTATCCACATCAGAATAATGCTGACCTTGTAAAATTAATTTGAAATTGTTCTATTTCTATTTTCTGGAACAGATTGTGTGGAAATTGTGTTTATTTTTCTTTGAATGTTTGGAATAATTCTTTATTAAAAATATCTGGTCCTTTTCTTTCTTTTGTATTTAAGTTACAAAATCAGTTTCCTTAATGGTTATAGGACTATTTAAATTATCATTGTTGGGTTCATTGTGGTATTTTTGCTTTCCTACTAATTATTCCATTTTATCTAAAACTTGTCAGATTTATGTGTATAGAGTTCTCTACAATATTCTCTTATTATAATTTTGGAGTCTGTCGGTGTTGTGTTTTTTATATCCTTATTTTATTTGTCATATTGACCATTTGTGTTCTTTTATCTCATTCACTGTTATTAGAAGTTTGTTTTATTATTCTTTTCATCATCTTCTATCACTGGTTTTTCTTTATTGTTTTTCTGTTTCCAATTTCATTGATTTCCACTGAGTTTTTCTTCTGCTGAAGTTGGGTTTACCATGCTCTTTTATACTTTCTTAATGTGAAATTATATACACTACTGATTTGAGACATTTTCTCTTTTCTAATGTAAACATTTAGTGCTATAAATTTCTCTTAGCACTCCTTTAGCTTGTAAAAATTGTGTATCAAGTCACTAAAACAAATCCTTAATTTATATCTTTTAGTGTATCTCCTTCTTTTATAGGTTACAGTATGTGATCTTGAAGAAATAGAATTAAAATATAACTATTTACTTAATACTCCCTATTCGGGGACACCTGTGCAATTCTCCAACTATTTAATAGCACAGCCTTTTCCTAGGATAGTCTGAACACTCAGTCAAGTACTTGACTAAGTACTAGAAAAATAATTATGAACAAAATACAGAATGTTTCCTTTCAGGAAGCTCAGCATTCTTGGGCAAATTACAAATAAATTACATAAACAAATGTAATTCTGCAAATTTGGTAAGCACAAGGAATCAAAAACATACAATACAATATTTCTAACAGCAATACTTGACTTGAGGGAGCTCAATAAATTTTCCATAAAAAAATGTGTGCTATTTGTTGAAGTTGGGTGGGGAGGGGTTCACTGATTATTTACTATTTTCATTAAAGTTTTCAAACTCAAAGAAAAAGAAATGTTAAGATAAAACGAGGCTTGAGAAAATCTTTAAGGGAAGTGCAGGAGTAACTAAAATAAAGAAATAGAAGCACTCCAAACAGGGATAAAAGCAAGTACCAAGATCCTTGTAAGAAAAGAAGACAGTGAGCACCAGGTCCTAAAAACAGATCAATAAGGTTGCAACAAAGAAAACAAGAGGGCAGCACATAGTACAAGATGTGGAAGAGAATCAAGAGAATATATTTTCTTGGAGCCATATTCTGAAACTTTTAAGCAATCAATAGCCAGTGAATGTTCTTAGTAAAATAGTAATACAATCACATTTATTTTTAAGAAATATAAATTTGGGGCACTAAAATATTTCAGATACATTAGCTTTTCCCCAACAATCTCATGTCTAGGAATTTATCTTAAATCTATTCCTGCACAGTTAGAAAATAATATATGTACAAGGTTATTCATTATAGCACTGCTGGTAATAACAGTAAAATAAAAAAACCCAAATGTTCATCATTGACTAGTTAATAAACTTGGGTTGCATCCACCCACAAGTGAAGACCATGTATTCAAAATATAGATAAGAGCTTACACAAAGGGTGCCTGGGTGGCTCAGTGGGTTAAGCCGCTACCTTCGGCTCAGGCATGATCTCAGGGTCCTGGGATTGAGCCCGCATCGGGCTCTCTGCTCAGCAGGGAGCTTGCTTCCTTCTCTCTCTCTCTATGCCTGCCTCTCTGCCTACTTGTGATCTCTCTCTGTCAAATAAATAAATAAAATCTTAAAAAAAAAAAGAAGAGTTTACACACAAATAATGAGTAATCAGTATAAAGTCAAAAATAAAGAAGCAGAATAGTATGTGGGAGAAAGAAAGGGAGATAGGAATTATGTAATTACTTATATTTGCAAAAAGGAAACACTGGAAGAAAAATCAGAAAGCAATAAAAGTAGGACAGGAGGGAAATGAACAGAGGGACAAGAATGGAAATGAGAAAACTCTGAACATACCTTTTAACAGAGTTTGGGTTTTTGAACTACATAAATATTTCCCATACCTAAAAAATCACACTAAATTTAAAGTCAATTCTTAAGTGTGAAAATTTCAGAGGCTGATGGTTCCAGATACAATTAGTTAGACATCACTCTGTACCTCTTCTTAAATCCATGTGAAATCCTAGATATAATATATAAGGTAAACATATGAAGACTTTGGACAGTATAACAGAGGAAAGAGATTGGCTAGTGATCTCAGAACCTAACTCTGTATAAAATATGTGCACTATATGTTAAGTGGTATGATTATGGTGTTGTAGAATGGACACAAGATTACTTTTAAAAATGTATAATGTCAATAACAAGCAACCACTATAAAGATTTTAAAAAGAAGTATAAATGATACATCAAGAGGAAGAATAAAATGGATTCATATAAAATGTTCTTGGAAGCAAAGAAGGCAAAAAGGAAAAAGGAATTGGTGGGGAAACCAATGAACAAATTCAGTGACTAGAAAAGTTACAGAAAATTTAATCCAACTACATCCATTAGTCACCACAAATGTGAATGGTCTAAAAATCCCCCCACCCCCCCCAAAAAAGAGGCTGTCAGGTTAAATAAAAAAGGTAGAAGGGAACTCTATGCTGGGACTATAAGAAACACACTTAATATGCAAAGACTCAGATAGATTAAAAAGTAAAAGATAAAAGAAAAATATATCATGCTAACACTTACAAAGAAAAAAAATTGAACTGTATTAACTTCAGAGAAAGAACACTTCAAAACATAGAAGATTACCAAACATCACACATATTACCAGGGCATTACCTACTGATAAGGGGTTGATAAGGGGTTGACTCTTTAAGAAGACATAACAGTTCTAGGTATTTATGTACCTAAAAACAGAGCTTGAAAATATATGAGGCAAAAACTGATAAAACAGAAAAGAAATAAAACAAAACTCACTGTTAGATTTGGAGCGTTAAGCTCTACTCTGTTAACACTGATAGATTAGGAAGGCAGATTCCTAAGGATATAGATGCCTTGAACATCACTAGCGACCAACTTGGACCTATTCACATATATTAAGGCTATTCTAACAACAGAAGAATACACATTTGCCTGAAGTATACATGAAACATTCACCAAAAGAGAACCCATTCTAGGTCACATACCATATTTTAACAAATTTAAATGTGTACAAATTAAAACAATATGTTTTCCCATTAACCCAGAAGTAGATAGGAAATCAAGTACAGTCAGACAGCAGGAATATTCCTAAATATTTGGAAATTAACCAGCATATTTCTAAATAATGCACTAAAATAAGTCACAAGAGAAATTCTGAAAATATCTTTAAATGAAAATAAATTTGTATAATGCAGTTAAGCAGCACTCAGAGAAGAGTTTATAGCATTAAGTGCACCTAATAGAAAGAAGAAAGAAATTACTAATCTAAGATTTCTTTCTTTCTTTCTTCTTCTTCTCCTTCTTCTCCTCCTCCTTCTTCTTCTTCTTTTATTTTGGGTCAGGCTTCCTTTTTTCTTTCATTTTTTTCCCTTTCCCTTTTTCAGTCAGGCTTATAGTTTTTCTTATTGTCTGCCTGGGGTTTCTTGTCGGTGTTATTATTCTATTTCCTTTTCTCTTTTTTAGGATCAGACTTTTTTTCAACAAACAAATCAAAACACACCTAGATCAACGTCCAAACACTTCCCACTGCAAACAGGTTAGGTGGAACTCTGCAGGGAATGGACCAGTGGGAAAGAACAGCTAAAACACAACAGCACAGTGCACACAGCACACCTCCTGAGCTGCCAGGCCCTACACGCTGTATGATCTCTTCCTAATATAGCATTACTCTGAGGTGCAGGAAACATAATAAGCTTTCATAACATGCAAAAGATAGAAACTTAGCCAAAATGACAAGATGGAGGAATTCTCCCCAAAAGAAAGGTCAAGAAGACAGGTTCCTTTAAGCAAGGAACCTGCTTAAAGCAGATATAAGCAAGATATCTGAGCAAGTATTTAGATCAAGAGTCATAAGACTACTAGCTGGATTTGAAAAAAGCACAGAGGACACCAGAGGAAACCCTTACTGCAGAGATAAGACCAAAAAACTAGCCAAGCAGAATTAAAAGATGCTGTAACTGAGATGCAAAACAGATTGGATAAAATCACTACCAGGACTGAAGTAGCAGAGGAGGAAACAGGTGATAAAGAAGATAAAATTATGGAAATAATGAAGCTGAAGAGGGAAAGAAAACTACTAGATCATGAATGTAGACAAAACTCAGAGATTCCATAAAGCAAAATAGTATCTGTATCATAGGAGTTCCAGAGGAAGAATAGCAGGGAGGAAGGGGTGGATGGTTTATTTGAACAAATTACAGCTGAGAAATTCCTTCATCTGGGGAAGGAAAGAGGCATTCAAGTCGAAGAGGCACAGGGAACTCCCCTCCAAATCAACAAAAACAGGTCAACACCATGACATAACATAGTGAAATTTGCGAAATACAAGGATAAAGAGAGAATTCTGAAAGAAGCTCAGGAAAAAAGGTCCTTAACCTACAAGAGCAGACACAAAGGCTGGCATCAGACCAATCCACAGAGACCTGGCAGGACAGAAAGTAGTGGCATGATTTATTCAACATGTTAAATGGGAACAATATGCAGCCAAGAATACTTTATCCAGTAAGACTGTCATTTAGAATAGAAGGAGAGATAAAATTTCCAGGACAAACAAAAACTAAAGGAGTTCATCAATACTAAACCAGTCTTGCAAGAAATATTAAAGGGAACCCTTTGAGTAGAAAGAGAGATCAAAAGTAAAAAATACTAGAAAGGAACAGAAATAATCTATAGGAAGTGACTTCACAGGTAATATAATGGCATTATACTCGTATCTTTCAATAATTACTCTGAATGTAAACTGGACTAAATGCTCTAATCAAAAGAAAAAGGGTATCAGAATGGATTAAAAAAACAAAACAAAACAAAACAAAAACCAAAAAACCCAAGAGACTCATTTTGGATGCAAGGACATCTGCAGATTGAAAGTGAGCAGGTGGAGAATCATTTATTATGCTAATGGACATGAAAACAATGCTAGAGTAGCCATCCTTTTATCAGACAAACTAAATTTTAAATCAAAGACTGTAATAATGGATGAAGAAGGATGCTCTATCATAATAAAAGGGTCTATCAAACAAGAAGATCTAACAATTATAAATATTTATGTCCCCAACATGGGAGCAAACATATAAATCAGTTAATAACAAACTTAAAGAAGCTCATTGAGAATAATGCAATAATACTAACATATTAATGCAATAATACTAATATGTTAAGTTAATAATACTTAATACTCCACTCATAGCCAGGGACAGATCGTCTAAGCAGAAGATCAGTAAGGAAACAAAGACTCTGAATGATACACCAGACCAGATGGACTTAACAGATATATTCAGAGCATTTCCTCCTAAAGCAACAGAATACACATTCTTTTACAGTATACATGGAACATTCTCCAAAATAGATCACATACTGGGTCACAAATCAGGATTCAACCAGTACAAAAAGGTTGAGAGCATACCACACATATTTTTGGACCACAATGTTATGAAACTTGAGGTCAACCACAGGAAAAAACTTGGAAGGGGCATAAATACACGGAGATTAAAGAACATTCTACTAAAGAATGAATGGGTCAACCAGGAAATTAAAGGAGAATTTTTTTTAATTTTTTCAATTTATTTATTTTCAGAAAAACAGTATTCATTATTTTTTCACCACAACCAGTGCTCCATGCAATCCGTGCCCTCTATAATACCCACCACCTGGTACTCCAACCTCCCACACCCCCGCCACTTCAAAGGAGAATTTTAAAAATACATGGAAGGAAATGAAAATGAAAATACACAGTCTAAATCCATTAGGATGCAGCAAAAGGCAGTCTGAAGAGGGAAGTACATAGCAATACAGGCCTTCATCAAGAACCAAGAAAAGTCTCAAATACATGACCTAACCTTACACCCAAAGGTGCTGGAAAAATAAGAGGAAATAAAGCTAAAATCCAGAACAAGAAGGGAAATAATAAAGATTAGAGCAGAAATCAATAATAACAGAAATAAAGAAAAAAACAGTAGAACAGATCAATGAAACAAGGAGTTGGTTCTTTGTAAGAATTAACAAAAATTTACAAACTCTTAGCTAGACTTACCAAAAGAAAAGAGAGAGGATCCAAACAGATAAAATCATGAATTAAAGAGGAGAGATAGGGACGCCTGGGTGGCTCAGTTGGTTAAGCAGCTGCCTTCAGCTCAGGTCATGATCCCAGGGTTCTGGGATCGAGTCCCGCATCGGGCTCCTTGATCGGCAGGGAGCCTGCTTCTCCCTCTGCCTCTGCCTGCCTCTCTGTCTGCCTGTGTTCACTCGCTCTCTCTCCCTCTGTCTGTCTGACAAGTAAATAAATAAAATCTTTAAAAAAAAAAAATAAAAAAATAAAGAGGAGAGATAAAATAAATAAATAAATAAATAAATAGGGGCGCCTGGGTGGCTCAGTGGGTTAAGCCTCTGCCTTCGGCTCAGGTCATGGTCTCAGGGTCCTGGGATCGAGCCCCACATTGCGCTCTCTGCTCAGCAGGGAGCTTGCTTCTTCCTTTCTCTCTCTCTCTGTCTGCCTCTCTGCCTACTTGTCATCTCTCTCTGTCAAATAAATAAATAAATAAATAAATAAATAAAGAGGAGAGATCGCAACAAACACCAAAGAAATATTATAAGAGAGTATTATGAGTAACAATATGCCAACAAATTAGGTAACCTGGAAGAAATGGATACATTCCTAGAAATGTATAAACTAACAAAACTGAAATAGGAAGAAACAGAAAACCTAAACAGACACATAACCAGCAAGGAAATTGAAGTAGTAATCAAAAATCTCCCAATAAACAATAAGTGTCCAGTGCTAGACGGCTACCCAGGGAAATTCTATCAAACACTTAAAAAAGAATTAATACCTATTCTTCTGAAACTTTTCCAAAAAATAGAAATGGAAGGAAAAGGTCCAAATTCCCTTTATGAGGACAGTATTAATTAAACTGATCCCCAAACCAGGCAGAGACCCACAAAAAAACAAGAATTACAGACTGATATCTCTGGTGAATGCAAAAATTCTCCACAAGATACTAGCTAATCAGATCTAACAGTATATTAAAAGGATTATTCACCAGCACCAAGTAGGATTTATTCCTGGGCTATAAGAGTGGCTCAACATCTGCAAATCAATCAACATGATACACCACATTAATGAAAGAAAGGATAAGAACCAAATGATCCTCTCAACAGATGCAGAAAAAGCCATTTGACAAAAAACTGCATCCTTTCTTGATAAAAACTCTCAGCAAAGCAGGGATAGAAGGAACATATGTCAACATCATAAAGGCCATCATTCACGATGGTGAAAAAACTAAGAACTTTTCTCCTAAGGTCAGGAACATGGAAGGGATGTCCACTCTAGCCACTGTTGTTCAACATAATACTGGAAGTCCTAGCCTCAGCAACCAGACAACAAAAAGAAATAAAAGGCATCCAAATAGACAAAGAAGAAGTCAAATTTTCACCCTTCACAGATGACGTGACACTTTATGTAGAAAAGCCAAAAGACTTCACTAAAAAGTTGCTAGAACTAATAGAGGACTTCAACAAATTTGCAGGCTATATATCAATGTACATAAGTCTGTTGTATTCCTGTACATCAATAATGAAGCAGTAGAAAGAGAAATCAAGGAATTGATGCCACTTACAATTGCACCAAAAACCATAAGATACCTGGGAATAAACCTAACCAAAGACATAAAAATCTGTACTCTGAAAACTACAGAGCACTTATGATAGACATTGAGGAAGGCACAAATGGAAAAACATTCCATTCATGGATTAGAAGACCATATGTTGTTAAGATGTCTATGCTACCCAAAGCAATCTACACATTCAATGCAATCCCTAACAAAAGAACACAAGCATTTTTCATAGAGCTAGAACAAACAATTCTGAAATTTATATGGAACCAAAAAAGATCCTAGAAAGCCCAAACAATGTTGAAAAAGCAGAACAAAACAGGAGGCAACACAATTCCAAACTTCAATCTGTATTATAAAGCTATAATCATCAAGACAAGATGGTACTGACAGAAAAACAGACATATAGATCAATGGAACAGACCGGGGAACCCAGAACTGGACCCTCAACTCTATGGTCAATTAATCTCTGACAAAGCAAGAAGGAATATCCAATGGAAAAAAAAGTCTCTTCAACAAATGGTGTTGGAAAAACTGGACAACAACATGCTGAATAAAACTGGACAACTTTCTTAAACCATACACAGAAATAAATTCATAATGGATCAAAGACTTAAATGTGAGATAGGAATCCATCAAAATCCTAGAGGCAGCAACCTCTTTGACCTCAGCCCCAGATACTGCTTGCAAGACACATTTCCAAAGAAGAAGGGAAACAAAAGCAAGAGTGAACTATTGGGAGCTCATCAAGACAAAAAGCTTCTGCACAGCAAAGAAAACAGTTGACAAAACTGAAAGGCAACCCATGGAATGGGAGAATATATATGTAAATGTCTTGTGAGATAAAGGGCTAGTATCCAAAACCTATAAAGAACTTATCGAACTCAACACTCAAAACCCAAAATATCCCATCAAGAAATGGGCAGAAGACATGAACAGACATTTCTCTAGAGAAGACATATAAGTGGTAACAGACACATGAAAAAATGCTCACCATCACTCAGCATCAGGGAAATACAAATCAAGACCACAATGAGATACTTCCTCACACCAGTCAGAATGGCTAAAATTAACAATTTAGACACAACAGATGTTTGAGGAAGTAGAGAAAAGGGACCCCTCTTACACTGTTGGTGGAAATGAAAACTGCTGCAGTCACTCTGGAAAACAGTATGCAGGTTCCTCAAAAAGTTAAAAATAGAGCTATCCTATCACCTAGCAATTTCACTACTAGGTGTTTATCATAATATCATGTTTATCATGATACAAAAATAGTGATTTGAAGGGGGCACATGCACCCCAATGTTTACAGCAGCAATGTTCACAATAGCCAAAATATGGAAAGAGCCCAAATGGATAAAGAACTGATGAATGGATAAAGAAGATGTGGTATATATATACAGTGGAATGTTACTCGGTCATCAAAAAGAGAGAAATCTTGCCATCTGCAATGATGTGGATGGCACCAGAGTATATTTTGCTAAGTGAAATAAGTCCATCAGAAAAAGACAAATACCATATGATTTCACTCATATGTGGAATTTAAGAAACAAAGCATGAACATTAAGAGAAGGAATGGAAAAATAAAATAAGACAAAAACAGAGGAAGACAAACCATAAGAGACTCTTAACTCTAGGGAACAAACTGAGGGTGCTGGAGGGGAGGTGAACTGGGTGTTGGGGTAACTGGGTAATGGGCATTAAGGAGGGCACTTGATATAATGAGCACTCGTTGATGAATCACTAAATTAAACTAAACTAAAATAAACTAAGGTAAAGTAAAATAAAATAATATTTTTATAATAAAAATTAAAGGTTAGAGCAGAAATAAATGTCATGGAGAACAGAATAGAAAAATCAGGAAAACTAACAGTTGGTATTTTGAAAAAAGTAAACAAAATGAACAAACCCTTAGACTAGACTAAAAAAAGAGACAACTCAAGTAAAAAGAAAATGGAAAGAGGAGATATTATAAGAGATTCCTTTGAAATAAAAAGGATCACAAGGGACTAATATGAACAACTATGCAAACAAATTGATTAATGTAGAAGAAATGGATAAATTCCTACAAATATACAACCTATACTCCTGAATCAAAATAAAAGACAAAGCCTAAACAGACCTATGATAAATAAAACAGACTGAATTATTAATAAAAAATCTCCTGACAAAGAAAAGCTCAGGATCAGAAGGCTAAACTGCAGAATTCTGCCAAACATTTAAATACCGATCTTTCTTCAAGCCTTTCAAATAATGGAACAAAGAACATTTCCAAACTCATTTTATGAGGTCACCATTGCCTTGATTCTAAAATCAGAGGACTACATCATAAGAAAACTATAAGCTAATATCCCTGATGAGCAAAGATTCAAAAATTTTTAGAAGACTAGCAAAGTGAATTTAACAGCACATTTAAAGGGATCATTATATCATGAATAAATAGGATTTATCCCTGGATGCAAGGCTGTTTACATGCAAATCAATCTGTGTGATACACCACATGAAGAAATGAGAGAAATAAAAACATGTGATCATATCAAAAGACTGAGAAAAATCATTTCACAAAGCTCAACATTCATTCATGATTAAAATTCTCCACAAAACAGATCTAGAAGTACATGTTCTCAATACAATAAAGGCATATATGAAAAGTCCACAGTAAAGATCATAATCAATGGGGAGATACTGAAGGCTATAAGATCCAGTACAAGGATGTCCAGGATGTCCACGCTCACCAATTCTATTCAACATAGTATTGGAAATTCTACCCAGTGCAAGTAGACAAGAAAAAGAAATAAAATGCATCCAAACCTGAAGGGAAGAAGTAAAATTATCTGTTTGCAGATGACACTATTCTCTACGTAGAAAACCCTAGACAATAAAAAAAATCTGTTAAAACTAATAAATTTGGTAAAGTTGGAGGATACAAAATCAACACGGTGTCTATATACTAACAATGAATAAAATTTAAAACCACTTAGGAATAAGCAACCAAGAAGATAAAAGACTAAAAAGTATACTAAATACTATAAAAAACTGACCAAAAAAAATTAAAGATACAGATGAATGGAAAAACATTCTATGTTCATGGATTGAAGAATTAATACTATTCAAAATGTCCATACTACCTAAAGTGATCTACACATTCAGTGCAATTCCTATCCAAATCCCAATGGTATTCTTTACAGAGAAAAAAAAAAAGAAAAAAAGAAAAAATTGCTAAAATTCATGTAACCGCTAAAGGCCCTAGAGAGCCAAAGCAATCTTGAGAAAGAACAATGTTAGAGGCATCACACTTCTGGACTTCAAAATATATTACACAAAGCTATAGTATATATAACATTAGGGAAATGCACATGAAAACCAGTGAGGTATCACTTCACACATGTTAGAAAATGAGGTATCACTTCACACCTGTTAGAAAACGATGATTATCAAAAAGACAAAAGACAACACATGTTGGATGTGGAGAAAACATAACCCTTGGACACTATTGGTGGGGATGTAAACTGGGGCAGACATTACAGAAAACAGTGTGGTGGTTCCTCAAAAAGCTAAAAATAGAACTACTCTGGGGTGTCTGGCTGGCTCAGCTGGTACAGCTTGATCTTGCAGTTGTAATTTCAAGCCCTACACTAGGTGTACAGATTACTTAAAAAATAAAATCTTAAAAAAATTTTGAACTACCCTATAATTCAGGAATTCCATTTCTGGGTATATGTCCAAAGGAAATCAGGATCTCAAAGAGATATCTGCACTCCCATGTTCTTTGCCGCTTTATTCACAATAGCCAAGACACAATCTAACTGTTGATGGATAAATGATTAAAGATGTGTACACACACACACACACACACACACACACACACACAGGAACATTATGCAGCCAAAAAAGGGGAAGGAAATCCTGACATTTGCCCCAACATGGATAAATCTTGAAGGCATTATGCTAAATGAAATAAACCAGACAGAGAAAGACAAATATGGATGTTGGTGGATCTAAAAGAGTCAAACTCATAGAGAGATAGTAGAATGGTGGTTGCCAGGGGCTGGGGAGATAGGGAATGGGGAGATGTTGGTGAATGGTTATAAAGTTCAGTTATGCAAGAGGAGTAAGTTATGAAGATCTATACATACAGCAATCTGAGGATAGTTAAAAATACTGTATTGTTTACTAGAAATTTGCCAAGATGGCAGATTTTAAGTGTTCTCACCGCCAAGAAAACAAAGGTAACTAGGCCAGGTCATGGATATGTTATTTAGCTTGATTGTGGCAACTGACTCAGAATGTGTACATATATCAAAATATCAAGTTGTATAGCTAAAATATATATTTTTTGTCATTATATAGCAGTGAAGATGGAAAAAATGCATATAAGCCATAAACAGACACTTTCCTAAGGATACATAGATGGCATAGGAGTATTAGAAATATTTGACATCCTTAGCCATCAAGGAGATGCAAATTAAGACCATGTTGAGCTATACTATATACCCATTACAACCACTATTTAAAAAAATAGTTATCACTCCAAATACTAGGAAAAATGGGGAGTAACTAGATTTCTCATATATTGCTGGTGGAAATGCAAAATGGTGCAGCCATTCTGAAAAATAGTTTGGCAGTTTTTAAAGAGCGAAATATACTTACCATATAACCCCAATCATACTCCTAGGCGTTTATTCCAGAGAATAATAATTTATGTTCACACAAAAACTTGAACATGAATGTTCACAGCAGCTTTATTTATAATAAAATGTCTTCTAACAGATGAATGGCTAAATAAATGTTATATTCATATAGTGAAATACTAATCTAGTACTAACTAATACTAACCTAGTATTCAGATGAAGAGTGGATTAGTAGTTGGTAGAGATTAGGGATAGTGTGGGAGAGGAGATGGGTATGATTATAAATAGGTAGCATGAGACAGTTCTATATCTTGATTGTTGTGGTGTTTACACAAATCTCCACATGAGATAAAATGGCATAGAGCGATTTATACACACTGTACCAATGCCTATTTACTAGCATTGCTATATTACAGTTATGTAAGATATAAGCACTAGGGGAAATTTTTGAAGAATAAAATTGTGCCAATTATCATCATTAAAAAGCTTCTTTGAAAGTTTGTATAAAATAGTAATAACTGGAAAACATTTTCTTCTTAAAAAGGTGAGACAAAGAGCGAAAAAGTTTGTAAAACATGTATTAGACAGAAGTCTGAACTTCTGAGATGAAAAAGCCCAAAAACTAAACTAAAAAAATGGAACTGAAAATGTGATCCCTCCAATAAAGGAGATTATTATTGGTTAAAAAGCAAAAAAAAAAAAAAAAAAAAAAAAAAAAAAAAAAAAAAAAAAAAAAAAAAAAAAGCAAGCACATAAAAAGAGGTTCCATATAGTTAATCATCAGGGAAATACAAATTAAAACACTGTAAGATATAACTAGATCTTAAGTAGAATGGTTAAAAATAGTAAGACTTACCAAACAAAATGTTGGTAACCAAAGAGCAATGAGAACCCTCAGACATTGCTCATGGGCATGAAAAACAGTAGAGCCAACTTGGAAACATTTGGCAGTTTCTTACAAAGTTACATATAAACTTAGTAGAAGACCCAGCTAACCCACTCCTACGTATTTACACAAGGGAAATTAAAACATGTTGATACAAAGACTTGTATAAATGTTCATAGCAGCTTTATTCATAATAGCCCCAGACTGGAAGAAAGACCCTGGATCTATCGACTGAAAGGAAGACACACACATCCGTGAGGCTCAAAAGCATTTATGCTAAGTGAAAGAAGCCAGACAATAGAGAGTATATACTTTATGATTCTATTTATACAAAATCTGAGAAGAGGCAAAGTGCTTGCATTAGAAAGTGTGTTAAGTGAGATAAGAGAGTTAGGGATGGGCGCAGGGGACTCACTGCAAAGGGTACAAGAATCTTTTAGGGGTGATGGAAACATTCCAAATTATGAGTTTGATGATAAAAATCTACTATATAATTTTTCAAAACTCACTGACTTAAACACTGAAAAGTCCCGAGTTTTATTTTCTGTTAAACACACCTCAACAAGAGTGACTGACATTTTAAAAAGAAAAAAGAAAACTAGAACATGCAGTCAAAAGGGTGGTAAGGTCTGCTCACCCACTGAGACGAGGTGGCTATAGTTCTCCAGCATCACATCTCTGTACAGGGTCCTCTGAGCAGAGTCCATCTGTCGCCACTCCTCCTGCGTAAACTCCACAGTCACATCCTTGAATGACACTGTTGCCTGCAACAGCACATTTCTGATCAATCTGAGGGCCAGAATCAGGCACATGGAAAAAAAATTTTTGGAAACTAAGTCTTACTGTTTTTACTGTTTAGAGTTTAAAACAAAATGCTATAAAGGATGACTATCATGGCTCAACTCTGTCTTATATTTCAGGCATATACTCATGATAAATTAAAAAAAATTCTCATGCTCTGATTTATTTATATTTATATTTAATTTATATACATATATTGCCACTTAATATCATGAGAAAACTAGTGACTTATTTTTTAAGGTAAAATTATTATAAAGAGGATTCCTGTCTGCATTTCCCATACACCAACAGATTATGCTGAGCACCTGGTAGAGTCTACACATACCAGTCTGGAGATCTCTGCTGGGGTAATAGAGAACTAATGAAGAGAATACATGTGAGACTGGGGAAGTAATTACACACCACCAGATTCATATTTCAGGAGCAATGCTTTAGAATAGGATTTCTTTGTTTATGTACAATATGTATTTAGTGTGCAGAACTAATGAAGAGAATACATGTGAGACTGGGGAAGTATTTACACACCACCAGATTCATATTTCAGGAGCAAATATGAATTATAATATGCTTTAGAATAGGATTTCTTTGTTTATGTACAATATGTATTTAGGCAATACACTGGGTATTGTATATAAACGATGACTCTTAGAACACTGCATCAAAAACTAACAATGTAAACCATGAGAGACTGTGGACTCTGAGAAACAAACTGAGGATTTTGGAGGAGGAGGGATAGGAGGTTGGGTAAGCCTGGTGGTGGGAATTAAGGAGGGCACGTAATGCATGGAGCACGGTGTGTGATGTATAAACAATGAAACTTGGAACACTGAAAAAATAAAGTTTAAAAATCAAAAAAACCAAACTAATGATGTATTTCATGGTGGCTAAAATAACAATTAAAAAAAAAAACAGGATTTCTTCATCTTGGCACTACTGACACTGTGGACCAGATAATGCTATTTTTGTGGAAGACTGTCCTGTGTATTTTAGTGTATTTATCAATATCTCTGTCTTCTACTGATTAGATGTCATCAACATCCCAGTTCTGACAATCAAAAATATCTCCAAACACTGCCAAACATCTCCTGGGGTGCAAATCACCTCCAGTTAGGAACCATTGCTCTATATGAAAGGTGGATAATGTCTTAAGCAGCAAAACAAAATAACTAATGTAAAGATGGCTTACATTAAAGCAAAGATGAAGAATGGGAAATTAATCCTTACAGGAAACAAAAATCTGCTCATTTTTTTCCTGTGCACCTATCTACAGAGATGCTGCACAAACAACTGGGTAAATATGGATGCCATTTGCAGAGACTGGAAGAATTAAGTAGAGTCAGAGATTGGGTCATTGTGAGACAGATGTTCTTCGTTTGCACTCAAAATACCTATTGAAAATATAGGGGGAATTATTTATTTCATTGTTGGTTGCATGATTTTGGGACAGAGGTCTAAAATGAAAATAAGGAATTAGGAGATAGCAGTCATTAAGATGGCTAACTGAAGTCATCGGAAAAAAGAGATGACTCAAAAAGGACAGAAAAACAGGAGCAAAAAAGACTAAGTAAAGAATTCGAGGAAATAGCAAAATTTAAGAGGCAGGTAGAAAAAGAAAAGCCGTGAAGGCTGAGAAAGAATTCTGAAATGTTAGAAAGAAAAACTGGAAATATTAGAGTAATGGAAATTAAAAGAAAAATGAATTAAAAGCATGATTCATGGGGCGCCTGGGTGGCTCAGTGGGTTAAGCCGCTGCCTTCGGCTCAGGTCATGATCTCAGGGTCCTGGGATCGAGTCCCACATCGGGCTCTCTGCTCGGCAGGGAGCCTGCTTCCCCCTCTCTCTCTCTCTCTCTGCCTGCCTCTCCATCTACTTGTGATCTCTCTCTCTCTGTCAAATAAATAAATAAATAAAATCTTTAAAAAAAAAAAAAAAAGCATGATTCATCTAGTTCAAGGGAATAGACTGAGCATACACATTTACCTCTCTGCCTTTAAAAACACAGGGAAATACGAAGCAAGTATATAAAAGTATGACAAAAGAGGAATAGAGAGAAATGACCCAGCAGAAACCCCCCAAATTTGAACAAATTCTGGAAGATAGAGGGTAGGAAAGTATTAGATAAGCAAAACAGGATAATGTTGGCCACAACTTAATATAAACACAGATGTGGGCCCGAGCAGGGAAGTGATGAGAGCCTAAAAAGGCATCCAAACTTAAACTGAACAGGACCTAGAACCAAGTGTGTAATAGGAAGAATGATTAGCAGAGTAAATTTCCTATTTGAATACAAGTGACATCATTCAAATGCATGAGGAAAAGTCTGGACACTAAAATATCACAGGGTAACTAGTTGTCCGTCTGGGAAAAGACTACTATCTTGTACCACCGAGCAGGATAAATATCAAAATGTATTCAGGATCTACTGTAAAAAATAAAATAAAATTCCAGAAGGCTACACAGAACAATTATTTTACATTAGAGTGGGAAATGCCCAATTATGACTGAAAATCCAGGAACATTAATGAAAAAACTCCTAGATTTGACATAAAAGTCAACTGCCTTGGGGTATGTCGGTGGCTCAGTTGGTTGTATCTGCCTTTGGTTTAGCTCATGATCCCAGGACTCTGGGATTGAGCCCACAGCTGGTTCCCTGTTCAATGGGGAGCCTGCTTTTCCCTCTCCCTCTACCCCTCTACCCCTCACCCTTGTTCGTGTGCACTCTCTCAAAATCAAAATCTCAGCAAGTGTCTTTGAGACAGACAAGATTTTTAAAACTTTCTATAAAGAAGCGAAGGACCTAGACTATCCAAAACAATTTTAAAAAAGAAGAAAGTTGAAAGACTTATATTATCTGACTTCAAGAGTTACTGTAAAGAGACACTCATCAGGATAGTCTGGTATTAGCAAATGGATTACACTGATCATCAGAGGTGAACAGAGAATAGAAAGAGACCCTACATGCATTGTGGACTGGTTTCCCACAGAGATGCCAACACTATTCAATGGACGAAGTATATTTTTGTCAACAAATGGTGCTGACAGGTAGGTAGGCAAAGGTAGAGAGCACAAATAGGACCAGTATATGTCCCTCAATTCCCAATATTTAGAGTTCACTGTCTAAATAGAATATTTAGAATCTCAGATCCCGAAATTCCGGGTTTCAGACTGGGCCAAGTAGAACATATTTTGTCCTTTTCTGATTAGCAGCCTTTAGGCTAAAATAAAATTTAAAAGCTGATTGAAAAAAGGGATTACTGATATAATAGATAAAGACTTTGAAACTAATAGAATGCTATCAACAAGCTCATGAAAATACATTAAAAATGTAAATAAAATGAACAATTCTCTATGAAAATGTAGTATCAAAAATTGTATTAAGAAAAAACACAGGGGTGCTTGGGTGGCTCAGTCAGTTAAGCATCCAACTCCTGATTTCAGCTTTGGTTATGGCCTCAGTGTAATGGGATCGAGCCCTGTGTTGGGCTCTGTGCTGAGCAAGTACTCCTCTTGAGATTCTTTCTCTCCCTCTCTTTGTGCCCCTCCCCCAAGTTTTCTCTCTCTCTCAAATAAATAAATCTGAAAATAAAAGAAAAAAATACAAATGCCATATAGACTTATGCCTGATAAGTCAACACCAGAGAGTCTTTATGCTAAAGTCTTCTAAAGGTCTAAATCTGTATGTACAAATTTCACAAAAACCCTCATGTAGTACAACTTTCTCATCTAAATTGCTAGAAAAGAAAAGGAGCAGAAAAGTTCTCCATTTACTTTCATAAGACTATGACCATGATACCATAATTGGACAGAAAAACAAAAAACTATAGTCTAATCCAACTTGTGGATACAGAAACATAAACCCTGAATACAGTATTAGCAAAAGGCCCGAGGAAAATATGTAAGAAGCAACTTACCACACTTTTAGCAACTAAGCTCCATACAGGAATTTAAGTTAATATAGAAAATATGTTATACTGTTTACAGTACTCACAGATGAAAGGAAATAAGCTTTAGTTTTATTCCAATCCATACAGAAGAGACAATAGATAATTCAATGCATATTCATGACTAACATGAAATCTTAGCAACCTGGTACATGGATGGAACGTAACCCTACTCTAACAAAGGTTACCTACCAAAAGCTGAAAGAAAACATCACAGCTGATAGTCAAACAGCGTATATTTTGGTTCAAGACATATTTCTAGATCTCCTTTTTCATTTAATACCTGGATCTGTCTAAACCTCAAAAATCCATTACAATACTAAGTAGGGAATAAATGAAAAGCTCACCTGAGGTGTGTTCATTTTCTGTGGATCTTGGGAGAGTGTAGAGAACTGTGGTTCAGCTAAGGGGACAGAAAGAAGATAGAGGTCACGAGATCTAGCCTGTTTTACACCGCCCCACATCTCAGCAACCCAGTTGGAGGATCATCCTCCCCATAGGCCTGGGACCCTCTGGACCTTGAAAAGGAATGAGAAAGATCATGTACCACTTGTCTTTGTGTGACTCTGAAATTACTGTGGGCTTAATTCTGCAATTTTTTACTGAGCGAACATAAAATTTGCTTGATTGATTTAATAATAATGCATGTTTCCTCGTGACTAACACAAAGCAACAGATTAGTTGAATCAGCGTACACCAAAGGATGAGACAACATAATTGAGACCTAAGAACTCATTTTAGGGGCAAAACCAAGAGTCCTGGAATTCATTATAATATCAGACTTAAAGGACAGCCTGAAAATACTGAACAGGCTAGGAACCTCTTTCTGACCGAAGGGACCTGAAGAGACACTAAAAATACCAGAATATATCTGACATATGATCAAAGTTCATCTATATTCACCTTCCCTTATATCCTTGGGGATTTGGGGACAGGCCACTTTGCTTAGTGCTATGAACGCTGCGATGCTGGTTTCAGGCAGGTGTGATATTTAGACAATGCTTAAGACTGGAAGTAAAGCACACCTGCCCTTGAATCCAAACTCCCTCACTGCTAGCTTGTGACCTGGGCACATCGTTTCACCAAGCTGAGCCTGGGTTGCTTTCTAATTTTTGTCCGTTTGTTTATTTTAAGTAGTTGTGAGGTTATGATAAACCGTCCAATGAAAACAACAGTGTCTTCTAACTGTGAAAGCAGTTGTCATTTACGCAGTGCGTAGTGCCCGGTACTTGTCTAAATACTTTAAAAGTGATGACTTAGATCCAAGTTTCAAAACAACTCCCTAGAACAGTCGTATTAATACAATTTTGAGATGAGAAACCCGAATCTTACCCAGGTTCCTTCTATAGCCTCTACTGGAAATTTACCCGGGCCTTTTTGACTCCCGTGCTCCGGCTCTCACCGCACTCAGGGTCACCATCAGCGTTACAGACGCACTTTGCCTCGCACCGACACTAAGTCGGGCTGCAGGCGTGCCCAACCACACTGTCCCTACACATCCAGGACAGTACGGAGCCCCTACTCAAGACTGGGCTCAGACCCACTTGCGTGACCGGAGCCGGAGGGCCGGGGATCTCCCCCTACATCCCCCAACACTCCCACCGGCCTAATGTTGGTAGAGGGCTGGTCGAGGCGTCTACCAGGGGTATCCCAAAGACTTCTTGCTCCTAGACACAAGGGCGCCCCTCCCATAGAGAGCTCCCTGCACTCTCACCGCATGCTCTCATCCTTTACTTTCCGAGTAGACCCGGGGGTTCTCTCAAAGCGCTTTCCTGCAGTCCAAGATTAGACGAATGAGGAGGCGGAGCTACGGCTGCCCTTGCGCAGAAGGAGCCCCGAATTCCCTTCCCAGAGTGCCATGCGGGGAAGCTAAGAAGTCAGGACTACATTTCCCATAGACCTCCGCGGCCACTGTTAAAGTCACTCTTTTTTGGCATTTCCTCTTTTTAGAAAATTAGAGACTGCTGTTCTTAAAATTCTCTAACTCAGGTTCTGTCAGAGCCCGAAGAGATTAAGGGTGAAATGTGAATTCTACCAAATGTAAAGGGTGCTCCTCTACTGAATCCCTATTGAAATAACATTTCCCCCCTCAGGTTATTTGGAGGCAATGAAAAAACTTGAATATGGTTCGGATATTGAAAATATTAAAATTACGGTTACTCAGATGAAGTGTGAAAAAAAAAAAACCCTCGAAGTTATGTAGGAAAAATGATTTTGTTAAAAAAAAAAAAAAGGCATGACGACGAGGTGTTTAGGATTGAAATGATAACTCTGTAAAATTATAATCTTTACAGTTTTTCAACCCGGGACTTCTACCTTGTCCCTTTACAGCCACCGGACCTGTGAGCTCTGACTTGGTGCCCTTGGAGCCCAGTGTGGAGCTTCTACTGGGGGTCAAGACAGATGCTGCAGGTGTAGATGTATGTAGGATGTATGATGAATTCTCTCTTTCAACAAATTTTTTGTTATCTCGGACTTCCATGTACATAACAAGTTTGCTGGTTTTTTGCTGACATAATTCTTTGTCATTTCTTAAGGAATTACAAATAAAAGCACAAAAATGTTGTTCAAACTATATTAAATCATTAATGATTGACTTTAACATAAAGATTAGTAATGGAGGGAAAGTAGTCACTACATATGTTCATTTAATAAACATTTATTGAAAACCTGTGGTGCAAGAGACATTATAGATGGTGGGATAGCAAACTCAGATAAAAGATTAAATTCCCTATCCTCATGGACTTTATGATCTAAGTTGTTTGGGGGACCTAATAGTCAGGGTCCCCTTAAGAAACAGATGTCTGTTGTCGACAAACAGTAGGATCTTGAGGACAGTCTAATAAACAGGGCTCTAAAAACAAGGGTAGGGTTGGTAAATCATCCTGTAACTAGTGATGATAAGGAGGCATTATGGCCACAGGGCTCACAGTGAATATAGGTAATGTTACCAGAACCTGGAAGTAGAAAGGTTATCCTTATGAGAGCAGTGGCTTTAGGAAAGCATCATTATGGCCATTGATTACATGGCTCAGCATGAAGAACCAAAGGAATAAATACCCAAACATCACTTATACTCTTTCTGCTCATGGCCTATTTTCAGTTAAGCATTTATAAACCTCATTCAATACCTATTCTTGGAAATCCTTCCACATGTATCTTCTCTAGACTTTTTTGTCATCAAATTTCCAGTCTTATTCTTTTTTTTTTTTTAAAGATTTTATTTATTTATTTGTCAGAGAGAGAGCGAGCGAGAGCCAGCATAGGCAGACAGAGTGGAAGGCAGAGTCAGAGGGAGAAGCAGGCTCCCTGCGGAGCAAGGAGCCCGATGTGGGACTCGATCCCAGGACGCTAGGATCATGACCTGAGCCGAAGGCAGCTGCTTAACCAACTGAGCCACCCAGGCGTCCCTCCAGTCTTATTCTTGTCTAGCCCCCTACTACTCAACAACTCATTGAGCTACTGGACATCCATTAATATAAAACTCAAGACATGTCTCTTCTTCACAAAGTGAACAAGTAAATAAAACTCCTCAAACCTCTGCCTACTGGGAAGATTTCTTTTCCACACATTTCAGAACCAGCCCTAAGTGAGACTGCAAGCAGTCATAGCTTCCCATGATGACACTATGCACTGTAGATTTGAGTTGAAGGAGATTTGACTGGCCTCCTTGGGGACTTTTGGAGAATGATTAATTATATAACTAAGTTGTGAGGACTTTTGTCAAAGGGACCCAGTCTGCCCTTCAGTCAAAGCCTTCTATCTTTAAAGTAGGATATATCAATGACTAGAAAGAGGATCTGAAGCCCTGATATAATGGGTTGTGTTAATTTTCTGCCCATGAGACCCAAAATTTCATATATAGATATGTATCTTAAGAATTATTTTAAGTGGGTGTTCATCTACTTCATTTCGATGGACTTCACTATCAAAGAGCTACCAGTGCACATCCCTTCAGGTCACTAAAAAAGATAACTGCATATGAGAATGACTTAGAAGAGTTTTAAAAAAATATTTGTCAGGATCCCATTAAAAAAACACAGGCATATCTCGAATATACAGTGGGTTGGGTTTAAGGTTACCACAATAAAGTGAATATTGCAATAAAGTGAACAAAATGAAATTTTTTGGTTTCCCAAGGTTTGTAATAGTTAAGTTATGCTTATACTATACTGTTGTTACTAAGTATGCAATAGCATCGTGTCTTAAAAACAATGTACATAGGTTAATTAAAAATATTTTATTGATAAAAGATTTGTCCTCTGAGCTTTCAGCAACTCATAATCACTGATCACAGATCACTATAACAAATACAATAATAAAGTTTGAAATATTGTGAGAATTACCAAAATGTGACCCAGAAACATGAAGTGGTGAGCAGGTGATGTTGGAAAAATTGTGTTAATAGACTTGCTTGACTATGCTTTGCAGCTATTGCACTTTTTACAATTTGAAACCTTCAACTTGTAAACTGATTTACAAATTAAAACTTTCAGTTTGTAAAAAAGAAAAAGCCACCACAATATCTGCAAAGCAAAATAAAATGAAATTACAATACAATGAGTTGTCTCTATATATTTCATTGGTGTGAAATCCATCTTGGGCTGCTCCTGATTCCACAGTGAGTATACTTGTGTTGGTAAATTTGGCCCTGTCCAAACAGAGTTCATCCTTCTTGGCCTAATATTCTAAGGCTCCACCTACATATATGCTATCTAGTTTCTGCTTGTACTATTGAGCGAGCGAGATCTTGAGTTCGTGTGTGTGTGTGTGTGTGTGTGTGTGTGTGTGTGTGTGTGTGTTTTAATTTCTGGATTAGCCCTTGTGATTTCCCTTCTGAGCATAGCTGGTTCTTTATTCTCATAATGGACCTCAAGTCAGCAACAGAAGCTGACTCAGGCTCAGGGAAAACCCGAGGACAGTGTGCATTCTTTTTGTGGGATAAATTGTATTAAGATCATCCCTTAGGATTTAGAGAGAAATAGAGGATAGCAACTGTCAGAAATAAGTTAAGCAGGACTTCTTTTTCTCAGCTTCTCACAAACAGTGGTTTTTAGTACACCTTAAAAGTCTTGGGGCACCTGGGTGGCTCAGTGGGTTAAGCCTCTGCCTTCAGCTCAGGTCATGATCTCAGGGTCCTGGGATCGAGTCCCGTATTGGGCTCTTTGCTTGGCAGGGAGCCTGCTTCCTCCTCTCTCTCTCTCTCTGCCTGCCTCTCTGCCTGCTTATGATCTCTATATGTTAAATAAATAAATAAAATCTTAAAAAACAAAAAAGTCTTACAGTTGCAGAGTGTGCCAAGTGCAATGAAACCTGAAGTAAGCCTCAGGTTTCAAAGACCTGAGTATACCTTTGTAAGCCTCAAAGACCTAGTATACCTTTAATGCCTAGTTGCACACCAAAGGCAAAGTGCACAGAAGAGAGAATAGCTATTCTAACTGCTAGTAGATATTTGACCATATATCAAATGGGGGCCTGCCTCCGACAACACTCTACACACAACACACCTTAGATTCAAAGACAAATAGGTTGAAATCACAAGAATGCAAAAGAGGAGAAGAGGGAGGATGCCAGAAGAGTATGAGAACCTCATTTCACCTGGTCTCTTGAATTCAGCTAGATATCTACCAAATCATCTTGAATACCTGCGAATTCAAACTTAGATCTAAAAAAAGAATTGCTGCAATTCTACAAATTGCAAAGCAACCACTTTCTGCAAGTTGCATGGAAAGCCTTCAGGGAACAAGAGCCACATTGAACAATCCAAAGTGTCTTACATTGAGCCCAGCCCCCTGGCAACTGGTGATGCATCTCCCCCTAGCCAGACAACTGAGAATCAGTACAACAGGCCCTTCCCCCAGAAGAACGGCAAGAATATCAGTCTAATACAAAATTTATGGATCACACTGAACTGAAAAACTCCTATACCAAGGGGAAAATAGTATATGGAATTTGGTCAATATTTTTTCTCATGATTCTTTAGTCTTTCAGGTTAAAGTTTTCTTTTTTTTTCTTTTCAACTAGTTCCTTATTTTATCAACTCCTTTTAAAGTCTTTTTAAAATTTTCATTTTTACATTTATATTTTATAGATATATTCTTCATTTTTAGCTTCCTTTCACTGTATTCAAGTTTATTTTGTAAATCTATAAGGTTTTCATTCTTTACAATTTTGGGATTTAGTGTCCTCTGACAAACAGATCAAAATACACCCAGGGCCAAGTCGATCACCCTGTTTTGTCCACCTAGAAGATTAAATTCTCTCTCCCCCTATTTATTTCCTTTTCTTTTTTGGTTTCTGATCTCTTCAGATTATTCTAGTGTGTATTTCATTGGGGTCATGGTTGATTTTTTAAAAAGATTTTTATCATTTATTTGAGAGAGAGAGACAATGAGAGAGAGCAATAGAGCAGAGAAGGTCAGAGGGAGAAGAAGACTCCCATGGAGTTGGGAGCCCAATGTAGGACTTGATCTCATGGCCTGAGCTGAATGCAGTTGCTTAACCAACTGAGACACCCAGGGGCCCTGTCATGGTTGATATTTTTGATTTTGTTCTTTCATTCATTTATTCTTCTCTGGACAAAATTACTAGAAGGGAAAATTCACAACAAAAGAAAGAACCATAGGTAATACTTTCTGCCATAGATTTAAACAATATGCATGTTAGTAAAATGTTAGACCTAGAATTCAGAATGATGACTATAAAGTTACTAGCTGGGATTGAAAAAGGCATAAAAGACACTAGGGAATGCCTTAGTGCAGGGATGAAATCTAATCAGGCCAAAATTAAAAATGCTCTGAGATACAGTCTAAATTGGATGCTTTAGCAGGTAGGGTAAATGAGGAAGAAAAGAGTAAATTACACAAAAGACAAGTTAATAGAAAGGAAGGAAGCTGAGGAAAGGAGAGAAAAACAACTAATGTACCATGAAGGGAGGATTCAAGAAATCGGCAATATCATAAAGTGAAACAATATTAGAATAATTGGGGCCCCAGAGGGAGAAAAAAGAGAGAGGGACAGAAGTATAACTGAGCAAATCATAGCTGAGAACTTCTCTAATCTGGGGAACGACATGGCATTTAAGCCATGGGCATAAGCCTGGGCATTTAAGCCCAAAAGGCCCAGAAATTTCCCTTCAGAAATCAATAAAAATAGATCAACATCTGACATATAATTGTGAAACTTGCAAATTTCAGAGATAAAGAGAAAAATCCTGAAAGAGGCCCTTAACCTACAAGAGTAGGAACAATAGGGTGGCAGCAGACCTATCCACAGAGACCTGGCAGGCCAGAAGGGCTGGCATAATATATTCAGGGTACTAAGTGAGAAAAACATGCAGCCAAGAATACTTTGTCCAGCAGGACTGTCATTCAGAATAGAAGGAGAGATAGAGAGCTTCCAAGACAGTGAAAGGCTAAAAGAATTTGTGATCACTAAACCAGCCTTGCAAGAAATATTAAGGGGGAAATTGTAAGTGAAGAGAGACTCTAAGAGTAACAGACCAGAAAAACACAGAGACAATATACAGAAACAGGGACTGTACAGGCAATACAATGGCATTAAATTGATATCTTCTGAATGTAAATAGTTTAAATGCTCCAGTCAAAAGACACAGAGTATCAGAATGGATAAAAAAGCAATACCCATTCATATGCAGTGTACAAGAGACTCATTTTGAACTTAAAGACACCTCCAGACTGAAAGTGAGGTGGCAGAGAACAATTTATCATGCTAATGGATCTCAAAAGAAAGCTGGAGTAACAATTCCCATATCAGACAAATTAGATTTTAAACCAAAGACTGTAGTAAGAGATGTAGAGGAATACTATATCATACTTAAAGGGTCTTTCCAACAAGAAGCTCTAACACTGTAAATATCTATGCCCCCAACATGGGAGCAGTCAATTATATAAACCAGTTAACCAAATAAAGAAAAATATTGATAACAACACATTAATAGTAGGAGACTTCAACACTACACTCACAGCAATGGACAGATCATTTAAGCAGATCAACAAAGAAACAAGAGCTTTGAATGACACATTGGACCAGATGGACTTCGTAGATATATACAGAGCATTCCATCCAAAAACAACAAAATACTCATTCTTCTCAAATGCACATGAAACTTTCTCCAGAATAGATCATATACTGGATCACAAATCAGGTCTCAATTGATACCAAAATATTGAGATTATTCCCCACATATTTCCATACCACAATGTTTGGAAACTGCAACTCAATAACAAGAAGAAATTTGGAAGGAAATCAAACACTTGGAGGTTAAAGAGCATGCTGCTGAAGAATGTTGGGTCAACCAGGAAATTTAAAAAAAATAACTTAATTCATGCAAACAAATGAAAATGAAAACAAATTGGTTCAAAACATATGGGATACTGCAAGTGAAGTACATAGCCATCCAAGCCTCTCTCAAAAAAAGAAAAAAAAAAAAAGAAAAGAAAAAAAAAAAGAAAATCCCAAATGCACAAGCAAACCCTACACCTAAAAGACCTGGAGAAAGAATAGCAAATACACCCTAAACCAAGCAGGAGAAAAGGAATAATAAATATTAGAGCAGAAATCAATGAAACAGAAACCAGAAAAACAGTAGAACAGATAAACAAAACTAGAAGTTGGCTCTTTGAAAGAATTAATAAGATCAATAAATCTCTGGCCAGATTTATGCAAAAGAAAAGAGAAAGGACCCAAATTAATAAAGTCATGAATGAAAGGGGAGAGATCATGACTAATACCAAGGGAATAGAAATAATTGTTAAAAATTATAATCAGCAGCTATATGCCAACAAATTAGACAATCTGGAAGAAATGGATGCATTCCTGGAAACTTATAAACTACCAAGACTGAAACAGGAAGAAACAGACAAAGAAACAGACCCCATCAAAAAGGAGATTTAATGAACAGACATTTCTGCAAAGAAGACATCCAGATGGCCAGCAGACACATAAAAAAGTGCTCCATATCACTCGGGATCAGGGAAATACAAATCAAAACCACAATGAGATAACACCTCACACCAGTCAGAATGGCTAAAATCAACAAGTCAGGAAATGACAGATGCTGGCGAGGATGCGGAGAAAGGGGAACCCTCCTACACT
>NC_081565.1:62804719-62816655 GCF_022355385.1 Mustela nigripes | reverse complement strand
AGTGCTGTGAAGTGTGTAAACCTGGTGATTCACAGACCTGTACCCCTGGGGATAAAAATATATGTTTATAAAAAATAAAAAATTAAGAAAAAAAAAAGGAGCTTTACACTCCAATTTCCCTGATGAACATGGGTGCCAAAATACTCACCAAATCCTAGCCAATAGGATCCAAGAGTGCTTTAAAAGGATTATTCGCCATGACCAGGTAAGAATTATTTCTGGGATGCACGTGTGGTTCAACATTTGCAAACAAATCAATGTGATAGAGCGCATTAATAAAAGAAGAGACAAGAACCATATGATCCTCTCAATTGATGCAGAAAAAGCATTTAACAAAATACAGCATCCTTTCTTGATTAAAACTCTTCAAAGTATAGGAATAGAGGGAACATACCTCACTATCATAAAAGCCATCTATGAAAAGCCCACGGAAAATATCATTCTCAATGGAGAAAAACTGAGAGCTTTTCCCTTAAGGTCAAGAACATGACAGGGATGTCCACTCTCACCACTGTTGTTCAACATAGTACTAGAAACACTAGCCTCGGCAATCAGACAGCAAAAAGAAATAAAAGGCATTCAAACTGACAAAGAAGAAATCAAACTCCCTCTCTTTGGGGATGACATTATACTTTATGTGGAAAACCCAAAAGACTCCACCCCAAAATTACTAGAACTCATCCAACAATTGAGAATTGTGAGAGGATACAAAATGAATGAACAGAAATCAGTTACATTTCTATACACTAAGAACATAACTGAAGAAAGAGAGATTAAGGAATTGATCCCATTTACAATTGCACCAAACCCCCTAAGATATTTAGGAATAAACCTAACCAAAAAGGTAAAGGATCTATACTCTAGAAACTACAGAACACTTATGAAAGAAATTGAGAAAGACACAAAGAGATGGAAAATCATTCCATGCTCACAGATTGGGAGACTAAACATTGTGAAAATGTCTATGCTGTCCAGAGCAATCTATACTTTCGGTGTAATCCCTATTAAAATATGATTGACATTTATCACAGAGCTAGAACAAACAATCCTAAAATTTGTATGGAAACAGAAAAGACCTCAATTTGCCAGAGAAAACTAAATTTGCCCCAAAAAACTAAAGCGGGGGCATCACAATGCCTGACTTCAAGCTATATGACAAAGTTGTGATCACATCAAGACTGCATGGTATTGGCACATAAATAGACACATAGGTCAGTGGGATAGAGACCCCAGAAATAGATCAATTAATCTTTTACCAAACAAGAAAGACAGTCTCTTCAATAAATAGTGCTGAGAAAATTGGGTAGCCACATGCAGAAGAATGAAACTGGACTGTTCTCTTACACCATACACAAAGATAAACTCAAAATGATTGAAGGATCACAATATGAGACAGGAATCCATCAAAATCCTAGAGAAGAACATAGGTAGTAACTTCTTTGACCTTGGCCACAGCAACTTTTTGCATTATACATCTCTAAAGGCATAAAGAAAGAAAGGAAAAATGAACTATTGGGACTTTATCAAGGTAAAAACTTCTAAAACAAAAACAGGGTAAAAACTGTAGAACGAAGGAAGCCATCAACAAAACTAAAAGTCAGCCTTTGGAATTGGAGAAGATATTTGCAAATGTCTTACCAGACAAATGGCTAGTATCCAAGAACTATAATGAACTTTCAGACTCCACACCCAAAAAATAAATAGACCATTCATGAAATGGGCAGAAGACATGAACAGAAATTTCTCCAAAGAAGACAGGCAAATGGCCAACAGATCCATACAAAAATGCTCGACATCACTTGACATCAGGAAAATACAAATAAAAACCACAGTGAGATACCACCTCACACTATCAGTTGGCTAAAATTAGCAAGACAGGAAAAAAAATGTTGGCAAAGATGTGGAGAGAGGGGATTGCTCTTCCACTGTTGGTGGGAATGTAAGCTGGTACAGCCATTCTGGAAAACAGTATGGAAATTCCTCAAGAAGTTAAAAATAGAGATAGAGCTACCCTATGACCCAGCAATTGCACTATTTACCCCAGAGGTAAATAGGTATTTAGAGGTATTTAAATAGATATCTAAATAAATAGGTATATAGAGGTAATAAATAGGTATTTAGAGGTAAATAGGTATTTACCCCAGAAATACAAATGTAATCATTTGTGTTACATGCACCACAATATTTATAGCAGCAATGTCCACAATAGCTAAATATGGAAAGAGCCCAAATGTCCATCAACAGATGAATGGATAAAGAAGATGTGCTACATATATACAATGTAATATTACTAGGTCATCAGAAAGGATAAGTACTTACAATTTAATCAATGTGAATGGAACTGGAGGGTATTATGCTGAATGAAATAAGTGAATCAGATAAAGACAATTAGCATATAGTTTCATTCATATGTGGAAAATAAGAAAGAGTGCATAGGATTATAGAGGAAGGGAGGGAAAAACTGAATGGGAAGCAATCAGAGAGGGAGAAAAACCATGGGAGCCTATTAAGTATAGGAAACAAACTGAGCATCACTGGAGGGGAGGTGGGTGAGGGGAATGGGTAACTGGGTGATGGACATTAGGAAGGCACATGATGTGATGAGCACAGGGTGTTATACGCAACTGATTAATTATTAAACTCTACATCTGAAACCAATGATGTAACATATGTTGGCTAATTGAATTTAAATAAAAAAAGAATGCAAAAGATACATCATGCAAATAATAAAAGACTGATGGAGGGGTTGTATTAATACTGGAGGATATAGGTTCTTTTTAAAAAAGCTTTTTTAAAATTCCAAATTGTTAACATACAGTGTAATATTTGTTTCCAATGTGCAATACAGCAATTCGACACTTCCATATAACTCTCAGTGCTCATCATTGCCCCTTTCCAACAGCTTCTTGCCACTTTCCAATGGCACATGGGAGAAGAACGAGGCACAAACAAGTCAGTCTCAAGGGAATGGGAGTCGAGAAGATTCCTGCCCAGAACAACTCCTCTGTCCTGTATTTATTAGAGATACAAGATGACAACCAACAAAGAAGTTGAAGGAGGTTATAGATAAGCAAGGTATGCCTGATCAAGCAGTATAGGATTTGTGGTTGAGTAAACACATTTAAAGGAATCATCTAATTAACTACAGGTGATCGCTTGAGAAGGGGAGATAACAGAAAAAAGAAGCAGGCAGAGTTCCATCCTGAGCAGGCCGGGTGTTCCCAGCTGCTTGGCTTCAATGATGTATATCCTCCTCTCCCCCAGATGCCTATTGCTGGTACATATTCAAGCATGTCTGGTCAGTACATTGTTCTGAGGGACAGTTACAATCACGATAAATGCACTCCTTAATCCACATCACTTATTTAACCCTTTCTCCCACCAACCTAACCCTCTGGTAAAGATTAGTTTATTCTCTATACTTAAAGAGTCAGCTTCTTGGTTTGCCTCTCCCTCTCTCTTCTTTTCCCTCCCACTCCTTTGCTCATTTGTTTTGTTCCTTAAATTCCTATGAGTGAAATCATATGATATTTGTCTTTCTCTGATTGACTTATTTCACTTAGCAAAATGCTCTCAAGCTACATTCATGTCACTGCAAATGGGAAGAATTAATTCTTTTTATGGCTGAGAAATATTCCATTGTATATATATATACTACAGCCTCCTTATCCATTCACTAGTTGATGGACATTTGGGCTGTCTCCATAGCTTGGTTATTATAGATAATGCTGGTATAAACATAGGGGTGCATGTATCTCTGTCAATTAGTATTTTTGTAATTCTTTGGGTAAATACCTTGTAATGCAATTGCTGGATCATAAAGGTAGTTGTATTTTCAACTTTTTGAGGAATCTCCATACTGTTTTCCAGAGTGGCTGCACTAATTTGCATTTCCACCAACAATGCAGGAGGGTTCTTTTTTCTTTACATCCTAGCCAACACCTGTTGTTTCTTGTGGCTTTGGTTTTAGCCATTCTGGCAGATGTGAGGTGATACGTCATTGTAGCTTTGATTTGTATTTCTCTGATGATAAGTGATGTTGAGCATCTTTTCATGTCTGTTGGCCATCTGTATGTCTTCTTCAGAGAAATGTCTGTTCATATCTTCTGCCCATTTTTAACTAAATTATTTTTTTAAGGGGTGTAAACTGTGTACATTCTTTAAACAGTTTAAATACTAACATTTTTTGGATATGTTATTTGCAAATATCTTCTCCCATTCCATAGGTTGCCTTTTAGTTTTATTGATTGTTTTCTTTTCTGTGCAGCAGGTTTTTACTTTTATTTATTTATTTATGTTTCAAAATTTTATTTGAATTCTAGTTAGTTAACATATAGTGTGATATCACTTACATGTAACACCCAGTGCTTATCATAAAAAGTGCCCTCTTTAATACCCATCACCTATTTAGGCCATCCCCTGGCCCACCTCCCTCCATTACTCCTCAATTTGTTCTCTATCATTCAGAGTCTCTTATGGTTTCTCTCTCTCTCTTTCCCCTTTTCATATGTTCATCTGTTTTGTTTCATTAACTCCACATGTGAGTGAAATCATATGGTAGTGTCTTTCTCTGACTTATTTTCCTTAGCATAATACACTCTACTTCCATCTATGTTGTTGAAAAGAACAAGATTTTGTTCTTTTTGATGCTAAGTAATTTTCCACTGTATAATATACCACAACTTCTTTATCTGATCATCTATTGATGGACATCTGGATTCTTTCCATACATTGGCTATAGTTGATAATGCTGCTATAAACATCAGGGTACATGCTTCCCCTCGAATCCATATTTTTGTTTTGTTTGGGCAAATGCCTAGTAATACAATTGCTGGTCATAGATTAGTTCCAATTTTAATTCTGTACAGGAACTTCATAGTTTTCCAGAGTGGCTGCATTAGTTTGCATTTCCACCAATAGTGTAAGAGCATTCTCCTTTTTCTGCATCTTCACCAACACCTATTAATTCTTGTGTGGTTAATTTAGCCATTCTGACAGGAGTGAGGTGTATCTCATTAATATTTTGATTTGTATTGTTCTGATCCTGAGGGATGTTGAGCATCTTTTCGTGTGTTTGTTGGCCATCTCGATGTCCTCCTTGGAAAACTGTTTATTCATGGCTTTGTCCATTTCTTAACTGGAAAATTTGTTTTTTGGGTGTTGAGTTTGAGTTGAGATTGTTCTTTAAAAATTTGTTATTTAAAACAAATTTGTTTTTTTAAAAAAAAGTTCTTTAAAGATTTGGATACTGATCCTTTGTCAGGTATGTCATTTGCAACTATCTTCTTCCATTCAATAGGCTATCTTTTAGTTTTGTTGGTTGTTCCCTTCACTGGGCAGAAGATTTTTATCTTGATGAAGTCCCAATAGTTCATTTTTCTTTTGTTTCCATTGCCTCTGGTGATGTGCCTAGTAAGAAGTTTGGGTGGTGGAGGTCAGAGAAATTGCTGCTTGTGTTCTCCTCTAGGAGTTTGATGATTTCCTGTCTCACATTTAGGTCTTTCATCCATTTGTATTTTATTTTATTATTTTATTTAGATTTTATTTATTTATTTGAGAGAGAGAGATAGAGAGGGCAGAGGGAGGGGCAGAAGGAGAGGGAGAAGTAGACACCTCACTGAGCAGGGAGCCTGACATGGGCTCAATCCCCAGACCCTGAGGTCATGACCTGAGTTGAAGACAATTAATTAACCCACAGAGCCACTCAGGTATCCTGATTTTGAATTTCTTTTTCTGTATGGTGTAAGGAAGCGGTCCAGTTTCATTCTTCTGCATGTGGCTGTCCAGTTTTCCCAACCCTAGTTGTTGAAGAGATTGCTTTTTTTTCCCCATTGGATATTCTTTCCTGCTTTCTCAAAGATTAATTGACCATGTAGTTGTGGTTTCAATTCAAATAAATAAATAATCTTTTTTTTTTTTAAAAAGGAAAACAAAAACAAGAAAAAACAAAACAAAACTAAGACTAAAACAACAACAACTATATCCTGTGTGTGTGTTTTAAGATTTTATTTACTTATTTGACAGACAGAGATCACAAGTAGGCAGAGAGGCAGGCAGAGAGAGAGGAGGAAGCAGGCTCCCCGCTAAGCAAAGAGCCTGATGCGGGGCTCAATCCCCGGACCCTGAGATCATGACCCCAGCCAAAGGCAGCGCCTTAGCCCACTGAGCCACCCTGGCGCCCTGCTGTGTGTCTTTTGGTGTGCTTGTTAAAACAATCTAGATCCCCAAATAAAAAAAATAAAAATAAATAAAACAAAATGAAATTTAAAAAAAAGGTAAAAAATATGTCTAAAGTATGTATAAATAAAAAATTAATAAAAATTTTTAAAGGAATTGGAAAATATAAGAAAATAAATGAAAAATAAAAATATAAAAGACAAAGAAGAAAAGTAAAAAGGAAGCTAGATCCTATTTCCCTAGAGCTGAAGCTCTGCAGGACTCTATGATCAATAAACCTGGTACCAGATAGTTGTCTGTGCAGGTCCTCTGGGGAAGGGGCCTGCTCTGCTGATCCTGAAGCCAACTTGTATCAGAGGAAACGCATTTCTACTGCAGGGGGGCGGCGCTTGGTGTATGCTGCTCTAATCTCCACTAGGTGGTGCTGTTTTACTCTTGAACGCTTCAGTGCAAGTACTGTCGAAATACGTATGAGGAATTTGAATAATATTGGTAACATGTAAATAATTGGTTGGTATCCCATATTTTGTAAACTTTTAAAATTGAGAACAAAATGTTACAGAAAAAAAGCAAAAGACTTGAGCTGACATGACCTCATGGGACATGATTAGATAGGAAGAAGAGAAAACAGGTAGCAAAATGATAGATTTAAACTGAACCCTGTTAATAATTAGACTGCAGTTGGCCATTTAACAACACATGTTTGAACTGCATAGGTTAACTTGTACATGTATTTTTTTCAATGAATATATTGCAATTTTTTTTGAGATTTGTGATAATTTGAAAAGAGAGATGAAACATGTAGACTAGTAATATTGAAAAAATAAAAAAAAGGTATGTCAGAAATGCATGAAATACATGTAGATATAATCTATTTTATCTTTTACTACCAGAAAAATCTGTTATAAAATTTAAAATACCGGGGCGCCTGGGTGGCTCAGTGGGTTAAGGCCTCTGCCTTCAGCTCAGGTCGTGATCTCAGGGTCCTGGGATTGAGCCCCATATCAGGCTCTCTGCTCAGCAGGGATCCTGTTTCCTCCTCTGTCTCTGCCTGCCTCTCTGCCCACTTGCGATCTCTGTCTATCAAATAAATAAATAAAATCTTAAAAAAATTTAAAATACCAAAATTTGCTCATTCACTTAGACCATAGATGATACTATTTATAGCTGAGAGAAATGTAAACAAATATAAAGATGCAGTATTAAATCATAGCCATATAAAATTAACTGTAGTACATACTGCACAACAGTAATAATTTTGTAGCCACCCTTTTTTGCTATTGCAAGGAGCTGAAGTGTTGCAAGTATCTGCTTAAAATGTCTTGTGACTCTCATAATTATCTCTGCCTGAGCAGTTCATCTCCAGTAGATTGCATATTTCAGTAAAAATGGATATTTTCAAGTTCTTATGTATTTTTATGTTTAGTGCAATACCATAAACCTCAAAGAACTCCAAAAGACCCATAAGAAGTTCTCAGAAGAAGCAAAGTCCATGACATTATAAAAAAAAAAGTTGAATTGCTTCAATATAGAATATAATAGATATGAAGAACCGTATCTATTATTACCATAGACTGAGGGCTGCCACTGCAGTTGCCTGCCATTTCAAGATAGATAAATCCAGCTTAAAGGCCACTGTCAAAAACAAAAGAATACTTGCAAAGCTGTTGCTGCAGCTATGCTAGCAGGCACAAAATCCTTACACTTTTTGTGAAATATTTATGTGTGTTATGTGTGTGTGTGTGCTTCTACAGAAGGTTTTTTTCTCTCTTTTTCTTTTTCAATTTTAATTCCAGTTAGTTAATACACAATGTTATATTAGTTTCAGGTGTACAATATAGTAATTCAATACTTCCACACATCACCCAGTGCTTATCACAAGTGCACTCTTTAATCGCCATCATTTATTTAACTCTTCTCCCACTCCTCTCCTCTCCAGAATCCATCAGTTTATTCTCTGTAATTGAGAGTTTATTTCCTTATTTCTCTCTCTCTCCCTCTCATTTTTTCCCTTTTCCCCTTTGCTTATTTGTTTTGTTCCTTAAATTCCACATATGTGTGAAATCATATGGTATTTGTCTTTCTCTGACTGACTTATATCACTTAGCATTATACTCTGGTGCTGCCACTGTGGAAAACAGTATGAAAGTTCCTCAAAAAGTTAAAAGTAGGGGCGCCTGGGTGGCTCAGTGGGTTAAGCCGCTGCCTTCGGCTCATGTCATGATCCCAGCGTCCTGGGATCGAGTCCCACATCGGGCTCTCTGCTCAGCGAGGAGCCTGCTTCCTCCTCTCTCTCTGCCTGCCTCTCCGTCTACTTGTGATTTCTGTCTGTCAAATAAATAAATAAAATCTTTAAAAAAAAAAAAAGTTAAAAGTAGAACTGCCTTATAACCCCGCAATCCCACTACTGAGTATTTATCCAAAGAATACAAGAACACTAATTCAAAGGGATACATGCACCCCATGTTTATAGCAGCATTATCTACAATAGCTAAATTATGGAAACACTATAAGTTCCCACTGGTTGATGAATGTGTAAAGAAGATGTAGTATATATATATATATATATATATATATATATATATATATATATAATGGAATATTATTACTCAGCCATAAAACACAATAAAATCTTGTTATTTGCAATGACATGGATGGAGCTAGAGTGTATTATGCTAAGTGAAATAAGTCAATCAGAAAAAGAGAGATGCCATCTGATTTCACTTATATGTGGAATTTAATAAACCAAACAAATAAACATGGGGGGCAGTAAGAAAAAAGACAGGCAAACCAAGAAACAGACTCTTGACTAAAGAGAACAAACTGAGGGTTACCAGAGGGGAGGTTTGGTGGTGGTAGGGAGGAGTTAAATAGGTAATGGGGACTAAGGAGCTTACTGCTGTGATGAGCACAGGGTGATGTAAGGAAGTGATGAATCACTATATTGTACACTTGAAACTAATATTACACTGTATGTTAACTAACTGGAATTTAAATGAAAACTTTTTTAAAGAAGAAAACATATGAACACATATGTGTATGTGTAATATAAATACATATATATATGCACACACATATACATACAATGGAATATTACTCAGACATAAAAATAAATGAAATCTTGCCATTTGCAACAACATGGGTGAGTGAAATACATTTTTATCTCATATTGGAAATGTAGCTTTTATGTAGGTGCAGGATTGCTGTAAGTCACACCTACAGACTGTAATACGATTCAAGAAAAAATATTATACAACAACTTAAAACAAAAGGAAGATGAAGGATCCAAAGCTAGAGAGTTTAAAGCCAACAGTGATGGTTCGATACTTTTTGAAAGAAGTTCAGTTTCAAAAATGTCAAGATAACAAGAAAGCAAGTCTGTTGACCAAAAGGCAGAAGATTAGTTCCCAGATGCCATTAAGAAAAACACTGAGAAGAAAGGATATCCGCCTGAACAGTTTTTTAATGCAGATGAAGGTGCCCTATTCTGTGGGTTGGTGGGGGTGGGGGCGGATGCCACAAAGGATATTTATTAGTAAGGAAAAGAAGTGAGCACCAGGACTTAAGGCAGGAAAAGGTAGGCTAGCTCTATTGTTTTGTGTAAAAACAGTCAGGGTAATAATTAGGACTACTCCAAGCCTTGAAGACAAAAGATAAATAACAGTTGCCATTCTTTCAGTTGCACAAGAAGAAGGGCTGAAACGTTTTCTCGATTGGTTCCATCAATGTGTTTTTCCCTGAAGTGAGGAAGTACCCTTCCCGTAAGATGCTGGCTTTTAAAATTTTTTTTTGATATTATATAATGCCTCTGGCCACACAGACTCCACAAATTTAAAACCCAGTGATTTTGAAGTACTCTATTTGCCACCAAACACAATGTCTCTAATTCAGTCTCTAAAGCTGGGGATCATAAAGACTTTTCAAACTCAATACACATGGTATCCTATGGAAAAGATTAACAATGCTATGGAAGGAACCCCAATTGAGAGAACATTATGAAAGTCTAAAAAGGATTACACCATTGAAGATGTCACTGTTTTTATAGAAAAAGCCATGAAAACCTGAAACAATAAATTCCTGCTACAGAAAACTGTGTCCAGAAGTTGTACATGATTCACAAGATTTACAACTGAGCTAATCACAGAAATTATGAAAAAGATTGTGGATATGGCAAAAAAAGGTGGGAGTGCAGGGTTTTAAAATATGAATCTTGGAGAAATTAAAAAGCTAGTTTAGTGTTAGTAATATGTATAAAGTCTACAGTGTTTCATATCAGATAAGACAATATTGATGTAGTTATTGACAGGTAAAGAGATGATGTAATCTTGTAAAGAGATTTTGTAAAGAGATTATATAAATTCGGATACTGGGAAATACAGTACAGTACTATAAATGTATTTTCTTTTCCTTATCATTTTCTCAATAACATTGTTACTTGTCTAGCTTAGTTTATTCTAAGAATATAGAATATATTACATACAACATACAAAATATGTGTAGTTGCCCCTTTATATTATTGGTAAGGTTTCTGATCAACAGGAGGCTATTAGTAGTTAAGTTTTAGTAGTTAGGCTTCTGAGGAGCCAAGAATTATATATGGATTTTCAACTGCATGGGGAATCAGTACCTCTAACCCCCATGTTGTTCAATGGTCAACTGTAAATACATGTAAACTGAGTTCTCAAAATAAAATACAAAGATAATAATATTGGCTTACAAAGCAAAATCTGCACATATAGTCTCTTAAACATAAATAATTTAAAAATAGACACAGTTATGTTAAAAAATAAAGGGGTGGAAAAAAAGAAGTGCCATGCAAACACTAAACATAAGAAAACTAGTGTGGCTATGTTAAATTCAAATAAAATACACTTCAAGAAAATTTAGATTGACAAAGCAAAGGAGAAACATTTTATAATTATAAAAGTCATTTAATCAAAATCATAGCAACTTAAACTGTGTATTTACCTATAACAAAGTTCCATAATAAGTAAAATCAGTATCTTTCAGAACTAAATGAAAAATATCATCAAATATCATAGTTGGGTGTGTTAATGCCATTCTATTAGTAATTAATGAAATAATAAAAAAATCAGTGAGTATATAGAACAGCTGGCTAATACTATTACTCAATTTGACTTTATTGATATTAATAGAATGTTACCCCACAAAATGGCTGACATTTAAGTGCAAATGAAATGTTCACCATGTTAATTCTTAAGCTGAAGCATAAAAACAAACTCCAGTATATTGTAAAAGATAAAAACTATTCAAATTTCTGAACATAAAATTAAAAATCCATAATAATCAGATGTTAAGGAAATCACCAAATATTAAAATTTAAGCCACACCCTTCCAAATAACCATGGGTGCTAGAAGATATCATAATGGAAAGTCAGAAGTATATTGAACTAAATGACAATGAAAACAGACCAAAAAAATATTTAGATTTACCTAAGGAAACAGTGAATGAAAAATACTTAAAGAACAAAGTGTTAAACTCATTAATCCATTTAAGATGCTAGAAAAAGAAAAGGAAATAAAGCCAAGGTAAATAGATGTAATTTTTTTTTTTAATTTTTTTTTTAAGATTTTATTTATTTATTTGACAGACAGAGATCACAAGCAGGTAGAGAGGCAGGCAGAGAGAGAGAGAGAGGAGGAAGCAGGCTCCCTGCTGAGCAGAGAGCCCGATGTGGGGCTCGATCCCAGGACCCTGAGATCATGACCTGAGCTGAAGGCAGAGGGTTAAGCCTCTG